>NC_092652.1:23319964-23650194 GCF_032118995.1 Asterias amurensis | reverse complement strand
TTCTGATGTAGTATGACATGCACCGAATGAAGCAATTTCTGAGAGTCAGGCGAAACGGATCGGTGGCCAGACACACTTGTGATGAATGAACATCTCTTGAAAGTGTAGGCATATTATATTTTCAAAGTAGGCTATATCTTTACTTTAATGAAACTTATGATTAATTAAAAACACTGGACTGTTCTGCTCCACCAACTGTTATAAAAAAATTAAATATGTAGACATTTTTCGTTGTAAAAATCTTCCGTCCGTTGCGGTTTGGTCGGAACCGTTATACATCAGCGCTGCTCGCGAAACAAACACACAGAAGCTCGAACTTTTTCCTGGTCAGGGTCGCTAAAACCCAAAATATACCACACTAGGTTTTTTTTTCTGAAAACATTTTGTAATTGATCTACCAAATGATGCGTTGTTTCCATCAGTGTGATGGTAATGTCAACGGGAACCAATTCAGAAATGACTCCACTTCGTTAAAATGTTAAAATCTCATCTGCTAAAAGCACAGTTTGGGAACCACGCAGTAAAATTGTTCATTACATGGCATGACTGGTACTCTGCTTAGCAAGACCTTAAAGCTTAGCATATATACATTGCACTCTACACTATATCAATAGAGAAAAATGCACTTTCATATCTAAACAATCCCCTGCTGCTTATATTGATCGACACAACCGAAAAAAAAAGAAAGATAATATGACCGCGCGCAACTCCCCCGACCCCCCCCCCCCCCAACCCCGACGTTTCCACCGAATTTGAATGTGCATCATGTCTGGTGTAGTCAAACATATGAGAACAACGAGTTCTTCAAAAACAATGATGGGGTTACCTTTTGCAGAAAAACAGTTTTTACATATAACAAACATTACAACCTTGTACGTGCATTCCTTGATTGAGATGAAGTATAACTAATACTGTACATTAATTAAAATTCCAGAACATATCAACTATGTAATGAGTGGGTTTTATAACCATGATCACACGGGCCATTAACGATATTTAATGACCTCATTACAATCATACCATTACTCTGCAACGTTCTTGCTGCTCTGGACTGTTCTGTATTTGGTCTGCAGCACTGCATCATTTATACAAAGCTTTACACTGCTCTACTTTGCATCAATCTGTTTGTATCATTTCGTGTTGCTCTGTTGTCTCTTCTGTTTGCACCATTATTATCTAGCAATGCTCAACTTTTACTGTTTCTCTTTGATCTGTATTCTGTTCCACTGCTCTGCAAATACTGCAGAGTTTACGATGTATGTACTTATCTATAAGCAGACTGTTCTGTTCTACTCTGTTCTGCAGTGCATTCGTCACCGTTTACATCTGACTTATCTTTGCATTGGCCTGCAATACGTGATCTTTTCCGCTCTGCATATATATCCAACCGTTTACACCATAACTACTTATCATTGCAGCATTACTCTGTATTCTACAACGCATTTCTTGTGTTTGTATTTAATGCTCTGTAGGCTACCATTATGCCCTTTTCTGAACCGTTTACACGTCTTTCCATTGGCACACTCTGAATTCTGCAATGCTGCACGTGTGATTTTATCTCCCACTGTTCTGTTATTTTCCGCTCTGTTGCATTACTCTGCATTCTGCAGTGCTCTACATGTAAAGGCATCCGTTTTATTTTTGCTCTGTAACTGTGCTTTTCTTTTCTGCGCATACATAATACTGAATACCCTTGCATAACATGTAAAGGTTTTACAAAGATAATCCTCAAATTAAGCTTTCATCGGTCGCAACATTCTCCCCTGATATTCGCAAACGGTAAAACAAAAATAACAATTTTTCCCAAGTGAACTTTTGGGGCCGTCCTTCCTGATTTAATTGTGTTATTATTCCGAACGTAGACCATGACATTAATAAAGGCATCAGACCGTAGCACGGCAATAACTGGCGGGCCAAGGACGTGGTCTCAACGCTTCAATGCCATTCCAGATGATCTGATGAAACAATAATAAATGGTGTTTCATCAATGGTCACAGTTTCTTCATATTTGTCAAGATGGTGGACTTGACTCAAGTCCCAATCCCGTGAGAGTCCTTGTATTTTTAGTCCAATCGCCTAACATCAGAACAAAAACCTAACCAGTGCCATTCGCGGGACCCTAAATAGCTACATTATGACGGCGGATAAAGGGACCTCTCTAGGATGGGACTTGAATCAAGTCTATCAAGATGGTGGCCTACTGGATTTTGACGCTTCCGTATTTTAAAAAAATCTCATAAAAAAATAACCGCAAAAAATGTTGTTCGTGGATTCATTTCATTACTATCAGTTAGCTGATAATTTGAAAACAAGGCTGTCAAGGTAAATTGTATTTTGAAAGCGAGGCTGTCAAAGTCAATTGATTATGAAAGTGAGGGTTCCCACATAAGTATGGTTAGGTTACTGTAGTTACGCATAGATGATGCCAGCCTCGCTTCCATGGGCAGCTTGCCGTATCGACACCTCTCGTCACTTATATGAGCAAGCAAGGCAAGCTGGGAAAAAATGGCGCGGCGAGATCGATCACCCCTGGGAATGAGGTTGAGATGATACCCACTCCACTTCTCACTAAAGACGGCCATCTTTTACAGACAAATCAATCTTTTTTATGCATGCGTTATGTGTACGAACCTAAAGGAGCATTTGCCTTACGTGAAACAAATCAGGTATTGTTTCAATTTTGAGGGCATGGGTTTAGCTTGCGCCAAGAGTCACTATCTTGTGTTGGCACTGCATGCGATTCATCGCACCTCGATAGACGTCACGAACAGCGCCCTCTCGGGTTGGGCATATTTTCAAAGTTGTAAATAACATGGAAACTAATTTTTTTAAACCTAAGTTAATTGCTTATTCATATTCCACTCATCAAAACACATATTTTATGAACAAAAGCTTTATTTTGACAAAATACCACTTCCAGGTGACTTTAAGTTAGGAAACAATGTAACATAGTCCATAATTCTGAGCAAGGGAGCAAGCTGGTGGGTGGGGAGAGGGGAGGGTGTTTTGACAGGGTCTGATATTGTGACGGATACATAATAAGCATATAGTATCTTTGTCGGAGAGGGGTGCTCATTTTGTACTTGACCCCCTGCGCTGAATATATTATTGGCAAATTGAGCACACAGCACGAAACTCGCAATTACTCACGGCTGTTGATCGAGATGGGTTGTGTGTGTTCAATTGGAACCGGTGATTACCAAAGGTTCAAGTTTAAATACACATCAAGCGCTCCACGACAAGTCATACGCTAGGGTTTTTGTAGAGTGTGGTGAGAGTTGCCAGAATCAAAGGCATCAGGAGAGCTAAGCATAAATGAGCAGGATACCAGTCACAAATTGTATACGTCGAATGTTATTTTAACTGGTAATCTAATTCTGCTAAGCATAATTTTGTTTGGCTTAGCTGGCCTTTTCGCTTTAAGCCTCTCTGAAACTGGGCCCAGGTGTTGAGTTTGATTACGCAATCAATTACTTCAATGATATCTCAATTTAACATTATTCCATTCCAATTCAGAAGACTTCTGCATCCGAGCCAACAACCGGCAGATGTTTTGAAGGGATTGAGAATACCCAATCTCATCAATCTTCAAAACTTTCTCCCCATTTCTCATACAGGGTATCATATTCCGTCTTAGATACCAGATACCGGTCTCACCTTATGTCTTCTCGGCGGTCAAACCCGCGCCGTAGCCCCCAGCCCTTTCTCCCGGGGTCACTGCCGGGTCGTCGAGAGGAATTTCGCCGGGAGCAACGGCGCGGATGGCCGGGGACCGATTTCAATGGACGCCGCCGCTCTCGGTGCTCGGGAAGATCAGCCGCACCACACGGGGCGGTCTTGTGATCTCCGGGTGCTGTGCCGAAAATCGTCTGGTCCTTTGACAATACATCTTGTTCGCAAGAGGGAGATGGATCACAAGAGTTGTTGTGGGATTTCGAGGCATACCAGTTAAAGAATTTGCTGTCATTGAGTTATTGTATAAGGGGACAATGTTGCAGAGAGAGGAAACGATGTTGGGTGCCAAGTCAAAGGATTAAGCCTTTATCGAGTGCATTAAAATATATGTCTCTACAATCTTCCACAATGTTCGCACATTTTACTTTATAGGAGAGGAGCATCCAGTATTAAATACAAGTTAAGTTGAATTGAACTAAAGTTAATCACGTAAGAGAAACTAGACTCGGTTTCAAAAGGTTTTAAGTAACTTTTTACTGTAAGTAAAGGAATCGGTTAATATCCTCACCCACCAACCTTCAACACCTTGTGTCTTTTTCAGATAATGCTCACGTTTTCAAGTTTTCTTTTTCAAATACTGGGCTCGAATAACCAGCGCTGTTTCGGGCCCAACACCCAAGGATTTTGTGTTTGCGTCGCCCTGTAAAAAGCGAGTAGTATTAGCCTAAGCGTATAGTCCCATAGTGGGCAGTGGCGTGAAATTGGGGCAAGTTGTCTTGACATATTTGGACTATTTCTTGTACAACTCTTGGTAAATTCTTCCCGCCAAAGATAATACATTCTCCTTTCTCACCCCAACACCCTCTACAAAGCTGCTTTCAAGATTCATCCCGACTGCCCCTGAATCTAATAACTCCGCTTCCCGTAAACCTTCATCTTTTGTGAATAAAATCTACAATTGACCAAAATCCCATACCCTGTTTTTTATTCATGTGTTCAAATCAGCAGGCTGTTCATTTTATATTTGGAAAGAGCCTCATAAGTTTAAAAACCCAAATGCACATAAATGGTTTATTGTGAAAACATTCGAACTAAAGCAACCTATTAGTGGCCGAAACAAATTCAAATTTACTTACTTTCAAAATACTTCTGCACAGTATGCATACGATAAAATTACCCCAAAAATTTTTTTTAAAAAGATGATCAGAAAACTACATATTTTACTTTAAGGTATAATGATAATACACCATTGTGTTTATTAGAAAAAAACATACGTTTTTGTCACCCGCGGGAGCTAAACGGTTGCACAGACAACCCAGTCTTCTTCATGACAAGTTTGTACTATTACCTTTATCTGCCTTGTGAATCGTAAAACCTACAATCACTCCCAATTTTGTCGAACAGTCTTTGATTGTTTTTCTGGATGGATAAAACAGAAGTCCAGAGGCGAGATTTCAAAGATACAGATGTTTTCAAATCATTCGAGGAAGTCTTCCATTACCGATATCAAATCAAATCACGCGAGAGACTCTCAGTAATAATTCCAATTTCCTCAATGACTGTAGCAAAAATTAAAAAACAAACAAAAACCTTCTTTGCAATGTACTTTTAACCTCGGCGGGTTTACAATAACAAAGAACCCTACTGAACTATTTTAAAGCCATACAATATGAAAATTAACACCCGTCACAACATTCCCTATACGACTTTTCTGTGGACCGGGGTTGAGTTTCAGAGAGGGGCGTACTGATGAGTTTAATGTTTTCACGAGGGTTTCAAGTTTCTGCAGCGAGCTTTAAATATTAACGAACCGTTGACTTGAGCAGATTCACCGGGGTCCTGAGTTCGACGAGCTTGCAAGATACCGTGGGTAAAAAAAGCTTGCTTGCCCGGGACGAGTAGCGACCAAGTCGGCCATTTTTTAGAAGACGCTCGTTGCTAAAAACTGGTAAGAGAAAATTGTAGTATTTGTTCTTCATATTATGATAACTTTCACTCGTAAGATTGAATGATTTATTTGAATGACTCTGATTGTTAGCAGCTTTTATAGCAGCAAGTACTACTGTGACAAGCTGTTTTACATGAACCAAACGACGCAAGTGTGATTGAGTGAATAATAAACCGAACTATTTAAAGACAAAGGACACTGTTGGTAATTGTCAAAGACCAGTCTTCTCACTTGGTGTATCTCAACATATGCATATATGCATGAAAATTTGAACTCAATTGGTCGTCGAAGTTGCAAGAAAACAATGAAAGAAAAAACACCCTTGTCAAACGAAGTTGTGTGTTTTCATATGCTTGATTTTGAGACCTCAAGTTCTAAATTCGAGGTCTCGAAATCAAATTCGTGAAAAATTACTTATTTCGCGAAAACTACGTCACTTCAGAGGGAGCCGTTTCTCACAATGTTTTATACCATCAACCTCTCCCCATTACTCGTTACCAAGTAAGGTTGTATGCTAATAATTATTTTGAGTAATTACCAATAGTGTCCACTGCCTTAAATACGAAAATACGTTTTGTTTTGTGTTAATTATAATAATTATGGATCCTTTCATTGCTACGGTATCATTTTGATAAAATTTAGATATGTTTTGTATAATAAAAATATGAACCCAACCTTTTTAGAATTAACCTGCGATTGCCAATGATATAGTTATAATAAGAACTTTAATCGATTAGCACATTGATTAAGCTGCTAGAAGATGTGCGCTCTGTCAGCAGCCTGTAGTAATAGTAATACTATTAGAACTATTGATATTAATATTATTAATATTATTGATATTACTATCGTTATTTCTACTTCTACTACTTAATCTACTTTTACTATTTATATTAATACTTTTTAAAAATTTTTTATTTAGTAGCGGTAGCGTTTGTATTAAAACATAAATATACGTTATTACTGTTGTGTTTAATTGATGTGATACCTAATTTGGTAAATTGTTTGTTGTCATAATGAAGTATTATCAATTGTAACACAAAGGTTTTGTTTGGGAATTTTAAACGTAAAACAGCATTACCTCTCAAAATACGTTCAAAAAAAAACAAATCTTCAAAATAAATTTCTTTTGGCGAAAATCGGGCCATGCAACTACTATTTAAAGGGTACGACTTTTTCCTAACAAAAAACACAATGTCCACAGATTTATATTAAACTTACACAGTTTGAAGATTATGATAGTTGAAAGCTTCCCTTGAAATTTTACTTACTGAGGTGCTGTAGTTTTTGAGAAATGAGTAAAAGTAATAGTTTTCTCTTTTTCTCGTCTCAGTTTTAGCATGTAAAAACGTATTAACCAGTTATGCTATGGTTTTGGTATAATATCATAACTGGTTAAAGGGATTTTACATGCTAAAAAAATATTGGTCTCATGAGACCAAAATTATTTTGTGACTTGTTTTACTAATTTCTCAAAAAACTACACAAACTTAGTTAGTAATATTTGAAGGGAAGCTTTCCACTATCATTATCTTCAAACCCTGAGTTTAATGTAAATCTGTGGACATTTTGAAAAAGTACCCGAATCCTTTGAAAGTACAGAGAAAGTTCTCTTCCCATAACCCAATTGAATTGCTATAGTGCATGGGATAACTGGATCAATCCCCCTGAAATAAGTTGATTTGAATTGCAGTCACTTCCAGGTGACTGAACAATCAAGTTTGAGTTAAGGAGAAAAACACCCCTCTTAAAGGGTCTATATGTAACTTCTGTAAGACAACAAACACAATGTCCACAGATTTACACTAAACTTACACAGTTTGAAGATAATGATAGTAGAAAGCTTCCCTTAAAATATTACTTGCTGAGGTGCTGTAGTTTTTGAGAAATGAGTAAAACAATGTCATGAAAATAATTTTCGTTTCTCGAGACGAAAATTATTTTAATCATTTACAAACGTATTTTCATGACATTATTTTACCCATTTCTCAAAACCTACAGCACCTCAGTAAGTAATATTTGAAGGGAAGCTTTCCACTATCATTATCTTCAAACCCTGTAAGTTTAATGTAAATCTATGGAAATTTTGAAAAAGTACCCAAATCCTTTAACTCATAAATGATTCCCAAATCACTAGGTTTTCTAAGTAAAGCGAAGAAATGCTGAAAACAGCACTGCATGCGGGGTTCTTCTTAAGGCGATCATTATGTACTATTTAATTATGAGATTTGAGGCATTACATGGTGAGGTGTCAACAAATATAAGGTTTGCGGTAACACCATGTGTGTATCTACTTGCCAGGTAGATTATGTTCTTTGAAAACTTGTCTTTATTTACATATCCTACTGCCGCGAAGTAGACTTTCCGGAATTCGGGAGACTTCTCAGTTCTGAAAAAAAAAAACTGCCCTGCTTTTTAACTTAACTACCTGGGTGGAAGGCAGGAGTTAATTACTAATTAATTGATAAGTATATTATTGCCAAACGGCTGTTGGTGGTAGCAGCCATTTTCTCGGCACAATACAAACTCTGTACCCAGAACTGTTTAACCCTATAGTCTGTACTCTTTTGACCATACACCAGGAGCCGGGACACGCCCTTCTCAACAAGCCAGCCACAGTACGACCTTATAAACTGTATCAATAAAGGGGCACACCTGCTGCTGCCCTGTTACCGCGTCACACACCGCTTTTACCCCCATCCCCGCCGCCTGGCGGGGCCTTTGAGGTGCCGGCAGAGGGAGTTAAGTGGTTTGCTAGATGCTTCGAGGCCTAGACATCAACACGATGTAGTTAACAACCTAACGCCCTGGCCCTAAAACCGACCGGGGAGCTTTACACACTCACTGAGAGACCCTTCTCACATCTAACCATGAGTCAAAACCAAACAAAAAAATCTTCCCAGAATCTTCTCTGCTCTTCTCTTAAATTCACTTTTGTTTGTTCAGGTAGACGGGGACCGATACTTTGTACAAGGTGTTCGTATTTTGTTTAGCACCCTGTGTGGCTGAGCTTCCGTGTACAAACAACGGTAATGGAGACCCGTAGAAAAACGCTTAGAGCGAAATGCAAACTGGAAGAGATTGCAATGAAATAAAAACGCAAGATTTTTCGTTTTTGGTTAAAAAACGAAAATGTTGCGTTCGTTTTTGTATTTTGTTCTGCAGGAGTGTAGGAATTCTTGTTCATGTCTTGTGAAATCTACTCCCGAGAATGAGTAGATTAAAATTCAATTGTTTAAGTCACTAAAAGATATTTATGAATCGTACAGAATAGTTTGAAATTGAGAAGCAAGATTTATTCCGGACATAAGCAGAATATTTGATGGATTTTGTCAGATCAGTTGTATGTGTTGTTTGGCAAACAGCTTTAGTTAACCAATTGATCGTACTTTAATACAAGCATAAAATAATTATCCAGGGAACTTTTCCCGTTTGAAATATTTACAAATAACGGCCCAAAAATCCTGGAGAAAATAAAAGATTTTCCGGAAAATGTCGGGGGGGGGGGGAAATACCCAATGTCAATAACTTCACTCATCCCCTCAATTCAACCAAACGATATAGGGTTTCTTTTTAGGTACTTATAGATTCTGTTGAGTTTTCGTGCACATGCAATTTCGCTCTTCTTATCCATTTTAGTCATTCTATTTCACAGACATTCAAGACTATACATGTTCTCAATTCTTCAGTCGAACTTCTACTATCTAAACTTACAACTGATAAAACTGAATGGTTAAAGACAGTTGATACTATTGGTAATTGTCAAAGACCAGTCTTCTCACTTGGTGTATCTCAACATTATACATAAAATAACAAACCTGTGAAAATTTGAGCTCAATCGGTGGTCGAAGTTGCGAGATAATAATGAAAGAAAAAACACCCTTGTTACACGAAGTTGTGTGCTTTTAGATGGTTGATTTCGAGACCTCAAATTCTAAACTTGAGGTCTCGAAATCAAATTCGTGGACAAATAATTCTTTCTCGAAAACTATGTCACTTCAGAGGGAGCCGTTTCTTACAATGTTTTATACCATCAACCTTTCCCCATTACTCATTACCAAGTAAAGTTTTATGCTAATAATTATTCTGAGTAATTACCAATAGTGTCCACTGCCTTTAACCATCCTGTTGCTGCTGGATTGATCGAAATTGAATGCTCTCTGTGACCTAACGAATTAGAGTGATCTTATTTGACCAGTGATACCAAACGGTTGAATTTGAATTACTCCTTGTGACTGTCGAATTACCGCATAAAATAGGAGCATTCATTTTTAAACGAAATTGATCAAGTCGGGTGTTAAATCTATTGAGGTTTTTGCTGAAATTGGTTTGGAAATCATAAGTATTTAAAAGTCTCGAAAATCACCATTGCTATTACTTTTAGTCATGTCGACAGAACAGAACAATCGAAAGTTATTTTGTTAAGGTTGTTTTATTCGGTCTGTTTTAAGGAGTGTTTAGAAAACTGTAGGATTGAATTGACTTTGATAATAAAAAATAAGAAAAATAAAAAGAGAAAAAAAAATAAACCAAAACAATATTGTGTGGATCGAATAACACATGTACAAAACAATTTAAAACCATTGGTTAATGCTGCTCAAGCTTGTCGCAAATGAAAAAAAGAACTCTGGCCATGAATTTTAATTAACTGCACTCTTTAAAAAGGTAACTTACATCAGTTGCAGACATGAACGAAATCAATTAATGTACTTTCAAGTTACTACAAAATAACAGACTAGACTGAAAGTACATATTATCCCAGATATCCAGTGAAACCGTTTCGCCATGTGTTGCTTCATTTTTAAAGAAAAAAGCATTTTGGTCTCATTTTGAAGCAATGGTCAGCTGACCTTCGTTTGAACAGATACGTATGAGTTTTTATACAACAACAATATCTGTCAGATAGTTTCAAATCGTCAACGTTTCAGCAGTCGCGAACTCACAAAATAAACAGACCGCCAAAACGGTATATTTTTTTTATATCAAAGGCAAATTATACCTTTGGTTTTTGGCACTGTTCGCTTGTTTTAAAACAATAAAACCAACCTGGGAAAATTTCTTTTCATGAGGTGTTAAAAGTTTTTGTGATATCGCCGAAAATCCGTAGCGAAGAATAGTCCATAACTTAAAGGCCAGTGGACATTATTGGTAATTACTCAAAACAATTATTAGCATAAAACCTCACTTGGTAACAAGCAATGGAGAGCTGTTGATAGTATAAAACATTGTGAGAAACGTCTCCCTCTGAAGTAACGTCGTTTTCGAGAAAGAAGTAATTTTCCACGAATTTGATTTCGAGACCTCAGATTTAGAACTTGAGGTCTTGAAATCAAGCATCTGAAAGCACACAACTTCGTGTTACAAGGGTGTTTTTCTGTCATTATTATCTCGCAACTTCGACGACCAACTAAGCTCAAAATTTCACAGGTTTGTTATTTTAATAAGTTGAGATACACCAAGTGAGAAGACTGGTCTTTGACAAATACCAATAGTGTCCAGTATCTTTAATAGGAATACACAATCTGCGTATCGATACGACAATAACGCTTCATCTTTTACATAACCATAGTTATATCAAAGTGAATTTGTTTCTCAAACACGTTTATCACCAAACGTGGCCTACACTTCCCTTTAAATTCTACCCTACAAATCCACATTTTCTCGAAAACAACACCAATTACCAATAGTGTAATTACCCTTTAAAAGAAGCTAAATAAAGTAACCTGCCATCGCTGTATAATAATTCGATTTATTTCATACGACGTTTATATAAAGATACGATGCATGTAAAATTCATTCATTTGTTATCCTTTATTATTATATGATCTCATAAAGCAAGCTCAGGGAACCACACATTGTTTAGCAGTTATACTTTTGACAAACAGGGTATCTCGAGAAAAAAAGTCTACCACGTATCAGAATATTATAACCTCATCATTTTGAGGTGGCAAACACTGCGAAGCAGAGCTGGCATTAAAAACTCAGTGCGGTGCATCTCTGATTTAATGAGATCTCCATACCCCTTTCTCACTCCGTGGAAGAAGTTGTCTCTAATAATGTCTCAAGGTTATATACCGGGTGAAGCGACCGGTAAGGTCTGACCCATGCCAAGGGGGGAGAGGGGGGGCTGGAGGACCCGTCCTCATGCGGGGTTTGTCACCGCTAGTTGTCGTGATGGACCCCGGTGTTTTTCAGCCGCACACAGCTGTACGTGAACTCAACTAAGGACACGTCTTACGAGAGCTAAGTGTTTGGCCGCCACATATACGCGATAATAATCATTTAAGTGGATTGCAGTCTGCTTCGGAAATTAATTCTCTAAATATGTACTTCCACCGATTTTTTTTTCTTCTTCTCCTAACCAATATCCAGAGTTGAAGGGGGGGGGGGGGCGATGTTGTTGGTGAGATGTTTTAGCGTTCGTGTTACAGTCAAAGTAATTTTTCACATGAATACGGTTACCGAGGAAGAGTACACAAACCTCGCCATTGTAGTCAAGCTGACGGCGGGGGTTTGCACGCGAGACTCCCGGGCTGCCAATCTTGGCTGACTCGCTGGGATGGCATAAACGCCGGAGTTTGTCAGAACCAATCAGCGTGGGTCCAATCACTCATTAATTAGTAGGTGATGAGGATACCATACCGCTGAGGGAAGGAATGAAGGCTCTCCGTCCGGTCTGTGGCAACCAAAACAATTTTGTTTGTCCACGTGGAGGATGGTATGTATGACATAGTGAATTGTCAACAAAAAACAAGGCGTGGACTCCCAGCCACCGCAACGATGACAATTTTTAACGATGAATTGTCGATCAAAATCATGCAGTGGGCGTATACCAGATATTTTCATGTTTTGGG
This sequence comes from Asterias amurensis, assembly GCF_032118995.1. Classification (NCBI taxonomy): domain Eukaryota; kingdom Metazoa; phylum Echinodermata; class Asteroidea; order Forcipulatida; family Asteriidae; genus Asterias; species Asterias amurensis. The sequence goes on along the minus strand of NC_092652.1, from coordinate 23,637,720 downwards.
GCAATCGGGGGAAAATACACAATTTGCCCTTTTTCGAGAGCCGGGGGGGGGGGGGGATTCCTGAGCAGAGATGTGTATAGGTCCCCGTCCAGAACCCCTTTATGTGGATACGATGGGTGTTCTATAAGATGTTTTCTTCTTTTCTTCTCCAAACGCCTTCCACGATGTCATTGTTAATTACACTATTATTAAATTAAGTAATCGTTATTCGGGAGTATGCTATAGGCCGTATCAAATATGGAGGGGGAAATGTTGGTTGCGTTGATGTCTTATATAATAGTATCAAAAATTGCATCACAATGAAAATAGAAAAATAAGTTCGTTATAAAGAACACGTCTTTCGTCATAACGAATTATTTAACTGCCTTGACCAAAGTGAAACTGAATTTGTGAATTGGTTATAACGAGTTGTAAAGCTGCCAATGCCGTGACTATTGCATATGGCCTGCATTCGTGTTCGAAGTTCGAATAGGTAGACGAGGACTTTAACTCTGTTATAACGAGTTAAACATGCTTTATGAATCCGGAAAAAGTAACTGCGGGGTATACGTTGTCACACATTGTGAATCCGTTTCAACGAATTGGGATTTGTATTTACGAATTGCGAATAATAATAATAATAATAATATCGAAGTCTTATATAGCGCACGTATCTACCAAACAAGGTACTCAAGGCGAATAAGTAAATAGGCCTACACAATTGTAAATGCTTAGTTTTTCATCCATAACAAAGAATGAGAATAACGAATCACGAATAATAAAAATGAAGTGAGGGATTTGGAGGTTGCGAGTCATATTTAACGATGAAAATAAATTTCGTATCCGTAACAACGAACATTGTGAATCGGTATTCTGATTCATAAAAAAAAATCTCAAAATGCGCCGTAATCCGTAAAAAACGGTTTTACGTGGGCCTAACTACTAAATAGTATTATCCGAATTAAATTTCAGCGAATACCATTTAAAAATCCCGAATACGGAAGTGTTTCTTTAGTTATAATTAAAAAAACAACTTAATTGGAATCCCATGTTATTCTGATTCAAATAATGCCTCGTAATCCAACACAAACGGTTTTACGCCAAATTACGGGGTCAATGAATATCAATGAAATGTTCCAAATGCGGAACTTTTTTTTATAGTTATAAAAACAGGCTTAATTTGAATCCCCATGTTGTTCCGACTCATAAGTTTCTCAAAATACCCCGTAAATATCAATTACAAGTTCCGAAAACGGAACTGTTTCTTTTAGTTATTGGAACAAGCTTAATTTCAATCCCTGTTATTCTGATATTTTTCTAAGTTTCTCAAATAATGCCCCAGGCTTGCAATAGCCCTAAAAACCTCCACACGTGGATAAGTCATTAACAGAAAATGTGTTGACTTTAAAAATTATGTTCCGAGAAAAAAGACGAGTTCTGTTTGGTCAACAAGAAAGCGTGTGTTATCGGATCTCTGCAGGGTACGGTGAACCCCCTGCGGATCTATGCGGGCCTTCTAGAGGTTTTTCTTTAATGTCACAATTAAAAAAGGGTACCCGGTGCCTCCATTCATAGTTTCTTGAAGTAGGGCCTTTCTGTGTACTTACCGAACTGTTCTTAAAAGAGTTATCACATAAATGTATTGTTAAAAAAAAAGATGAAAAAATGGCCTGATTAAATATTTTTGCTGTTATGTCCTTTTGGTTGGTACGCAATCTTCAACAGCTTATTCTATTATGTTTAAAACCTTATGTTTAAGGTCTAAAGGCCTTTATTTTAATGTACACGAAGGTTTTTTTTTTATCTTTAACAAAATTCTCATAGTTTTTATTAAACAAATAATTGTTTTACAGGCTAACTATGTGGTTTATTGGCTCGTTTTGAAATATCAAAAATAACTAATTTTAGTTTAGACAATCATTGATTTATGATTATTAAAGGCAGTGGACACTATTGGTAATTACTCAAAATAATTATTAGCATAAAACCTTAATTGGTAACTAGTAATAGGAAGAGGTTGATAGTATAAAACCTTGTGAGAAACGGCTCCCTCTGAAGTGATGCAGTTTTCGAGAAAGAAGTAATTTTCCACGAATTTGTTTTCGAGACCTCAAGTTTAGAACCTGAGGTCTCGAAATCAAGCATCTGAAAGTACACAACTTCGTGTGACAAGGGTGTTTTTTTCTTTCATAGATCTCTCGCAACTCCGACGACCACTCGAGCTAAAATTTTCATAGGTTTGTTATTTTATGTACATGTTGAGATACACCAAGTGAGAAGACTGGTCTTTGACAATCACCAATAGTGTCCAGTGCCTTTAAAGTAATGTGAACTGATGATGCTTGCCTAGTCTGCGGTGGTGAATGTTATTCACGAATCCCGGGCGGGAATCGAACCCACAACAAGGTCACCATTCAGTCCTTACACTTTATCACATAATGCTGGAAAATAAACATTTCGAAGAAGTCCGTTTGATTTCTGACACGGTTTTCACTTAAAAGGCACTACACCTATTGGTAATTACTCAAAATAATTGTTAGAATACAAACTCACTTGGTAACAAGCAATGGAGAGCTGTTGATAGTATACAACAGTGTGGGAAATGGCTCCCTCTGAAGTATCGTAGTTTTCGAGAGAGAAGTAATTTTTCATTAAAATATTTGAATTTGATTTAGATTTGAATTAGAATTTGAGGCATCGAAATCAAGCATATGAAAGCACACAACTTCGTGTGACAAGAATGTTTTTCTTCCTTTATTATCTCGCAACTTCGATGACCAGTTGAGTTCAAATTTTCACAGGTTTGTTATTTTATGCATATGTTGAGATACACCAAGTGAGAAGACTGGTCTTTGACAATTACCAATAGTGTCCATGTCTTTAATACACAGTGATCAAACCCGCCTTCGGAATCAATCTACTTTGAGGTATGAATCCATCATAGTTCACGGTCAACTTCAAAACATCCCCAGGCAAAGGTTGCCCCCCCCCCACCCAACTCCACCTCCAAATGAATTCACCATACACTAAACAAATTAAAAACTGAAATCTGACCAAATAGTGTCAAACGGTATTTAATTTTCTTATAGATTATATTAACAATCGAGTTTAAAGGCAGTGGACACTATTGGTAACTGTCAAAGACTAGCCTTCATAAGAGGTGTATCTCAACATATGCATAAAATAACTAACATGTGACAATTTGAGCTCAATCGGTTATCAAAGTTGCGAGATAATATTGAAAGAAGAAAACACCCTTGTCACACGAAGTTGTGTGCGTTTAGATGGTTGATTTCGAGACCTCAAGTTCTAAACCTGAGGTCTCGAAATCAAATTCGTGGAAAATTACTTCTTTCTCGAAAACTATGGCACTTCAGATGGAGCTGTTTCCCACATTGTTTTATACCACCAACCTCTCCCCATTACTCGTCACCAATAATTATTTTTAGTAATTACCAATAGTGTCCACTGCCTTAAAAAAAAAACCATCAAGGACCAAATCGTTAGCTTTTAATTTAGGCCATGTTGTGCTCTCAGTTCCCGAGATCACTTCGAGAAGTGACCATTTCTCACGAGAAGCCACCCCTAAGCAATCATGCTGTGATTATCTTTTGAGTAAATCAGTGTCAATGGCTTTCACCTCACACACATCTCTAGTCATTCCAACCATTACGTTTACTCCCTCTGGATTGCATGACACTGTAAGTCACTCAGCAAACTCATCATTTCCCTCCCTCCATCCACCCCCTCCCATAAAAGTACATTAAAACCGTACATATAAAATCACGATCTCTTGACACAAATGTCGTTGGGGTTTCCGCATAGAGCTTTTTAATAGCTCTATGGGTTTCCGTCAATGTGGTGGTTTAAAAACATGAAATACACGTTCATTGATGATCAATAACTGAATTTTAGAATCACGATCAGAAGCTTATTTCGGTCACACTTTTTACACCTTTCTTCCACGCACACGTCCTCTTTTCGTTGGTACAACTATTCACATTTTATAGACCTATTGTAGTCTCAAAATTATTCATGTCAAGAAAAGGTTCACAAAATTAATAGGTCTTGGCCTGAAAGTCATGTTTGATCAATGTCCACTTGTAAAACTGGTAGGTAAATTATTGCTCGGTGCCCTACCGGTATATTTAAGAAGGCGCATACATGTACCGTAAATGACTGTGTCAGTCCTAAACGCTACGCCGTTAATTTTCACTATCTCCCGGCTTCACTCAGCCGCGGTACTCGCCCCAATCGGGCCATACCTCGGAAAAAAGTTCAGAGATCACGAAAGCACACGATACGATAAGCCATCAGAATGAGACGCTAAAGACTTTAGTAAATTGAGTCACGAGGTACAAGAGGCCTCCGCCCCCATCACCTTCAGCAATAAATCATCGTTCTTATAAGACAGTTGACTTCCAGGGGAGAAGTGGGAACACAAGTTTCAATCTCAGAAAGATGTGATGAGTCAAGTGAAATCTAAGGAGATAGTTATCTCCAAAATGTCCCAATGATAATGGATCTGCTAAAAAGTTCAAAACTTTATTTATATAACTTTGAGTGTGTCCGATAGTAATTAAGGTTTGACCACCTATTTTTCATTGGGCTGCAATGTTTGACAGTCCAATTAGTTTAAGTATAAATAAAATAAGTACATCAATCAATAAATAAATTAATAAGCAAAAACAAAAAATTATAAATGTTTTTCTTATAATATGGATGTCATCAAAATCCTAAGGCGCACGAACTTTCATCTGCAGATATGTTCCTACCAAACTGATTTATCATGCGGGCATCTCTTGAATGTAACGTCATTCAAATTATCATTTTGGTTATTATTCATTTCAATGAATGAGAATCAAGAAGGTAGATTCAGCTTATAAACAGCCAGTACATGATCGACAATTACCTGAAATTATGATGACATTTTATGAACATAATATATAGTCAGAAGTTGACTCGGCCAGACTCTATTGTCACAGCGGTAGTTGTAACATGTGAAATGAATTGAAGCTATGGCACCGGTATTTTGCATAGCACTACAAAATCGGCTAATATGAACGAACAAGTAGCGAGTATGATTCGCTATTTTAAAGGCAGTGGACACTATTGGTAACTACTCAAATTAATTATTGGCACAAAACCTTTCTTGGTGACGAGTAATGGGGAGAGGTTGATGGTATAAAACATGGTGAGAAACGGCTCCCTCTGAAGTAACGTAGTTTTCGAGAAAGAAGTAATTTTCCACGAATTTGATTTCGAGACCTCAAGTTTAGAACCTGAGGTCTCGAAATCAACTATCTAAACGCACACAACTTCGTGTGACAAGGGTTGTTTTTCTTTCATTAATATTATCTCGCAACTTCGATGACCGGTTCAGCTCAAATTTCCACAGGTTTGTTACTTTTTGCATGTGTTGAGATACTAGTCTTTGACAATTACCAATAGTGTCCACTGCCTTTAAGCTGATTATTTTTCTTACAACGAAAACGTGCTACTGAATAATTCAATACGATGTGCTGATTGATTTCGTCATCAAAATTGTTGACGTACATCTTCCGGAATTGTTTTGACCCCGATTCAAAAAAGAAACCACAAGAGTGAATTCACCAGAACTTTCTAGCAGATTAAGACTTATCAAAGTCAAAGTTTAGCACATGGAAAATATATTGGAAATTCCGCTAAAGTGAAGCGTACGTGACTTACTCGAGCCTCAGTCTGTGAGTGGGATGTCCTTCTTCTCAACTATTTTGAACAACGTTGGCTAGTTTTACAGGATTCGCAAGAGATTGCTTTCGAAAGATAAAACCTCAACACACATCCAAATATAAAAGCTGCATCGTTACAGTTTTAAGCTATGAATAACAGCTAGTATGGTATAATTTCTGGCTATTACATAGTTTGCTATTTTTCCCTTTTTTATTCAGCGATGGAAAAATAGTGTTAAAAAAAATATTTGAAAACATTTTGTAAACACGATCAACAACTTAAAACAAAACTAAATGCAATGGTTCCTCATCAAGAAATACATCCAGTTTTAAAAATCAGTAAACTTGTATTACCATTATAATACAACTATCGTTCACTTCATATTGCCTGGCATAATTAGATTTTTTTCAAATACTTATGTGGGCATAAAGTGACAATTTTCGATGCCATTATCTCAGAACTCCGCGACATGGTTGAGCACCGTGTCTATAGCTGAATGCACGACCGTGTCGAGGCGCGTAACTCCTCACCGCCCACACCGAGTGACTCCGGTGCCGATGATCTATAGTTCGGAGTTTGTCGACACAGCTCGTTACCTCACAGCAATGGTGAATATTACGTTATTGAATGTTTATGCCCGCTGATTAAAAAACCAAATGGTATAATATAGAAGGAGAGTTTCCTTCAGAGGTTTTCTATTCAAGGTACAGTGAGGAAGGGGGGGGGGCAATTTAAAAATGAGAGCATGCAGGCTAATGTATTTTGATATCTGACCCAAATTAGTGAATCTATCAAATACGTTTAGGTTCCTATATAAATGGGTTCGCTCGGTATGTAGACATGGTTTTTTTTTAGGAAAGAGTAAATCACTGCCGATCGTGTGACTTTACAAAAAGGGAAACACAAGCTTTACACGACAATAATTGTAATCCTCAATCATTTATTGCAGGAGTTTCAAAATATGCTCCTCTTTCAGAGAAAATTGCCGACAAGAGAAATGTGCTCCAATATAACATTTAAGACGGATAGTATAAGCTGACTTGTTCAAGTGTAAACTTTTACAAAATGTTCAGCTTTTTATTGACAATTTCAACCACAGAGCAGTGTCCCGTTCGCATTTACTTCAAACCTTCATGACAAAGGGCAACTTATTAGTGGTCGTACAACAGACTGATTCAAATGTCATATTCTCAGCAAGAAAACGACAGATGATTTACAATTATAATGAGTTATAAATGAAGTCAGAATTAATCCTCCTTTGTACTTATTATTTTGTAGAAAGAATAACTCTGTATTATGGTTGTGGCTGTCAAATGTTCACGTCGTTACCAGAGCCCGAAGTGCTGCACGACCCAAGCCACCATGCCGGTTTTAACGGCGTCACGCTGAGTCCAACACTGGGATTTTGTGTAGCTCTTCGGACAAACTCCTCACACAATAACAAAACACAATCATTCAAAATCGACTCCAACAAAAGTCATTTGTGTTTTACTGGGGCTCTGAGATCTATGGTTGTTTCTGTTTCGCAAAACAATGGAGCATGATGAATACTTCGCTCAAAAAATCCCGCTATTTTCCAGTTTTCCAGAGTGCCGGGTTTGAATTTACGAAACTGATTTTACGTCGTGTCATTAAAGGAACACGTTGCCTTGGATCGGACGAGTTGGTCTATTAAAAGCGTTTGAAACCGTTTGTTGTAAAATGCATATGGTTAGAAAGATGTTTTAAAAGTAGAATATAATGATCCACACAAGTATCACTCGAAACTGCACGGTTTTCCTTTTACGTCGCGAACTATCACGGTCGGCCATTTATGGGAGTCAAAATTTTGACTCCCATAAATGACCGACCGTGTTAGTCGACAGGGTAAAAAGAAAACCACGCAATTTCGAGGCATATATGTGTAGATCATTGTATTCTACTTTTACAATATTTTTCTAACCATATAAATTTTACAACAAACGGTTACAGAACGATTTTCAAAGACCAACTCGACCGATCCAAGGCAACGTGTTCCTTTAATTGGTTCCCTAGCTTTAACAACACGGTTTGTTGCTTGTGGGTGGGTGAGCTTACGGGTGTGCCACTGTGGGGGTATTTTACACGATATAGGGGACTTCCTTGTACAACTAAATTCTTTAGAAAATTGAATAATAGAACAACAGACCCCACTCACAAATCGGATATGTAAGGTTGTGTGTGTGTGCATATGAACATGTCTACGCATTAAAAAGGAGAGTTTAAGCAAAATGGATCAGGGAAAATGACAAACCGGGGAGATCCGGCTTTGTTTTCAGTGTACAAAACCAACATGGACGTCGCTAAAATAACCAAGTCCAAACTTGCAATTTTGCCTCTGGTAATATTACATGCAAATTTACTAGCATGGTTGACAAAATAACGGTCGCTGCCCGAACATGCCCCATGTGCATGTGTATGTGTTGGTTAAATTTGAATCTGTTTTACTTTTCACCTGTGGGCCTATTCATTACCGATCCCATGGCGTGCTCGCCTAACGCGATACAGTGACCTGTATAGTTGCAAGACTCGTTCGACATCGATACACAAGAAAAACCTTACGTGTTTCGCTTTCGGTGTTACGATAAATTGAAACGTAATGCCTGCCTTTATCAGCCCAAGGATCTCGACCAAAACAATAATTGGAAATTGAAGCCAGTTATTGAAAACCAAAACCGTTTGTTATGTTTGTTTGTAAAACAAAAAATCGAGAGCATTTTCTAATAATTACACAATGCACTCACTTGCCACAGCAACCGCAATTTTTAAGTGACTTTAGAGGCCTACACAATCAACAACTTAAAACACACAGATTTTTTGAAGAATCAAAGAAATTTCTTCTATGCGTTTACTCTGTAAAAATCAAGCAATCCAAATGATGCGTTATTGTAAATTTGTTATAGACCTGGTGGCTTTTAGTCCCGAGAGAATAGCGCAGTAGAACTCCTAATTGCTTCGTTTTGGCCTATACCGAAAGCGCCCTCTACCTTTCTTGGTTTTGAAACAGACTTCGCGTCCATTTAATTTTATGCAAAATTAACATGAGGCATGTGGATCTTCTACGAATAATTTCACAAGTCACCAATAACGTTTAGTTTTTTGTTGAAAGTGTAGGTTCTTTTGAAAATAATTTATGTTCATGCATCTTTTTATAAAGGCACATTAATTGTTTAAATCCATTGGACACTTTCGGTAACCAGTATTGTCCAAGGGCCCACACTTCGTGTATCACAACTGATATAAAAAATTACAAACCTGTGAAAATTTAGGCTCAATCGGTCATCTGAGTCGGGAGAAAATAACGGGGAAACTTTGCCGTGTCATGACATGTGTTTAAAACAAATCCGTAACTCTCGACAACGAGAATTGATAATTGTTTTAATGTTTTCTCGAAAAATAAAGCATTTCATGGAATAATATTGCAAGAGAAGTCTTTCATCATTACCTTCTGTAAACCCTGTTAGTTATTTGTAAATCTGTGAACTTTTTGTTTCTTTTTCTGTGCCAAAAGTGTATAATGGCTTTAAAATTCAAATAAGTAAAGTGTAAATCACAAATCCGCTCCATCCAAACTCGTCTTGTTCTTTTTTCCTTTCTTCGCGAGCTCATTAAAACCTGAAGACAAGAAGAAGACAAGTTGGGACTCACTGTGGTTGGATCATTATTCCAGAGATCTTCTAATTTTAACACCGATTCTAATTTCAGGTGTCAGAGGGAGACGCGCAGCGTAAATATCCCACGGAGCTGCCCCGGGGTGACGGCGTAATTGTAGGCCCCACATTGATAGTAATGACGTACCCCTGTGTCCTCAGCGCGGGACGTTATTACAAGGGGGCCACACAGGACGAACACACGGGCAAGAACTCCGACCCTTCCGCGGTACTTTACTCCTCACCTGGACCCATCACGGACAAGCCTCAAAAAGCCTCCCTCCAATCTTACAAGGAAGGTTGAACCTTGCTTTACTTTTTTTTGAGGAGGCTTTCACGAAATGGTATCTTAGACGGAACCTCAGGGCCCAATTTCTTAAAGCATGTATAAGCACAAAAGCTTCATAAGCACAGACAACTCAAAAAGGGTTCCCAGCCAAAATACCGTAAATTGCCCATTGCTGTGAGTGGTATCCTACTAACTCTTTGCTCTCTAAGCAGAATTTTCTACAAAAATATATATTTGAATTGGACCCTGGTCTTGTTATTATGTTGTGAAGATTTTAAACAATGTCCTTCAAAATCGGCGTGTTTTTTAGTACAAACATTTTTGGATTTTTTTTTATAGATTTTTAAATACACTGATAAGAACGTCGAGTGTTTGAAAAAATGAAACCAATAACGTCCATGACAACGTCCTCAAAATCCCTGAGCTATGAAGATGTTTCCCTGACTCATAAAATCAGCAACGTTTCCAGGCCTTTACGAGGATTATACACACATGAGCGAGTTTAAATTATAGGCCTGGCTCATGTGTAGTGTTTAAGAACATGAAACAAATTACGTCCATTAATGTTCCCAGAATCCCTGAATTATAAAGTTGTTTTCTTAATAAAATCTTTTCTGAGCTTTTACAAGGATTACAACGCACAACGAGCGAGTTCTTAGAACGTCTCGTTTTTTAGAACCTGAAACTATATGACGTCCATGAAAACATCAAAGTCATTCCAGTTCCCCTTGAGTTCTAAAATAATGACACAATCGTGTGCCCCTCTGTCCAATCCCCCACCCCTTGCCAATTCTCTGCCGCTCAAGCATTGCTTAAAACATCTTGAACTTGGCAAACGTATTATTTAAGTGGCACAACGCCTTCAGACAAACATACGGTGTTTCAAAATGAAAATGCCACAGACTCGAGGTAAGGCGAACCCAACAGGCTCATGTAATTGAGTACGTGGGTTTATCAAGGAAGTGTATTGAGACGTAAAAACCGCTCATCATCGCTTAAAACATCTCGAACATGGCAAATTGTATTACTTTGTGCATAGAGTAAGGACTTTGTGGCACAACGCCTTGAGGCAAACATACGCCAGTTCCTGGTTCCTCTTTCAAAATGAAAATGCCACAGAGGCGAGGTAAGGCGAACCCACCAGGGTTCATGTAATTGAATACATGGGGGTACATCATACATTCGTGTCAGAACAAGGAAGTTTATTGAGACGTAAATTGACTTGTAAACAAACACGGCGCAACTCGAAGCACGTGGGTGCAGTCAGCGACGGTGAGAAGGTAAATAAACAAAATGTCGGTCACTCTGACCATGACGTCTATAATTGACAGTTGTCAAGACTCAAGAGTGTGGTCGGCCAGCTCAGTTCGGAGGAAGTTTTTTTGTCTTTAAAGGAGCTGGTACAGCAAGGCACACATGAGCATCATCCCAACCCAAAATTGCCATATGGGTAACCAAAAGGTCTTAAACGAAAATTTTAACTTTATGTGTTGCTTTAAAAATCAACACACATAAAAGTTGTTTAACATCATAGAAATTTCCTTAGAGAAGAACAATGGGGAAAATTAATTAATTAACCCCAAAGTCTATCTGAAGTTTTGTGAGTTGGACCTCGGAAAACTGTATTGAAATCTTTAATGACAACATTTGGTAAGAGTGAAAATGTATAATGTTCGCAGACGATCATGTGGTGGAAATATTTTCGCCGGTGAAATGCTGTTGTCACATGCTGCAAATTGTACACATTTTTACAACATTATTTTCTTCTTATTCAGATTTTCACAGTACTTCATAATATGTATGGGGATCACACAATACAGGAGGGGTAGTCATTTACTGTGATTGTCTTTTAGTTCTGCGCCGTTCCAAATATGATATGAATTAGTTATTATTTCCCCCCTCAAAAGCTGATTCTCTAATAAAAATAAATCACAGATGGTATGTGCCGTTGTGAGTTTGTAAATAGTCTTCATCCAAGACATATTTTTGATCCGATGCTAACAATTCTCGTGATCGATTCTTCGGCAGAGGGCGCTCTGTAGATACTTTGCTTCGTCAATCGTATCTGTGGGTTGGACCACGGCTAGAACCAATCATCTCTTCACTGATTTAAGTTCTTACCATGCCCGATATGGGGCAGAGGATATCACCAAATGTTCCCCATTATTCAACACACTCTGATCTTCTTTTACAAAAGTACACCTCCTTTAAAGACACTGGACACTATTGGTAGTTGTCAAAGAGGAGTCTACTCATTTGGTGTATCTCAACATATGCATAAAATAACAAACCTGTGAAAATTTGAGCTCAATCGGTCATCGAAGTTGCGAGATAATAATGAAAGAGAAAACACACTTGTTACACAAAGTTGTGTGCTTCCAGATGCTGGATGTCGAGACCTCAATTTCTAAACTTGAGGTCTCGAAATCAAACTCGTGGAAAATTACTTCTTTCTCGAAAACTACGTTACTTCATAGGGAGCCGTTTCTCAGAATGTTTTATATTATCAGCCTCTCCCCATTACTCGTTACCAAGTAAGGTTTTATGCTAATAATTATTTTGAGTAATTACCAATAGTGTCCACTGCCTTTAAAATCCTCAAAAGAATGACTGAGATTCCAAGCACATGATGAAGACACAATAGGGGAGGGCAGGGTACATCATTCACATATCGAGCGCCAAAATAAAGAAATCAGTGGTCAGAATCCACAAGCACAGTACCGATTTAGTATTGTCAATAATCCGGGGAAAAGCTTCTTTCGCATTTCTTTCTTAAAGGCAGTGGACACTATTGGTAATTACTCAAAATAATTATTAGCATAAAACCTTTCTTGGTGACGAGTAATGGGGAGAGGTTGATGGTATAAAACATTGTGAGAAACAGCTCCCTCTGAAGTGACATAGTCAAGATACCAATCGTTCAGATGTCAATATGGGAGGAGTCCCCAGATACGCATCTGATAAAGAATGTCGGATACCAATGCCACACTGGGGCCCAATTTCACAGAGCTGCTAAGCTAAGCACAACAATTTGCTTAGCATGAAATTTCTTCCTTGATAAAAACAGGATTACTTTTGCTTATCCTGAAAATCACGTGGAAATTTGGTTGGTAATCATGTTTTTATCAAGGAAGAAGTGTCATGCTAAGAAATGTTTTGTGCCTAGCAGCTCTAGGGCTTTACCTTTATGGAATCTGGGTGAATAATAATTACCACATTGTGGTTACGACGAGTAAAATAAGGCGGTTGTATACAGCATTTTGTCCTTTTTAAAATCATGGATATGCAAAACAAGCACAAAAAAACATTCTCCAAATCCCCATGAGATATGAGGATGTTTCTGTCAAAAAATAAAATAGCCAACGTTTCTTACCTTTTTATACGATGATCTGCGGATGGCTGCAACCGAGTTCTTCACCAGTTCAGACCGGGGAGAATACCCTCTTGTGACCCGTGGGTTGCAGCCTCAGATTGCGGTCGAGTGAAACAACTTTCGTACTCCTGAAAACACCCGTATTGAGCATTATAAACACTTCTTGACTGCATACAGTTGATATCTTCAATACAGCGTTTTATGTAGGACCAAGGATACAATAAATTCAACTATGGAATTTAAACAAAGCAGCCGTTTCCTCAGTTTGTAGCTTTGAGTTCAAGCCCTTATTCTGCGGTAAAGTTACAATTTTATTGTTTAGGCATGTGTAGTTATTTTTGTATTGCAAATAGTGGTGTACCAGCGTACATGGTATTAGGATTCTGAATGTCTTTTCCGGAGACCGACAACACAGGTGAATACACAGTAATGGCCGATAATCTAAGCTCTTTACGCCAGACTCAGTGTCATGTTACCCATCATTGCATTGCGGATTCCTAATTCGTCAAACAAAACATACTATATCACAATGAGAGGTAGTTTTTTGTACTAAAAGTAAGTGTCTGTTGCAAAAAGGCAGTGTCCTATGAGTTGCGGGATTGGCTACGGCTACTACTTTTGCTAAAAGCGTTGATAAGGGTCGTCTACCCGTTAATTTGATGCATAATGACACGGTGGCCAAGCCGTAGCCGCAGCCGTAGCCGCTCAGATAATTAGGGGACGGGCAGGCTATATGAGTCTCGATTAATTGTTGTCAACATGTCTGAAAACTTGTCATTTTAGGCGCTTGGTGAAAGTGTTCTTAGCTGTGATGTGACGGTGTAGGCCTACTACGATTTTAGAGCTGTTTGTTGTCATGCATATTGAAGGCACTGAACACTATTGATAATTACTCAAAATAATAATTGTTAGCATACAATCTCAGCTGAGGTCTCCAATCAAGCATCTGAAAGCACAACAACTTCGTGCGACAAGGGTGTTTTTGTCTTTCATTATTCTCTCACGACCAATAATTGAGTTCAAATTTTCACAGGTTTGTTATTTTGTGCAAATGTTGAGATTCCCACAAGCTGTTCCTTGCTCTATGCCCCAAGTAAGAAGACTGGCCTTTGACAATAAATTACCAAAGGTAACAAGTGGCTCTAAGTGCATGGACTTTCAGCCCAAGTCATCTAGCCACATATTATTTGGCTTAGGGAAACTCCATTGTACCATGATTGTACGATGTAATACATTGGCATTCTGGTCACACATTCCTTATTCTAGGAATGTCGGCAATGTGTTACCGTTGAAAGTAAAGCAATATAAAGACTCCTGTGAATTCAAAAGGAATATTCAGTTGAAAATCTGAATTATATAATCGGCGAAGAATTCTTTGCACACAACTTGAATTGACAGTTTCAGATGACAGAGAAAAACAAAACTAAGGGGTGACCCATGACACAGTTAGGTAGGGACTGCACGAGAAAGTTAGATGCTATCATATCAAGTGTAACAACAAGAAAATCGCCAATGATAATATTAAATAATGAAGTGATAGTTTAAAAATTAGCAACTAAAATGATTGAAACTAAATTACCAAAGTTGCAAAAAGTTGGGAAGGTAGTGCTTTCTGCTCTACCAGCCAGGCTTCTGATGGATGATACCCAAGCCTACATCCGTATGGACTGTAAAGGGGGTAACCCTGTTTCAGCCCTAGGAGTAGGTGGCAACGGCCCCTGGCAAAAAAAACAAAAAACACATCTTAAAGTGGCCTTCATCAGGCCGTGTGTGTCTGGCGACTTACATAAAAAATAAAATTAAACCCCCCGCCAAAAAAAAAAAAACAAACCACACATGGATTATAAATTTCAAAATCATTATTTTATTTTGTGTTTTTCACTTCGTTTATTATAAATGAGTTATTGCTTATTATCAAACATAAATCATTCATTTAAGAATAGATCTGAATAAATGAATATGAAACTAAAAAATAAACAAGATACCAATTTTTATTTTGGTATCACTGAATACATTGATTGATATGTCTCTGTACTTTTAAATTGAAGTTAACTTCTACATTTAATTATTTTAGGCATAGTTGAATATTTTCTCCCAATGAGGTGATTATATTCGGTCTTTAATATCCCAATCGGGGAAATGGAGCATCTCAATCAAGGAAAACAGAGAAGTCTTGTAAGAATAAACTATTATAATAAATACTAGTAAACTTGCAGGTACAACCATGTCATAATTCTCTCTTGAGTGAGTGTTGGCTCTGAACTCTGAAATTAGCCGGTTTGTACTCCGCTCATCTTTATTTTCTCATGAAGATGAGCGGAGTATACTGTTCGAAACGTCGAGACCAAACCGGCTCTTTTCAGAGCCAGCACTCCCTCATAAGAGAATTATTACAAGGTTGTACCCGCAAGTTTGCTATTTATTTATAGTTTATTCTTATCCTTCACACCATGCAAAAGCTTCAAACATCACTTCCATCGTGGTTCAGTTATAAAAGCTTGGAAACGGATGACAGAAATCGACACCTTTCACAGTGAATATACACATTGGGAAAGAATGCGCTATTTTCACTTTAAAAAACTTACAGTCTCACAGTTTGTCCACTGCTCCCGAGCAAAATCATCGAAGAAAGACGTTAAAAGTGCAAATTAAGACATCTCTCAAAGTTTTAAATCTTAATGACGTGGATTTGAAAATCCAGATACACAAAAATTTGCTAACCAGGGCTCAATTCCATATTAAAACCTGTTAAGCAGAAAATACTGCTTAACAAATTTCTTTGCTAAGCAAAATGGTGAGTGGGCCACGAGTCACAACAATGTAACTTAGTGTCATTTTGGCTCCTGATAACCCGTTTTTGATAAGAAATATTTGTTTGTGCTTAGCGACTTTATAAAATTGGGCCCGGATCAATAAGACACAGTATCAAAACTTGGAAAGGTGTCTTAACTATCTACGTTAGACATCTCTCTACGATTGTAACTATCAAACCCAGATGTTCACTTTAAGCCTCCGTACTAAGTTGATTGAATTCACATAGTTTTAATATAATATATTTATATCACATAATATACTTCTATTTTTAAGAATTTGATTCTCCGTATTTATCTTGTAAAAAAAAAAATCAAAATACAAAGAAATCAAATACAAACTGCTAATTACTTCACTACATCTGAAAATCTACGTCTGAAAATCTACGTCTGAAAAACTTTACTGGAAAAATATATGTGTATCAAGCTAAAGTACTTCTTATTTATTTGGATGTCATTGAGAGCTAAACTCATTAATATTCACATTTGTTTACCAATTCATCTTTTTCATATCTTAAATTCATTTAAGTACTAATATTCTGGATAGAATTTTACAAGCTGGTCCATTACATGATATGATACAACATAAATGGAAGGGCTTTAAGTTTGCTTTGACCCGATGCACCTGACGCCATCACACGGATTCAAATCTCATTGGCGCCATTTTTAGTAGTGTTCATTTTAGGCCACATGCATTCAGTAAAAGGTGCGCGAGATATCGCACTTACTCAAAAAAAAATTTGGGGGGACCACTCTGGTCCATGTACATTGCTTCAACAAGTGAAAAAATCAACTTGCACCCATGGGTTCCAATGTTTCGCGCCCTTTGGTTCCAATAATCAAATGCGGGCGAGACTTGCAAGATCCCTGGTCGCGTCACATAAGGCAATTTACGGGCAACTAATTCAAAAGAGTTCCTTTCGCATTCAGTGCATGGCTGTTTTCTCCAAGTTGCCAGTAAAATATATCATTTTGTGAAACGAACTACACATATGCAAATTTTAATCCCAAACCGTGTGTTGCATCGAGATGCCAGGGGGTCAAAAAGTAGGACAAAAAGGATTTGTAAAAGTTTGAAATAGGGGAAATTCTCTCAACTTAAATATCCACTTAGTGTCATTAAGTGTCAAATACAAAACTTGGAGAGAAGTTACCCTTCCGTTGAGAATTATCTCTTTATAGATCTTATGTGCATGGCATCACTGCAATGAAGCGCCCTCATGTGCGCAATGCGGAGACAGCAGTGTGATTCTCATTGTTTTATTGTCATTTCTCCTCCAAATGGTTGCAGGATAACGTCAATGCATAAGGTCTATTAGGCTATATCCAAGATGGCGTCTACAGCTACAACTACAACTCGTCCCTAATAGTCCCTAAGAGTGTTGTTGAAGTCATACTAAACTACAACGCAAAGTGGCCCGGAAGTCTAGCCGTAGCTGCAGTTGCCAATATCACCCTGCACTTATGCTGTCACTTTTGCTTGAAACACCTAACTGTCAGCAATTACTGCGTTATCAAGGCGTCAAATGTACATGTAGTACACCAGCAGTGTAGTTAAGCACGATCATAATTCCTGTGAATGCCAAGCGAATGTTGGCGTCACAAAATCGCTACGAATATTCGCAAGTATGAACTGGGCTTAAGTCGCGGGTCGACATACATTTTGGACAAACGCACAAGCTTCTATGTTTAGCATTAGTGCGGAAAGCTATTTGGACACAGCCTTAATTCACAGGGAATGTTGCAGAATAAACAAAAGAAAGCACTTTATAGTTATTGATATTACCAAAACAAAGATAGTAGAAAAAGAAATATTCATCTGGAACTTTAAGCTGAAAGTCAGTCTCTGAAAAAATTATTCTCAATGTCTAACAAAACAGAAACGAGAGAGTGCATGCAAATGGAATGTTCCGAAAAACTATTTATAAATGGATAACTGTAGTACTGGCTTTAACATTGAATGATAGAGGTACATTTCATGACTGATTGTCCGATGAGGTCGCTGCACTATAAAAAAAAACACTCATCACATCTTCATTCTTAAAACATCACAAGGTACAAACGGTTTTTGGATGAGGTTTGCCCTAAATAACATGAAAAGAAAACTTCATGATCTTAAGTTTTCTACTCTTTTTTTTCGGAAGACACTTTTGCAGCCTAAAGACAATCCCTTTAATAGCTTTTATACAACAATTCAAATTTGTGCAAAATACAAAAAAATATATCTTCAAAGCCAGAATCTTGAATAGTTGACAATCACAACTGCACTCACTTCATTCGTCAATATTGATTCAAATCTATTTATTATTTATGAGTTTCGAATTCCTTCAGTTCTTTAATATAAACCTAGATTTTCTCTTTTATAAAATAACACGTAGGTGGGTTGCTGGAAGTGGTGATACAGTCGACACACTCTCACAACATCGTGAAGTGTAAGTTCCAAATTTATAGTTGCAGGTGAAATTTTCCATCATTATGTAGAATCTGTCAAGAAAAAATTTAATTGAAATAAATAATAATAACGACGAATGAGTGAAATCAAATAAGCAAACAATGATCATTAACTAGTGAATGGGAGAACTTGGCTGTACTTGGCTATAACTAGCGGGTGCAAGCTTTTGTGGGGTGTAGTGGCCGAGTGGATAAGAGCACCGAACTCAAGCTCTGGTGCTTCTGTTCAGCAGAGTGTGGGTTCGAATCCCGGTCGTGACACTTGTGTCCCTGAGCAAGACACTTAACTATAATTGCTTCTCTCCACCCAGGGGTAAATGGGGACCTGTGAGGGCAGAGATGGTTCTTGTGATTGGTTTAGCCGAGTAGCGCATATAATGCGCACAGGCTGTATTGAGATGGTTCAAGGAATGATTTAAAGCCCAGTGACCAGGGGTGATAATGTCGGAAGCGCTTTGAGACACCCCTCGGGCATGAAAAGCACTATATAAAAACGGTCTACTATTATTATTATTATTATTATTATTATTATTATTGTTATTATTATTATTATTTGTAAAATCTCTTGTGAGAGGAGTGGCAACTCTAAAAAGAGCCGATGCGGTCAAACAGGGAGACCATCCATACTCTTTTCTTAGCCAACACTCCTCCCACAAGAGATTTTACATGTATGGTTGCACCCGTAAAATTACTAGTTATAGTTTCTTCTCATCTTGAACATCATGCAAAGCTTCAAACCTCATAATATAATAATAATACTGTTTGTCCGAAAGACATACTGCTCCTAAGAGCTGCCAACTCACCATATTTCTAGAGTTGACGTGAAAGCTCAACTGTTGAATACAGCTCTGAAGCCACTGAGCGTGGTGTTGCCAAGAGGAGGGTTCTGACCATCGGTGACAAGTCGGACAAACAACTGTCTGAAAGAGGCTGTGATCTGTGCTGGTGGTGTCTGAAGGAAACAGGAAACAAGTACATATCAATTGAGTGTCTTGTTATTATAAGAGATGCTAAAATCAGCGATAAAGAATATTATTATTATTATTTTTTGTTCTACCCATACACCGATATGTGTTAGCACTGTATACTCAATACTTTCCTGAGTCCTGTGAAAAATGTATTAATGATATGTTAAATGTATTCATTTTTTTATTCTTTTTTTTTATTACATCACAAAAGAGCATAATACTGTTAAAACCTGCTTTGTCGATCCCACCTTTGGTTCAAAAGTAGTGAAAGTAGAGACGCCAAGAAATGCAAGATAATAAAACTGAGAAAAGAAGGGTAGTAAGTGTCAAGTTGTTCAATGAAAATACATCAGCTCATGTCATTTCCATACAAATTTTAGCCCCTTTTTGATCTATCAGGAAGGAAGATGCCAACGCAAAATTAAAAATATTTTAATATATTAAATTAATTTTTTAAAATTATTATTATTTTCTTTTTCACCCCTGTTGGCCTGTTTTGGCTTATATGTTTGCGATAACACCATGTGTGTTTCTACTTGCCAGGTAGAGTTTGTTCTTAGAGAACTGTCTTGCTTAATTCTACTACCGCGGTGTAGAAAAGAATTGTCCTGCTTACTAACCATTACCTGGGCTGTTTTGGCTTGTTTCTCCATACTGATATTTCCAACAAACAACTCATTTAACTTGATTACATCACATAATGTAGACAAAAAACAGCTGATATCCTTCATGCTTTTTTATTATTTTTTTTATTAAAAGTTGTCAGCGCACATAGACCGTTTCTAGTGTGTTCATTGGTCAATGATGACGTCACTGTATGGCAAAATATTTGGCATACACGCGTGAACAAAATGGTGTACGTGCGTCCATAAAAATGGTCTCACAACGAAACCGCACGCACAGTGAGACACTCAGCGTTCTCCGGGTTCTTTTTCTATGGGTTGGAGCTTTCATGATGCAGGGAACCACCCACAAACTGTCTTACCATTCCACAGTAGCGTCCAATCAGGCGACCGGCCGAGGAGCTACCATCGTACACTTCAAGGTAGTCCTGGTTACAGACACCCTCGTCTCCATCGATGGCCAACGTGGTGAAATCCAGAGTCAGTTGGTTGCCGCCCGTCGGTACCTCGATGGACCATCCACAGTCGAGATTGGTGCCGTAAGCGAACGGGTGGGCGGGGCTGGTGAAACTACCCGTACGACCGCCCACAGCTCCTCCACAACCTGCAAGGTATAAGAAGAAAATGCGTCAAAAATCTGGCACACAAAAACAATAGCTTGGGGTTTTAACCTTGTGGTTTATAACTTGATAAAAAAAAAAATAACAATATATACACAGAACACCTGACATAACCAAACTAACCCGAGTAGCACAGAAATGAAAGCCCCACAATATCTAATCGGAAAATTCTGAATGTTGACGCACATTGAGCGTCACTGAGTGATGGATATGAGCGCTATATAAGAAACCACTATTATAATATCAATGATATGTAAAACCATGTACCTAAAGATACAGTGCTGGACGTGTACGTGAGGTCAAACCCTGCAAATGTAACGGATGTATCGGTGACAAAGTTGAGGTAGGCAGTGTTGGCAGACAAGAAGATCGGATCTGGAAGATAGACGCCACACAGGGAGTAGAGTACTGGTGTGGAATCATCAACTCCATCATAAACCTGTTGGTGATCATGAGGGGAAAAAACACAATCATAAATATTCATTTTGGTTTTTACCCATACACCGATGTGTGTTAGCACTGTATACTCAGTACTTTCCCGAGCTCTGTGAACAAATTGTCACGCAAGTTACTCAGGTGGGATTCAAACCCACAACCTTTGCATCTAGAGCAGTGTCTTATCAACTAGACCACCGAGATTGCCCGGTAGCTACAGTAGAGGCAGTTCGAAATCCTATGTTTTAGCAGCTGGTACCGCAACGATTTTAACAAAGTTAAACATCACTTACATCAAGTTTGTCGTACACGCAGTCCGTACTGAACTCTACGTTAAACTCCGTAAAGTAGAGAGCAAGGAAAGTGCCTGATGGAGCTGTGATTGTGATCTTACAGTCGTGGATGTCGTGGTAATACAGAGGATAGCCTGGGCTGGTAACCCGCCCATTGTCACCAGTGTAATCCTTGCTGCAATCTGTAATGGCAAAGAGAGATAGTAAGTAGGATTTAAAACTTTGCATGTTCAAAGTTTATTAGGTGAGGTTTGAGGTAGCACCATGTATACATGTCTTTTGAGTAGTGTTGGTTCGGATGGTTGACAACTCAACCTTTTCAATCAGTACTCAAAAGAGATTTACACATGGTGCTACGGCAAACCTCACCTAAACACAGAGATTGTGTTATGATAACAAGCATGTAGAAAAAGACTGTGCAAAGATTTCTGCAAATTATGAGCATGTTTTTGAAACCAATGTATGTAGCTTTAGGCCTAACTTACAAAGAAAACTACGATATGACTGAGACTTGCAGGTCGATAACCCTAAAGTACTGTAAAAATCGAACTACTTATACATGTACATGTACATCTCAATTTTATGTAACTTTCCCCCCCCCCCCCCCTCAAATTCCCTTACAGGCAAAGTATACTGTTGGTTTTTTGGAACCGTTCGATTGTTTTAAACCCTTATAAACATACACGTGTACAATCAAACTGACCTTTCAAAATTTCATTTAAAAAAAGCTCTGTGTTTTTGAGATATAGCTGATAATCCGATTCGAGTATGTCCACCATGCATGAAGAATAATCCAAAATAGGTGTTTCACCGTTTGCTCCCGACTCACACAATGGATAAAGCCCCTATTTTCATAGGTTTGTTATTTCATGTTTATATGATTGATCACCCAATACATGAATACTGTGTTTGACTAATTTGTCAGTTCTACCAATCCTGTACAATACCTTAACCATTTGGTGCACAAGGCGGTCGCTAGCGACCACTGAAAAAACAGCAAATTGGACTTTTATAAACAGCCATAACATAAAAACTACAACCCCCATATATAACCACCTCATTCAGTTTAGAGCGATTGTTCATTTGTTGTGATGTTCACAAGGGTTCTATTGAAAGTGTTTGAGAACACAGTTACACAGTTGTTTTTTTTGCGTTATAAAAAATCAATCTGTGCATCAAAGGGTTAAAAACGGGGAAAAATAAGATACTTACTCGCTATGGCATAGGTGAGGGAGAATCCAGTACCACTTGAAGACACATCAGTCATGAAGTAGATCTTGGCTGTACGTCCCGCAGTATCAAACACAGGAGGTACGTTCGTTCCACAGTATCGTAGAGTTTGACCATTTGTCTGATGGGGGGAGAAAAAGGGACCACATGCAACCCCAAATTACTACAAAGTAAATTGACTGACTAGCTAAGAAGAAAAGTGCGTTCAAATGTTATTCCTGTTTAATTCTTCAGAAAAACTGCCCTCAAAAGAGAATATAAAAATTCTCACAACAGGCCCCTGAGACGCAGCAACTATTGCCTGGGCGGACGGTAGAAACTCGGCCGGGAACTACTACTTTTAATAGCTTTTTCAGTGGATCATTGTTAACTTCACTACCAAGGAGTGAGCTCTTATTGGTCTCAACGAATCGACTAGCTTGCTCAAGTCATCGTCAGAAGACTGACCAAAACAACCATAGAGGGAAGCCTCCTCGGTTGACTGAAGCATCAGTGACTGAATCAAACTGGCCATTAGCATTTGGGCGGCACATAATAATTTTGAAGTCTTATATAAGTAGGATTTGAAACTTACGATATAGAAAGGTTTGCGGTAACACCATGTTATGACTATCTCTAATGAGTTGGGGTGGTTCTGAAAAGAACTGTTGGTTTCAACTCAAGTCTTATATAGCCCACGCATCTTAAACAAGGTACTCAGGGTGCTTAGTAGATACATTTTAACAAAAAGATAGGTTATTGAAGTTATTAGTTCTGAGACCCAATTATGTAGCACCTTGTAAGGGTTTACAAGGTGCTACGGCTCATTCAGCCGCCACAGCCAGGAACACCAGGGCGAACCCATTCTATTTTCGATAAGTGCACTGGGTTCTGTTACACAACGCATGGGACTATCAGCTCTATGTCTCATCCGAAAGACGAAGCAATGGTTAAGTATCTTGCTTAAAGACACAAGTGTCACGGCTGGGGATTCGAACCCACACTCTGCTGTTTAGAAACACCAGAGTTTTAACCGCTCTGCCACGACACTTTCACATGAAATAGTTAAGAGTGTAACCAGCTTTTACCTCTGGGAAGTCCCTAAACTCCAAGTAGTCGTAGTTACAATTGCCCTCATTCTCAATATCAAACGCGTTGACTTCGATGCGGACATGCTTGGTGTCGTCAGGGGCATCGATATACCAGGTGCAGCGGGTGTTATGAGGGTAGACGTTGGGGTAGTTGGGAGAGGTGATCACCTGGGCAACGTCGGTCGCGTTGAACGTTCCGCCACAAATAGCTGCAAAACGAGATATTGATAATTTGACTAGTGAAAAGGAAAAAGACTAGCCAGTCGCTGGTTGTCAAATTAAATGTCGGAAAGTGAAAGGATCAAAAGGATCAAAAGTGAATTTGCCAAAGTCAGAGATTTAAAAAGTCTGAACTTAAAAACAAAACGGTATCTCAAAGTCAGAATTCTGCCAAAAGTAGGAAGAATCTCATCCCTATTTAAGAGACTATTTCCCTGGAAACAAAAAAGTCAACTTACGATCTACTGATGCGTAGTTAAGAGTGAAGCCTCCTTGGTTAATCGAACTGTCCGTGACAAAGAGCAGATAAGCCTGGTTGCTTGAAAGGGTGATAACGGCAGGAGGAGTCTGTCCACAGAATACGCCCACCAGCGGTGAAACACTTCCATAACCGTCATGAATCTGCGCAAAAAGGTTAATAAAGGTTATACTTTTTACAATTTTTTGTTAAAACCTTTACACCGATGTGTATTAAAGGCACTGGAGTCGATTTCATAAAGAGTTAAGACTAGTCTTATCTCAATTTAGGACGAGCCAACGAGATATGGTCGGGATTGTAGGCCTCACCTCTAGGAAATCAAATGGGCACGTCCCAGCGCTGTCCTCAATGTTGAAGGTTCCGGTGAACGTCAACTCTATAACTTTGTTAATCTCCGCCGAGATGAACCACATGCAGTTCAGGTTGTCCTCGTAATTACCGTCGCTGTTGACGTCCACGCTCGTAATGGTTCCCCTGGGGGCGTTTAATATTCCACCACAGCCAAGAGATGGTCCTGTTAAACAAAAAAATTAATAACAATTTGAAAAGATAACAATGATTTGGGGTTGAACAACGAAAAAGAGACTGGAGTGGGATTTGAACCAATGGCCTCCTTTTGGCGCTCTACAAACTATCTAAACCAAAGTTGGCAGTATCCTAGTGAATTATTCATGGAAGGGGACTTTGTAATTTCACAAGGAGTTAATAACCTCAAGGGAAACTTACTTGGTAAATCTTTAATTAATTTTGATTTAATAGTTAATAGAGCAGGATGTGAACCAAAAGAACCCCAGGCTAGAAAGCTCAGTTGGTTTAAACGCTGATCCAGTAACTTTTTTCTCTGTTCAACCTCCAATTATTTAAAGTTTACCCAGACAGTTTCCTTTGAGGTTTATAACACATTTGGAGTAACAACAAGTTTATTTTCTGATTGTATTACAGGTTTGAGACTATTCTTAAATTTGAAGCTTAAAGGCAGTGGACACTATTGGTAATTACTCAAAATAGTTGTTAGCATTAAACCTCACTTGTTAACAAGTAATGGGGAGAGGTTGATAGTATAAAACATTGCGAAAAACGGCTCCCTCTGAAGTGGAATAGTTTTTGAGAAAGAAGTATTTTCCACGAATTTGATTTTGAGACCTCAAATTTAGAATTTAGAAATCAAGCGTCTGAAAGCACACAACTTCGTGTGACCAGAGTGTTTTTTCTTTCAATTATTATCACGCAACTTCGACGACCAATTGAGCTCAAGTTTTCCCAGCTTTGTTATTTTGTGCGTATGCTGCGATAACCAAGTGAGAAGACTGGTCTATGAAAACTACCAATAGTGTCCAGCGTCTTTAAGCCGCCCCTCAGGTCGACCTGCAATTTGCTTGCGCTGTGACGGAACCGGAGGCATCAGGGTAACATGGTTTCCTAGGGGAGATTTCAAACTTACCAATTACTTCTTGATATGCTGCCACAAAGCCATCGCCGGACACAGAGAAATCGGACACAAAGCGGACCAACATGGATGAACCAGAGCTGATGATTGCGTCAGTAGGGGGCGTGGTTCCGCACAGTCGTTGGGCCAGCATCGGCGAGTTGGAGTCCGCTCCGTCGTAAATCTCAATATAGTCGTAGATACATGAAGAATGGGGCTCGATGTCCATGCTTGAAAACCTTGATAATGGCAACAAAAACTTCACAATTTAGGGGAAAATAGGTAACTTTTGTTTTTCAAAGAGTACAGTAATCCCATTCTTCTAGTGTTTCAAACACACACACTATCCAAACAATCTAAAAATTTGTTTTTATGAGAACAAACATTTTATTTTTTACTCATATCAGTCTTATTTCGATTGCGGCAACCTAAATACATGTAAGCAATGACCATTTTGGACCTCTGATCCTCCAATACTTATTTCCAAAAGTTTAAGCAGAATCGCCCAGGCCTATTGATGAAGCTGGCTGCTAAACAAGGTGTTCTTTCATGCATGTGGCTTGACCATGTTGTAGCTTCTCAGCTGCGAGTAAGGATGATTAGCCTCCCAAATTATCATTTACAACAAATCTGATTTAAAGGCAGTGGACACTATTGGCAGTTACTCAAAATAATTATATCAGCATAAAACCTTACTTGGTAACGAGTAATGGGGAGAGGTTGGTAGTATAAAACATTGTGAGAAACGGCTCCCTCTGAAGTGGAGTAGTTTTCGACAAAGAAGTAATTTTCCACGAATTTGATTTCCAGACCTCAGATTTAGAATTTGAGGTCTCGAAATCAAGCATCTGAAAGCACACAACTTCGTGTGACAAGGTTGTTTTTTTTCTTTCATAGTTATCTCACAACTTCGACGACCAATCGAGCTCAAATTTTCACAGGTTTGTTATTTTATGCATATGTTGAGATACAACAAGTGAGAAGACTGGTCTTTGATATTTACTAATAGTGTCCACTGGCTTTAAACTTACTTGAGAGAAACAGATCTGTCGTCACTGACAGTGATGATCCAGCTGCAGTTCTGGCTGTGTCTGTAGGAATCAAGATGGGTTGGAGTCTGGATCACTCCGCTCGGATTAGTAAACGTACCGCCGCATCCTGTGATAAACAGATAACACAAAATCATTAACAAATATATGATTTGAGACATTGCATGGTGAGGTATCAATGTAGATTTGGCTAGCCATAACACCATGTGTGTATCTACTTGCCAGGTTGAGTTTGTTCTTTAGAGCTGTCTTGCTTTATATTCTACTACCGCGGAGTAGATTTATCGGATTGTTCGGGAGACTTCACAGTTCTGAAAAGAACTGTCCTGCTTTTTTAACTACTACCCGGGCGGAAGGTATAGAACATCACTGGGACTACTGCTTTAGCTTATAGGATTGTTTTAACTGCACTGGGGCAGAATGTGTTTTTAAATAGGTCTAACCGTGTTAAAACAGGGGTTTATCGAGACGGTCTATTTGAGTCTTGAGGGAAGATATCCTCAGTCAACTATTCTAGGGTCAAGTTCGCACAAGGACCAATGGTTAAAGGCACTGAACACTATTGGTGATTTCTCAAAATATTTGTTAGCATAAAAAATTAATTACTAATGAGCAGTGGAGAGCTGTAGATAGTACAAAACATTGTGAAAACAGCTCCCTCTGAAGTCACATAGTTTTTGAGAAAGAGGTAATTTCTCACTGAAATAATAAAAGACTTCAAGCCTGAAGCCTTTTTGTTATGCATTATGAAAGCACACATTCCTGTGCAACAAGTTTTTTTTTTTTCTTTCATTATTTTCGATGACCAATTGAATAAATTTTCACAGATTTGTTATTTGAAGCATATGTTGGGATTCACCCAGTGAGAATACTGGTCATTCACAATTACCAAAGGTGTTCAATTCTTTTAACTAGATTAGGGGCAGAAAAGTGAGAACGAAAAAGTTTGGAGGGAAATTAAACTGACCTGGTTCAAAGTCTAGCCCAAAGCCGACGTCGTTGATGCTGGAGTCGGAGTAGAACCTCATGAACACTGGTCCCATGACGAGGATGCTCTCTGGTAATTGGTCACCACAGATGCTACTTATCCGAGTACCGGTATCATCGGTTCCCGCCCAGATGCGGAGCCCATCATAGCTGCAGTCGCTTGACACTAAACACAAAGAAACAAAAAAGTGGGGGGTAATTGTCACACAAATAATCAGAGTATTGCATTGATCATGAATGCAAGGATGTGATAGGCTGTTGAAAAAAACCTGAGCTATGAGCGCAAAGCGTGAAAGCTTGCGAGCGCGAAAGCTTCAGAGAGCGAAGCCTTTTTACATACATCTTTGGTTTTTTAAGCACTGCTCTGAATTCTGGGGGTTCCATTTGGTTTTATCTTCATACCCTTATGAGTTTGATCTCAGTTATAAAACATAAAAAACAAAAAGGAAAAAAAAGAATGAATTTAAACGTAAAATTTTTTTTTTCAATTTTCTTTTTTTGGGGGTGGGGGTTTAAAAAAAAATGATTTTCCAGTTAAAAATGGCAAAAAACAAAACCCTGTGAATTATACGCTTTTGCATGGCATGCCCTTCAAACAGCAGTAATGCTTTGCATTTATGGCATTCCATAGTTTTCCAACCTCGGTTGGCAAAAACTTGGGCTGTGACGTTGCAAAAGAAATAATACTATCAAAGTCTTATATACATGTAGTGCACGTATCTACCAAACAAGGTACTCAAGGCGCTGAGTACATTATATACAAAATTTCAGAAAGATAGGTTATTGCAGTGATGAATTCTGAGATCCAATTATTTTTAGCACCTTCTAAGGGTTTACAAGGTGCTACGGCGCATACAGCAGCCACAGCCAGGAACACCTTCTCATTTCGATAAGTGCACTGGGTTACATGTGTTACACAACACATGGGACCAACGGCTTTACGTCCCATCCGAAGGTCGAAGCAATGGTTAAGTGTCTTGCTTCAGGACACATGTGTCACGGCTGGGGATTCGAACCCACACTCTGCTGATCAGAAACACCAGAGTTTGAATTCGGTGCTCTTAACCGCTCGGCCACGACACTTCCAGTGTCAAATGTCTGTATCGACTGCTTTTAGAATCTCACCTTCAATGCCGAACGGGTCGCTGAACAGCAGGCCCAGACTCTGCATAGGGGTCCAGTTGATGATGTACTCACACGTCAGTCCGTCTTCGTAGTTGCGGCCAGGGTAGCCCGGTGACACGATGCGGCCAGTGGTTACACCGGTGAAGGTTGCTCCACATCCTGAAATCAGCAACACCATAAGTAGTGATATTTTATATTTATTTATTTAGTACACACCCATCAGTGCAGTTAGCGCCAACCTGCGCCAATAACAGGATGGGTAGGAAACAAGAAGAAATGTTCATAGGATTTGAGGCATTGCATGGTGAGGTATCAATATATATTTGGTTTGCGGTAACACCATGTGTGTATCTACTTGCCGTGTAGAGTTTGTTCTTAAACAACTGTCTTGCTTTATTCTACAATGATAACAGCAAGCTAGTCGAAATGTTGAGTACTGTTACCTACGATCCTATGAGCTAAAGTAGTAGTCCAAGCCTATTTTCTATACCATCCACCCGGGTAAAAGTCACAAAGCAGGACAGTTCTTTTCAGAACTGAGAAGTCTCCCAAACACTCAAACAATCTACTCTGCGGTAGTAGAATAAAGAAAGATAGTTTTCTAAGAACAAACTCTACCTGGCTAGTAGATACACACATGGTGTAATACCGCAAACCAAATATATAAGGATTGTTCAGTTTTAGATTTGGGAGCAAAACCCTAAAGGAAAACCCTACTCTGCTATCGCACTCTGGGATGTTCCATATGGGTTTATCTCTATTTTTATTATGAATTTGATCTAGGTTATAAAATACAATAATAAAAAAACAAAATAATTAATTTTGTCTTTTTTTGGGGGGGCGGGGGGTGCAGTTAGAAAAAAAACCCTGAGCTTTCCAGATAAAAAACGGAGAAATCCCATCCCTGTGTAATGCACAGATACTGACCTATAGACCAGCTAGCCTGGAATCCAGTGCCTTGGTTGGATGCGTCACTGCGGAACCTGATTCTGATGATGTTGAGGGAAGAGACGATGGTAGCTGGAGCCGTGGTTCCAGAGTAGGTACCGATGAGGGTGTCGTTACTACTGCTCCCATCATTCACCTGCAATTAAAAAAGGATTTCATCAAATATGGTTTACAGCCTGTGCTGCCAAGTTCGTGAAAGCTCATTAAAGGCATGGACACTATTGGTAATTACTCAAAATAATTGTAAGCATGTAAACTTACTTGGTAACAAGCAATTGAGAGCTGTTGATTGTGTAAAACATTGTCAGAAACAGCTCCCTATGAAGTAACATAGTTTTTGAGAAATAGTAATTCCTCACTCAAATATTTGAACTGATTTCGAGACCTCACCTGAAAGCACCCAACTTGTGTGACAAGGGTGTTTTTTTCTTCCATTTTTCTCTTGCAACTTCGACATTTTGAGTTCAAATTGTCACAGGTTTGTTATTTTATGCATATGTTGAGACACACCAAGTTAGAAGACTGGTAGATTACAATTACCAAAGGTGTCCAGTGCTTTGAAGGGATCTGTGACTCAATTTCAAGAACCATCTCTGCCCTAACAATGAACCCATCTACCCCAGGTGAATAGATTTTAAATGTCTTACTCAAGGACACAAGTGTTGGGCTAGAGTTGAACCAACACCCTATTGTTTATACAACCAGAGCTCAATTTCATAGAGGTGCATATAAGCACAAAAAGTGGCTAAGCACAAAAACATTACGCTTACCAGAATAAGGTTACCAGCCAAAAAACCATGTCTCATGTACAACTTAAGACTGGTGTCCTGCTCATTTCTGCTTAGCAGACAATTATTAAGTATTATTTTCTGCCCTAAGCAATTTTGTAAAATTGAACCCAGAATTTGAGTCCGGTTCACCAGACCACTGACCTGAATGCTGTCGCCAGACTGTACGTTGAAGGAGGCATCAAAGTCAACCCTAATATGGTAACCCATCTCGGCCATCAGGACCCAGACGCATTCCTCGTTAGCTCCATACGCACTGGGGTAGTTGTTTGACTTGAAGGTACCGGTGTTCCCGTGGAAGGTACCACCGCAACCTTTATTATGATGTATAGAAAAAGTTAAATACGTATACCAAATCATATCAGCACAATTAATCTTAAGTAGTATAAGCAGAAGTTAATTTACCTGCAGAAGTTTCAAATGACAATCACAGAGCAATGTTTTCAAGATAAAAAAGAAAAAAAAACTTGTCTCAGATCACAGATTAACATAAAACTTACAAACTGTAATGGGGATATTAGAAAACATCAATTGAAATATTTCTGTCTGAAATGTCATATTTGATGAGAAATAAATAAAACAAATTTCCAGTTTGGAGTTTATTGCTCATTGAACAATTAATTCATTTCTTTTTGGGTCGATGTCTGCAAAATGTGTAATCGGTTTTTCACTATTCCCTTGTGAACCAGATGGCCGATAAGTCTCAAACTTTTACAGGTTTGTCAGTTTATGGACATGATGAATTACATAAAGTGTTTACACTGCCAGCAACTGTTTTGTTGGCAAAAACCAATGGACCCACTTCATGAAATATGCTCATTACATTCGCGCATGCGTACAGACCCTATTGGTTGGCAAACGCCATAGAGTTGTGCACTAAGCAAACGCAAAATCGCATCTACGTCATGCAGCCATTGGCTGTGTACAAAACAGCGCGATGTTCTCAAAACTATTAGTGCCTACGCAATCTGTGCAATTTAAATATTTCATGAAAAGGGCCCATTCTGAAAAGTTTCCTTCAAGATGAAAGCATACCTCTTGCGTCCGTGCTCCACTCCAAACGGAACCCACCAGCGGACTCGCTTCTATCCGTCATGAATACCATCAAGACCTCGTTGCTGGAGGTGGTGATGGCTGCCGGCGCCGTACTGCCACACCACGGACTCTCACCGGAGATCTGTGGAGATTCGAAGGTGCCTCCATTGCGGACTGAGAGGTAGTCGTACTGGCACTTGGGATGGGTCTCGACGTCAAAAGATGTAAAAGTCAGCTGTGGGGTTTGAAGACACAGAGTTGGATTCGAACCAATGGCCTCTTGTTTACTAAAACCAAGTTAACTAAGCCACTTGAATCTAAGAACGGTTGACATGAAATTGTCATGATTTTTCATAGAAGTTTAGAAATATGTGTATCTGAATTGAAAAAGTATTGTTGATTTGATTAGGGGTAAAACAAGAAATGGGTTTAACCTGATCAATTTCTAGTAATTTTTGACAGTCAGTTATAAGTGTCAAAAAAATTGCTATTAAATAGATGTTTTAATTTGCATCAGGGATAAAGAATATTAATTTTGTTTTTTACCAATACACCGATGTGTGTTAGCACTGTATACTCGGTACTTACCATACATGTAGCTCTGTGACAAAAAATCACAGGCATATTACCTGGGCAGCATTTTCTGCTTTGCAGCTTTAAAAAAACCAGCCCTACTCTATGCGTTGCCCATTGGCCAGAGTCAGGGTACAAGACCCAAATCCGTACAAACTTAGGTTGGTGCACACTTACCGTGACAGTGGTTCCTGTTGGAGCTTGAATGAGCCAGGCACAGTGGTCGTCATGGTCGTAGTTTTGAGGGAAGTTGGGACTGGTGATCACTCCGCTGCTTCCACTAACTATTCCACCACAACCTGGTCAAAGGGGAAAAAACACCCCAAAATAAAAACATCACTTTGAAGAGTATCTCCTCAAGACCACCAAAACCGAATTTCAAAAGACGGCTTCAGAAAAAACTATGCTACTGTGAAAACTCTCCAGTAACTGTGGCCACTTTCAAATAATTTGGAAAACTCTTTCAAAACTGTGATACACTCTCTGAATAAGGGAATAAAGGGGTAGCGACGAGTTCTTAATGGGCCGTTTAAAACCGTCATGGTCATTTCCTGAAGTCTAGCTCTGTACGTGTGGTGCATTTTTATGAGACAGTTTTCGGATATGTATTTGTGTGTGTAATGCATCTTCGTATCCATGGGCTAAAATGGCGCGGCAAGATAGATCACTCCTGCAAACAAGGTTGCGGGCTAACCCGCACAAACGTATTTGAAAACAACCGGTTATTAATAGCTCCAGCTGGTCATTATAAACCATTTAAACACCCCTACGTGACGTGCTCTCCACCTCTAAGAACTGTGGAAACTGTTTAAAACTTTGACTGCTCCATACTAAGGGAGCGTCTCAAAAGTCGGGCACGTTGCTCGCGCAAAAGAACGTTCCTTCGGGCATATGCCCGCAGGATCACCACATCATGACAAAGTATCCGCGGAATGTTCCAAAAGACCGGTCCTGTGGAACGGACAAAAGCGGCGGGGATACTCTTGCGGTCCAAAAAGAACGTTCCTACCATTCCGACTTTTGAGACGCTCCCTAAGAATGAATACTCTAGTAGCTTAGTCCACTTACTAGATGCAGAATAAGTGATCTTGAATCCTCCTCCAATCGTATTGCTGTCTGTTAAGAAGCGTACAAAGGCTGATGACTGTGGCATAACGATGGGATCAGGAGCTGTGGTTCCGCAGTACACTCCTACAGGGTCTGCTGTAGAGTCAATACCTGTAGAGAAAACCACCAATTTTATCAAAATCAAAATTATCGCCAGTAATTATTTCTAAAGAGGAACAGCATTCATGTTAAGGCTGGACTGGGTAATTTCTGATTATTGTGGTGCGTTGTGTAGAAAGTTGCAGATGCTAAACTAGGGAATGGGGGTTCAAACTACAGGAGGGACCAGAGGGCTTCAAACAAGCAGCCATAGCCAATCCTGTTACCATGGTTTTGAAAAGGGCCCGTACAGAAACATATGTAGAGACAAATTGAGGTTTATCAAACTGTTAGGTTTATTGGTAAAATTATTGATTTTGTGAGTTGTTTTGAAACTATACTCCTGTTTTCAATGATGGTATCAGGGGTGGATTTCACAAAGAGTTAAGACTAGTCTTATCTCGACTTAGGACGAGTTATCTCGTCCTAACTTAGGACTAGCCATACGTTTTTGATATCTCCTAGGACTAGTCCTAAGTTAGGACTAGTCCTAACTCTTTGTGAAATCGACCCCAGAGCTGTCAACACTTGTAACTTGCAGTCAGAGAGAGTTTGTACAACAATCAGGGAGATAATTAGAATACATTCAACAAAACAGGGAAACAGTTTCCACAATCAGGGAGGCTTTTAAAAGTTGTTTGTCGTAACACAGAAAGACTAATTTTATTTTCAGGAAACTTTCTGCAGATCAGGGCCCCATTTCATAGAGCTGCTAAGCACAACAATTTGTTTAGAATGAAATGTTTGCCTTGATAAAAACAGGATTGCCAACCGAACTTCCAAGTAACTTTCAGGATAAGCAAACAACAGCTGAATACCAGTAACAAGCAATACGCAACAAACGGAAATTTTGTTATGAATATTTTTTTTTTATCAAGGAAGTTATTTCATGCCAAGCAAATTTTTGTGCTTAGTTGCTCTATGAAAGAGCTGGCTTCTCTGTAGGTAAAAAACAGTCGTAATCAGTGACATCCTACCTGCAAAGACTCCCACAGCATCGTACTGGCAGTTAAATCCCGCCTCAAGGTCGAACCCAGCGTCGAAGCTCAGGTAGAGGGACGAGTTGGTGAGGGCGCTGTTCGACAGAATCCACTGACAGTTCAAGTTGTTGGTGTAATTGAGGCTGCCGTAACCGATGCTGGAGAAGGTGCCCTGACTGCCCGGTGAAATGTTTATCACCGCACCGCATTCTGAGTAAAATTTAGAGAAAAGTTTACATTCTTATCCCAGGTATGATAGCTTACCCTTAATATTGAATAGAATGAGAGGCTTTTAGACGGACCTTTTTCACAGTAGTGCGTTACTGAGCATGTGCTCCCATACTCAAGAGTCGCAAAAAAAAGAACCGTTTTGTCCCTGCTGTTGCCAGCGTCTCAAAAGTCTCCTATGCTGGGCTACAAACATGGAATATGCTACCGTAAAGATACATGTAGGGCTAGACTTTCTGGGCAATTTAAATAAACAACTTTTTTGCTGGGAAAACAAAATTAGTGGGAGTTAAAAAATAATTAATTAATTAATAAATTGCGAAAGCAATGCCGAAATGAAAGTCAGTCATCTCAAGATAAAATAGTTTTAAGTGATATTGACCCCATCAGGGTCGCTGCCTCAAGAGTGGAATCTATTTATTTGTTGCAGAAAGAAAAGGCACCACTTTCTTACGGGCTTGGTCCTGGGAATCGTATCGTGCCGAGAATCCTCCAAACGCAACACTGCCATCAGTGGTGAAGACAACACGCATGGTGTTACTGGTTGAAGCTATGCCTTGAGGGGCTACGTTGCCGCAGAAACGACCCAAGCTTGGGGAGTCATCCGCCAATCCATTGAAGACCTGGAACCCATCAAAAATTATTATTATTTTTGATAAGTGTAAGGATTGTCAAAAAGCACACAGTGGTAGCCAAGTTTATCAACTTACGATCCAATCAATTTAGAATTTTTCATAAATATACAGTTTTTTATTATTATAGTTTTTAACGAAGCCAAATTGGCTATGGCGCCCCCTTAATAGTTCCAATGGACCTTTGCCCTGGTCTTAGCTTTGTGACTCTTGTATAGTTTCTCAATGAAGTTATAATTTCCCAATTGAAGTGCCCTTTGAAAAATGAATATGGCTGTGCCCTCTTAAAGATGAAAATCCAAGCTTGAAAAACAGTCAGGAATGTTCTTAATTTCTTTTTGTTACCTCAATGTAGTCAAAGATACAGCTGTCCGCGTTTCCCTCAAGTTCAAAGTCGTCAAATGTAAGCGTGACGGCTTGTCCCGAAGCGACAGTGATGCGCCATTCGCAGACACGTGAGTGTGCGTAAAGTTGGGGGTAGTTGGGGGAGGTAAAGGATCCAGTAGCTGTGGCCAAATCACCTCCACAAACTTAGGATTTCGGGGGAAAAACAGAAAAGAAAAATACATTAAACACAGAGGACGCTTTTAAAGGGAAGGTATAAGTTTGGTAATCACAAATAAAATTAATTGAAGTACAAGCTTTTGTTCAGAAGCATACAGCAGCGATAGTATTTTGAGAAACATTTCCCTTTGAAGTAATGTGGTTATGTAAAAAAGATATCAGTTTTTTGGGCCCCAAAATTTGAACCTGAGAAGTGATGGTTGTGTATTCCAATTACAGATAATTCTTCCTGTGGACATATTCACTCTTGATTTTCTGCAATATTTTAAAGACGTGGCCACCTTTTGAAATGACAGTTTCACATTTTAGTTTTAATGTAAACATCTACATGTACATTTACGAAGGAAGAACTTTCTGCAAAACAGCTTCTACAAAACTTTTTTTGAAAGAGGTATTTTCCCACTCAAATAATAAAAGACGTCAGGCCTGAAGCCTTTTCATTGGCATCTGAAAGCACACAAATTTGTGCAAGGAGGGTGTTTTTTCTTTCATTGTTCTCTTGCAAATTCGAAGACCAATTGAGTTAAAAAATATTTCACAGACTTGTTATGGTATGCATATGTTGGGATACACCAAGTGAGAATAGTGGTCTTTGACAAATACCAAATGTGTCGAATGCCTTTATAAGAGACAGCCTCCTAAACTAATCAACTTTAGATGCTAATAAACATAAGAGGTGCTTAATAGGCATGATGCATTGACGTCATCCAGCCGCCATCCTAGAGGAAAAACTGTGACGAAATAATCGAGACGCAAAGACTTGTACGCACTGCGCACAGTATTGGCCAATGAACAACCTCCTTATGACCTCTAGGTGAGGGCGCCCTACTGAAATGACGTCATGTGCATAAGGTTTATTAACCCAGTGATATTACCTTCTTGGCTGGATTGGAAGCTGAGGCTAAACCCAGTCCCTACTTGGGAAGCGTCTGTTGTGAAATGGACTAAGGCGTAGTTTGATGATGTGTCAAAGTCTGGGGGGGCAACTGATCCGCATGCCCTCGCCAACTCAAATGCTGGAAATAAAAGTGAATGTTATAAGCGGTAAATCAAGTGTACTGTACATGCTAAAATAATCGTTGTGAAATTGTTTTACTCATTTCTCAAAACCTACAGCAACTCAAAAAGTTATATTGTTAAGGGAAGCTTTCTACCATTATCTTTAAACCATGTATAAGTTTATTTAAATCTGTGGAAATTGTGTTATGCAAAAAGTGCCCATACCCTTTCTAAGTAATATGTTTTGGATAATTTTGTTCACCACTGAAACATTGACAGATAGAAGCAGATGGCAGAAGGCACGAAACAAAACTTAATTTCAGATTAGTGTGGTTGTGTAGATAGTTCCGGATATACACTTAACAAGGGGAATGGGGCTTCAAAAGACAGATACATGTAGAGCCCTAAGCCAAAGCCAATGGTTTTGAATAGGCCTGGGCGAATTATTTGAATATCCGGTTAATGGCGAATAGGTTTTCCTATCCGTAACCGCGAATGGCTTTTTTTTTCTTAACCGGATATCCGCATAGGGCGCGAATAGCTATTTATAAACCGGATAGTTCTGTAATTACAACCGAGTAACCGGATATTCTTTAATATCCGAATATCCGCGGACGTCGGGCGACAACTGATATGAATGATTTGTCTGAATCCTTATGAAACTTCTATTAAGACAGCATAAAACAGTATAAATTAAGTATTAAACTATGCTCACCTCCGTGAAGAGTTAAAACAATGACATTTCTGACGTAATTTGTTCAAAGATTACAAAAGTTTTCCTTCACGTAGAGTGAATCACGATCAAAAGAAAAAGCAAATCGCCATCTTTAAATTAGATCCGGTCATTTTTATGAATGAACCGAGTGACACTGTCTAAAACTAATATCAATCCGCCCATAAGATCTCATTCACAAACGAACAGCGCCCTCTAGCGGCAAAAAAAAATAAAAATTTTTTTTTTTTTTTTTTAAAGCGCCCTCTAGCGGTGAAAAAACTATTCGAATATCCGGTTAATTTCGGATAGTTGGCCAGCGGTATCTGGATAACAAAATTTCACTATTCACCCAGCACTAGTTTTGAAAATGGCCTGTACAGAAATAAAAGTACCCAAACCCTTGTAAAGTAATATGGTATGGATAACTTTTGTTCACCCTAAACCACTGAAGAAAGAGTGAAGCAGTAGCCAAGAAAGAAGCCTCAATTTACCTGATGAGTTTCTGCCGTCATTGACTCGTAGGACGTCGCCCGAGGAGCAGTCTGCTGCTGCACTATTGACGACATTAAAGTTGGTATCGAACGAGAACGTGATGTAGTGACCGTCGGGGGCACGGACCGTCCACATACAATCCAAATTGCTGTCGTAATTGCTAGGATAGCTTGGAGAGGTGATGACTCCGCTAGTCCCGGAGATCGTACCACCGCAGGTAGCTGGAGTATCAAAATGAGTGGAATAGTATACAAATTATGAATGGTTATGAGTAATAGTACACATTTTTTCATGAGTTGAAACATGGAATGTTTTATTTAACGAGGCGGAGCCGGGTTGAATGATGACATTCAATCTTTCAAAGCACACATTTATACATGCGCAGGCAGTGATGTGGTTTCAACTCGACATTTCGATCAGTATGCTCTGATCGTCTTCTGGAGAAGGCTGGACTCTAATGCTGCGTGAGCACTGCTTAAGTAACATGGATCACCTCGTTCATGCAAGAAGGAACCTACAGTTATTTTCAAATTTTCTTATGAGTTTGATCTAAGATATAAAACATAATACAATAAAAATAAATATTTGTTCATTCTTATTTATTTTTTAAATATAATTTGGGGGTGATGGGGTTTAAAAAATAAAAGGGAGAAATCACATCCCTGTACTTACCAATACTGGCCGTTACTTTGAAGCCAGGGTGCACCAGACTGGAGTCAGTGCGGAATCTCAGGACAGCTGCATTGCCTGAAGTTGTGATGGTGTCAGGCACTGTAGTGCCGCATAATTTACCCAGCTCGTTTGAATTCTGGTCACCGCCGTCGAGTACTTGAAGATAATCAAAGTCACAGCTAAACAAAGGGTAAAAGAGTCAGGGCAAGATTGTAAAAGACGGTCGTAAAAGACAGACGCACTATTGTCTGTAACACTAAAGAAAAATGGTTCTTGTTTACTAAAACATGAAGCTTGCGAGCGCAAAGCATGAAAGCTTGAAAGCGCAAAAGCTTGACGTTCAAAGCCTGCTTACATACATTTATCTTTGCCTTTGAAAGCCCCCTCTCTGCAATCAGGCGGTATACCGTATGCTTTTTGTTTTCATTTTCTTATGAATTTGATCTAAAAGATGTTAAATTTAGTTGATCTAATATATGTTAAACTTTGATCTTAGTTATAAAATCAACATTTATTTATTTATTTATTTATTTAACTTTATAATTTTTTTATTTTTTTTAAACGGAATTCTGCTTAAAATTTGAGAAATCACATCCCTGTAAAGAAATCAATACCTCACCTGGCATGGGGCTCAATGTAGAACGGCGACGCAAAGTTCATCTGAATGGCCTCACCCGAGGGCGCTGTCACAACCCAGATACACTCTATGCTGGGTGGGTAGTTGCTTGGGTAGTTAGGGGACATGATGTCACTGCTGGAGATGGCATCTGTCAGGGTCACTTGTCCACCACATCCTGGGGACAATGACAACAATACAATTACATGGGATGCAAGGCATTGCATGGTGAGGTACATGTACGTGTATCACTATATATTTAGTTTGCGATAACACCCTGGCCCAATTTCATGGAGCTTAAGCACGACAATAGCTTGCTTATTTTACACATGTTACTGGCAAAAATGTCATGCCATGTACACTGCTTGTGACTAATATTTAGCTGTTGTTAACTTAGCATAACAATTGAGTGGAGTCTTAGCCGGTAATTTGATTTTACAAAGCAAAGATTTTTTTGCTTAAGCAACTTTTTTTGCTTAAGCAGCTCTATGAAATTGGGCCCAGGTGTGTATCTACTTCCCAGGTAAATATTGCTCTTTAGAGAACTGGCTCACAATAAAGCCCTGGTTTGGCATAGGGTCCGAGGGACAGGGCATGGGGATTTCTGTGATTTTTCTGGCTTTACTAACCTTGTTGTTGGGCGAGGTAGGACAGACTAAAGCCCCTGGCTCCTCCACTGTTGTCAGTTCGGAAACGAACGGTCAACATGTTTCCACTGGTTTCCATAGCAGCGGGTGCTGCCGAACCACAATAGCGGCCGGTTGCAGATGACCCAAGAGGGGGAGAGGTCAGGTCACCGCCATTCAAAACCTACGAACCAATTCAGCACATCTTGAATAAGTTTCTTGACGCCTTTTTAAAAATTATTTCATACGTCCATGGATGTAGTAGTTTATTGACTTATATTGCACCCATTCCATAAAATTTACAAAAGCACAATAATAGACCGATTGCGCTACCAATGTTTCACGTGACCTAGTGGGTATAGAAAAACAATCCTACACAGTAAAGATTTGGGGAGACTCGTACCATAATCGGCTTTATTTTTGAAAAATAACACTTATAACTAAAAACGAAGAAGCTCTATTTATTAAGTTGAATGTTGGGACATTAATTTAAATCACATTTGCCGTTTTATATTTACAGTATTCTACTACACAAGAGGTTTCTTTTGAGAGTATTGTTCGACTACTGAGGTTTGAGGGAGCCCACGCGCCGTGGAATTTGCTCTGTGCACGGCGTGAAGTCGGGCTGTGATAAGGGAGATCCCAAA
Source organism: Asterias amurensis (assembly GCF_032118995.1). NCBI lineage: Eukaryota > Metazoa > Echinodermata > Asteroidea > Forcipulatida > Asteriidae > Asterias > Asterias amurensis. Next base: position 23,597,413 of record NC_092652.1, on the reverse strand, counting down.
GTTGTCCGACTCTAGCTGACAGCTTCCCCATTCTATTAGGATAATTTAAAGAGTAATTTGTAGTAATTTGTTTCTTAGCTGCTTCAACAAGAGACTAACCTGAACGTAGTCGTTGACACAGTTTGTGCTGGTTTGGATGTTAAAATCAGACAAGAAATTGACCGTGATGGTAAAACCACTCGGTGCCTCAATGACCCAGGTACAGTCTCGGTTGTTGGTGTAGGTGCCTGGGTATAGCGGACTGGTGATCACGCCCAACGAACTGGAGATGTAACCGCCGCAGACTGCAAAGTACAAAAGTGAGCAAGAGTTGGTGTAAGTTTTAGGGAGGGTTAGCTGCACGTTACACAAGCAAAAGCGTGAACGTGAATGTGAGAAAATGTTGTTGTAAAATCTCACGTTTTAAGCATACTTGAAGTTACAACAATTTGTTCATGTCAGGTACGTACACACATATACATGCACACATCATACGTTAGCATGAAATAAGCCCAAAGTGTTGACATCACCTAGAAAGAACACAATTTTTTGACGTTCACGTTCATGTTTTTGCTCGCGTAATGTGCAGCTAAACCTCCTTATCGTTTGAAGCTTTGCATGGTGTGGATAAACATGGAGAAACTACACATAAATAGTAAACTTGCGGGTACAACCATGTGTAAATCTCTCTAGTTGGGAGTACTAGTGTTAGCTTTGAAAAGAGCCGGTGTGGTCTCGCTGACAACTATAAAAACTAAACTGAGATACATGTACTAACAGGTGAATTTCACAAAGAGTAAATCGACCCCGGGTAACTTTTGAGGTACAAAAACTTTTGCAATGACAACGGTAAAAACTAAATTGAGCCACCTACATGTCTGGTAAGTGGCCTGGAAGCCTGTGCCGTTAATCGAACCATCAGAATGGAAGACAGCAAGCATCATGTTGGATGTAGAGTACAATGGAGATGGATCCGGCTCTACACGGCCACAGAAACGGCCGAGGCTTGTAGCCGTGTCGATTGTGTCACCTGGAGAAAAATAAAAAGTATACATTGTTTTTAAAGGTAGTGGACACTATTACTCAACATTTTAAAACTTATTTGGTTAACGAGCAATGGAGAGCTGTTGATAGTATAAAACATTTTGAGAAACGACTGAAGTAACGTAATTTTTGAGAGAGAAGTAATTTCTCACTAAAATGTTTGAATCCAATTCAACACCTCAGCTGAGGTCTCGAATTCAAGCACCTCAAAGCACACAACTTTTTTGCACACATTTATTTCATTGCTGCCCTACATGTACATTTACACATTTTACACATTTTACAAAGTTTGTTAAAGGAACACGTTGCCTTGGATCGGTCGAGTTGGTCTTTGAAAAGCGTTTGTAACCGTTTTTTATAAAATGCATATGGGTAGAAAGATGTTGTAAAAGTAGAATACAATGATTCACACAAACATGCCTCGAAATTGCGTGGTTTTCCTTTTACCTCGTCGACTAACACGTCGGCCATTTATGGGGGTCAAAATTTTTACTCCCATAAATGGCCGACCATGTTAGTTCGCACAGTAGAAGGAAAACCACGCAATTTGGAGGCAAACTTGTGTGGATCATTGTATTCTACTTTTAAAACATCTTCCCAACCATATGCATTTTATAAAAAACGGTTACAAACGCTTTTGTTTTGACCAACTCGTCCGATCCAAGGCAACGTGTTCCTTTAATTATATTCAAATTATGAGTAGTTTACAGTATTACATTGTGTGACAAGGGTGTTTTTTCTTCAACTTCGACGACTAATTGAGTTCAAATTTTCACAGGTTTGTTATTTTATGCATATGTTGAGATACACCAAGTCAGCAAAATAATCTTTGACAATTACCAAAGGTGTCCAGTGCCTTTAAAGGATTTGTGTACTTTTTGTAACACAAAACACAGTGTCCACAGATTTACATTAAACTTACACCATTTGAAGATAATGATTGTAGAAAGCGTACCTTAAAATATTAGTTGCTGAGGTGCTGTAGTTTTTGAGAAATGAGTAAAACAATGTCAAGAAAATACGTTTTTACATGCTAAAATAATTTTTATGCTAATCATAATTTACGTCTCATGATCACTGAGACGTAAATTATTTTCATGACATTGTTTTACTCATTTCTCAAAAACTACAGCACCTCAGCACAAAATATTTTCAGGGAAGCTTTCTACTATCATTATCTTCAAACTGTATAAGTTTAGTGTAAATCTGTAGACATTGTGTTTTTTTGTCCTACAAAAAGTACATAGACCCTTTAAGGATACAACTCAGGTTTGAGTGGTAGTGGCGCTTATATTCAACTAGGTGAAACCTTATCTTGAGTCTTCCTCACCATTATACAGCTCCACGTAATCATACAAACATGATGTGTGAGCCTCAATGTTGATGTCACTGAGCTGCAGTTTGACCGTCTTGCCCGGGTCAGCCTCTACCAGCCACTGGCAGTCCAGGTCGCTGGCGTAGCCGTTCGGGAAGTTTGGAGAGCTGAACATCTGTGCGTTTTCTCCGGCAAGCAAGTTGGCGCCGCATTCTGCAATGAACAACAGCAAAAGAGTACACGTTTGAAGCATTGCATGTATTTTAAATTTTTAAATTTTTTTTTTTATGCAAGTCGCCTGACACACAAGGCCTGAAGGCCACTACAATTATTTTTTCCAGAGGCCATTGCCACCTAATCCTGGGCTGAAACAGGGTTACCCCCTTTACAGTCCATATGGATGTAGGCTCAGGTATCATCAATTCGAAGCCTGGCCGGTAGAGCAGAAAGTACTAACTCCCCAATTTTATGTAGCAAGTGTCACGACCGGGATCCAAACCCACACCCTGCTGAACAAACACAGTTGCTTGAATCCGGTGCTCTTAACCGCTCAGCCATGACACTGCCACGGTGAGGTAAATGTATCAATATATTTATTTGGTTTGCGGTAAAACATGTCTCTTCAATATCCTGTCGATGACTGGAGCAAGCTAGATGAAACATTGGGACCAACTAAGAACTCACTCCGTGGTAGTTAAGTTAATAACGAAGTCGGGTTGGCGCAATGGTGTCTTGCCTCGCTGTCCACCACTGGTACCCCCCGTTGTGAATCCTACTAAGGGCACTATGTGGATTGGGTTTTCCAGTCCGTACTTGACTTCGTGGGTTTTTTCTTAGAACATTTCTCTGGGGTTTTTCTCCCACTTCTAAAACTGAAATTTCTTCATTTTCATCTCACCTTGTCTACATACTGAAAAGGCTTTGACAAGAATTATCATTGATGTAGATAATGATACTGTAAGACTTGTTTAGCAAGTTTTTGTGCTTACAGGCTTAAGAAATTTGGACCAGGTTGTAATATACTTACGACCTGGTGGCAGGGTAGGTGGAACTACAGTCAGGACTCCAGACACTTCAGTCCATTCTACCAGAAAGCCTGGGTAGGTCACGGAAGAGTCAGTTCGGAACAGCACCGTGGCTACACTTCCACTACTCTCCACTGCATCGGGGAGATCCACGCCACAATCGGTTAGAAGGATCGGAGACGAGGAATCTGCACCATCATACACCTACAGAGAACAACAACAACAAAATAAACAAGAATCTGACATGAATTCATTTAAGAATAAATAAAGCTTTCTTTGTGCACAAAAGACGCACACTTTTGTTCCCGTCTTCTTTTGAAAACTGCTGAGGTGTAACGACAACGAGGGGCGCATAGCAATGCTCGTCCACTTCACTGCCAGCTCTGGTCAGAGAAGGTTTTCGCATATTAAGACAGTTTTCTTCACTACTATTTTCTTTAGCCAATGTAGCAGGTTTGGACTTGGCTTGGTGGTGTTTGCCCCTCATCACAGGGAAGATCTTGCTCATTGGTTAAAGTTGTAAGTAACAGATATTAATTACAGGTAATTATTAATAACCTTGTCTAGGCAGTTGCAGGCATTTTCACATAACTTTAGGCCTCGAAATTCTTAGGCCTACCTAATTTAAATTGTTGGTAATGTTATAAAATAATCTAACTCTTACCACAAAAATCCGATCAGTAGGATTTTGAAACTTTGCATGATGGAAATACGAAAGAGAAAACACCGCGGTAAACACCATGTAATGATAATCTCTAAAAATGAGTTGGGTTGGTTCTGAAAAGGTGGTTCTGAAAAGAACCGTTGGTTTCAACTCGACGTTCCGATCAGTATGATCTGATTGTCTTCTGGAGAAAGCAGAATCTAGTCACCAAAACTCAAGTCAACAACGATAAAACCAACATTTTTGTTTGTCTCATCAGTGACAGGCATTACAAAAATAATTTGTTGGTTGCACAGCTCACTTTCAAGTAACGATATTCAGCAAAGACCTGACCACATATTTGTCTCCATCTCTCTGACAGAAACAAAAATGGTCACGCCAGCGCACCAACCAGAAAGAAACTAAACTGCCGTAGCCTTTATCCTTTCAACGATTTTTATGCATTTGAGAGGGTCACATCTATGAAGCTCAGCTTTTGGCGAGTCAGTGCTTCCAGGAAAACACAGTCTTACTCACCTCGAACGCATCAAAACCGCATTCAGTACTAGATGGTTCCACGGAGAACTCTATAAACCGGATGCGAACTCTCCTGTTTGTTGATACATAGATTGTCCACATGACATCCATATTGTTCAGGTAGTTATTGGGATATAATGGTGAGGAGATCTGACCGGTTGGTGCGATGAGGTCTCCTCCGAAGACTAACAGAAACCGAAAATGAGAAAATAGAATTAAGAGAAATAGAACGTTGCGACACATAGAAACAGGTTTGATATTTTGTTTTTGGAACAAAAAGGAAGGAATATTCATTTGTTCATTCATTCATCAAATTTAAAAATTGGCAGCACAAAGCTGAATAATGTGGCGTTGCAAGGTAAAAATCTCTGAAAAAATGTTTTTTTTTTTTTTTTTCTTTTCTTAAATAGCCCAGCTGGTTATCTTTGAAAATGTATCAGCCGCCATTTAGGAAAAAGAAGAAAAAAAAACTCCTTCCGTTTTTCAAAAAGGCAACAACAGTTTTTTATTTTTTATTTGGCCTTTTCTTGGTTTGTAAAGGTTTATGTCTAGATTTGCAACACTGCATGGACCACTTTGCCAATTTTTATTTTTAAAAAGTAGCCCAGCTGGCTATCTTTGAAAATGTGTTGGCAGACCATTTAAAAAGAAAAATGCCATCCTTCCTTTTTTCAAAAAGGCAGGACACGAAACAATTTTTATTTATTTATTTGGCCTTATCTTGGTTTCTCAAGGTTTATGTCTGACTGCACTGGACCATTTAATGGTATCTTTAATCAAAGCATAATTACCTAGTCCGAAGTTGGCGAGGAAACCGGTTCCAGTTCCAGAGGGATCGGAGACGAATTTGAGCCACATGGTTCCAGTTGCCGTCAGGTTGCTGGGCCTGCGAGGTCCGCAGTATCGGCCGATCAGTGCCCCATTCTCATCACCAACTCTAGCCTCTAGATAGTCCAAGTTACAGTCCACTTCCAGGTTAAAAGCACTGTCAGATTGGAAATTTGTATAAGGAGAGATTTTAAACCCAAAAAGTTCATTTGAATCGGTGTCATGGATTGTTGTGGTCAAGTGATCTAGTGCATCAGACTTCAGCTGCTCTCTGCCAAATGTCCTATTGACCCCTTGCACGCACGTCACACGCGGCGACTGATGCCACGCTCACCATGTTGGTGGGCAGTTAGGTTTACGTGTAGATTTTTCTGATGATGACGTCAGGTGAAATGGGTCAATATATAACTATTTTCTCTGTTTGGAGTTAATCGCTCAGTGAGTGTTTTATTGAAAGAAAAAAAAAAAATCAATGTCAAGCAAAATGTGTAATCTGTTTTTCACTATTTTCTCGTGACCCAGATGGCTGATCGATCACAAACTTCTACAGGTTTGTCAGTTTATGTATACGGTGGATTACTTAAAGTGCTTACACTGCCAGCAAGTGTTTTGTTAGCAAGAACCAATTCTGTAATGTTCCTTTAAAGGGAACTTACCTAAATGAAACCTGAACCTGGTTGCCTGGTGATGATTGGATCGTCCAAACACACTCTGTGTCACCGGGATAGCTAGCTGGGTAACCGGGGCTGGCAAACGCACCACTCTGCGCGGTGAAATCGGCACCGCAAACTGGAGGACAGAAAAGGAGGTACGACCAGTTAAACATCCAGCAAACTGTTAAAAGCACTGGACACCTTTGGTAAAGACCAGTATTCTCACTTGGTGTATCCCAGCATATGCATAACATAACAATTCTGTGAAAATTTTGACTCAATCGGTTATCAAAGTCGCAAGAGAATACTGAAAGAACAAACACCGTTGTTGATGACATGAAAAGGATTCAGGCCAGCAGATTTTTAGTATTTGAGCGAGAAATGACCTCTTTCACAAAAACTATGTTACTTAAGATGTTTCACAATGTTTTATACCATCAACAGCTCTTTTATTGCTTGTTACCAAGTAAGTTTATGTGCTAACAATTATTTTAAGCAACTACCAAGAGTGTCCAGTGCCTTTAAGATGAACTTCTTAAATGCCAGACAGTTTCCAAAAATATGCTGTCTCGTGCCTTTAAAGAAACAAATATTAATGAAGAGTAGCTCACCAGACAATGAAGTGGAGTACACAGCCCTAAATCCGGTCAACTGCAATGAGCTATCCGACACAAAGCTCACAGTCAGAGCCGAGCCGAAGGAAGTAATAGGTGCAGGTATAGAGGTGCCGCAGTACTGGTCGATCACAGGTGCCGAGTCATCATTCCCCTCATACAGCGTAATGTAGTCATGTTCGCAACCGGTCGTCGACTGCTCGATGTCCATGTTGGAGAAGCTGAGTGTTACACGGTCTCCTACGTAGCAATTGATAATAAACGATAGTTAAATATTGAGTAGGATTTGAAACTCTGCACTCGCAAATATTGAATCTGAGAAAGGTTTTAGGCATGAAGCCTTAATTAGGCATCTGAAAGCCAGAATTCAATGCAACGAGGGTGTTTTTTCTGCAAATATTTTCTTGCAAGTTGGTGGAAAAAAAACCCACCAAAACGATAGTTAAATATTGAGTAGGATTTGAAAACTTTGCATAGTGGGAGTACAATCAGGTGAAGTTTGCAGTAGTAATATGTGTAAATCTCTTTTGAGTTGTGAAGACGATCAGGGCAAGCTGCTCTTAGCTTCTCACTGGCTGAACGAAATACAATATCAATTCCTAAACCCTGTGAGAATAAAAACTTGCTAAGCACAGACAAATTTTGCCAAACAGAAACTGTTTACCAGCCAAAATTCCTTGAAGTTTTTACTGTTGCCCCACTCATTTTTTGCTAAGCAAAGAAATTAGCTTAGTAGTGTTTTCGGCTCAACAGCTTTCTGAAATCAATCAATGTTGAACTCGGTCCAATTTCATAGAGCTGCTTAAGCGCGTAAAATAGCTAAGCACAGCAAAATTATGCTTACCGAAAAAACAAACATAGCTAAGCAGTATTTTCTGCTTACAGGCTTTATGAAATTGGCCCTGGTCTTCAGAATAAGGTTACCAGCGAAACTACAATGTAGTGCGTACAATCAGTGACTGGTATTCAGCTCATTTCTGCTTAGCAGCAAACAGCTTTAAGAAACTGTGCCCAAGTCTTAAGACTTACCAGGATTGGGCGATTCAATGACCCAGGTGCAGTTCTGATTGGCCGGGTAGGCACCCGGGTAATTAGTCGTCTTGAGAACACCGGTCTGTGTAGCGTCCAAACGACCCCCACAAGCTGAGAAAGAACATTTTAAAAATAATCATTATTTTTCATTGGTCTATTGCTTATACGTTATATAGACCTTATACACATGGCGTCAATTCAGTAGGGCACCCTCACCTAGAGGTCAAAAGGAGGTTGTTCATTGGCCAATCCTGTGCGCCGCGCGTACAAACCTGCGCGTTTCGATTGTTTCGTCACCGTTTTTCCACGAAGATGGCCGCTGGATGACGTCAATTTATAAGGTCTATTGAAAGGATGAATTAATGGCAATGGACACGTTTGGTAATTTACTCAAAATAATTGTTAGCATAAAAACTTCTTTGGTAACGTGCATAGGAGAGCTGTTGATAGTATAAAACATTGTGAGAAACGGCTCCCTCTGAAGTAATGTAGTTTTTGAGCAAGAGGTAATTTCTCACTCAAATGATACAATACTTCAGGCTTGAAGTCTTTTATTATGCAACAAGGGTGTTTTTTCTTGCATTGTTCTTGTGCAACTTTGACAACCGATTGAGTCCAAATGTTCATAGATTTGTTATTTTATGCATATGTTGGGAAACACCAAGTGAGAATACTGGTCTTTGACAATAACCAAATGTGTCGAGGGTCTACAAATGAAATTTACAATATTAAAACTTACTATATTAAAATCAAAAACAAGAACACACATTCAAGAGCTTCCAAAAATTACATCTTGCAATCAGGGAGACTCAGTACAACAATCAGGGAGATCTTTAAAGGGAAGGTACACGTTTGGTAATTGTCAAAGACCAGTCTTCTCACTTGGTGTATCCCATCATAACCATAACATAACAAGCCTGTGAAAATTTTGGCTCAATTGGTCATCGAAGTTGCAAGAAAATGATGAGAGAAAAAACACCCTTATTAGACGAAATTGCGTGCTTTCAGATAAGAATAAAAGACTTCTATCTAGAAGTCTTTTATTATTTTAGTGAGAAATTACATGTACCTCTTTCTCAAAAACTATGCTACATGTACTTCAGAGGGAGTCGTTTCCCACAATGATTTATACTATCAACAGCTCCCCAATGCTCGTTACCAAGTCAGTTTTTAAGTTAATATTTGTTTTGAGTAATGTGTACCTTCCCTTTAAAGACACTGGACACTATTGGTAATTGTCAAAGACCAGTCTTCTCTTCTTTCTTGGTGTATCTCAACAAATGCACAAAATAACACACCTCCGAAAATTTGAACTCAATAGGTCGTCAAAGTTGCGAGATAATATTGAAAGAAAACAAAAAACACTCTTGTTACACAAAGCTGTGTGCTTGCAGATGCTTGATTTCAGAACCTCAAAATCTAATTCTGAGGTCTCAAAATCAAATTCAAATATTTAAGTGGAAAATTATGTCTTTCTTCAGAGGGAGCCGTTTCTCACAATGTTTTATACTATCAACAGCTCTCCTTACAAAGTAAGGTGTTATGCTTGCAACTATTTTGAGTTATTACCAATAGTGTCCAGCCGTCGATTTCACCAAACTCTTCCTAACTTCGGATTAATCTTAGGACTTAGGACGGGTCAGTTCCGTATCCAAATACGTAGGGCGCATTGAACCCATCCTAAGTTAGGACGGGTTACTCGTCCTAACTCGAGTTAGGATTAATCATAGCATTTCGTTAAATCGGCTGCAGGGCCTTTAAGATTAGCAGCTCATGACTATCTGTACTCACCAGTTTCATAAGTGGCATGGAATCCTGTGTAGGCGACACTGGAGTCAGACAACATGCGAATAAACATCTGATTCCCCGAGGAGTACACAACGGCTGGGACTGGCAGGCCAGTACCGCAATGGGTAAGAAGTAGTGGGTAGTCCAGAGAAGGGCCGTCGAACAACTGGTGGAAGGGATTAAGAGAAAATAGGATTATCAAATGGAGAAAGGTTCTTTTAGTGGTTCGTGAGGTTAACATGATGACGGCTGGGACTGGCAGGTCAGTACCGCAATGGGTGAGAAGTAGTGGGTAGTCCAGGGAAGGGCCGTCAAACAACTGGTGGAAGGGCTTAAGAGAAAATAGGATTAACAAATGGAGAGTGTTTTTTTCAGGGGGTTCGTGTGGTTTACATGATGACGGCAATGGGTAAGACACAAGCATCACGACTCCCAAACCCACACTCTGCTGAACAGAATCACAAGGGCCCGAGTTTGGTGCTCTTATCCACTCGGCCACGACACCCAAACAAAAACAATCTAAGAGCACACCAACTGACCTTGACGTAGTCGTACACACAGCTTGCTCCCTCCAAGTCAAAGTCCAGAAACTTGAGCTGCACACGGTGTTCATCAGCGACCGTGATCAGCCATGTGCAGTCAGTGTTATGAGGGTAGACGTTGGGATAGTTAGGTGAATGGAAGTCACCTGTCGGCGTGGAGTAGTTACCCCCACAGCCTAGAAAACAACAAACTAAGGTGTTTAAAAGAACATTCATAAATACCTCACACAGTTTCGCTATTCCTATTGGTGGACAATGTCACAGAAATAATTTCCGTCTCAGTTTTAGCATATAAAACGCATTTACCAGTTAATACCATAACTGGTTAATACATATACGTTTTACATGCTTAAATAATTTTTGTCTCACTGAGACGAAAATTATTTTGAGACCTCAAAATCTAATTCTGAGGTCTCAAAATAAAATTTAAAGAAAATTACTTCTTTCTCGAAAACTACGTCACTTCAGAGGGAGCCGTTTTTTCACAATGTTTTATACTATCAACCTCTCCCCATTACTCGTTACCAAGTAAAGTTTTATGCCAACAATTAATTATTGTGAGTAATTACCAATAGTATCCACTGCCTTCAATAAGGACCTTTTAAAAGAATTTTTGACATATTATTTTATCGAGAGGGAAATTCTTACCGCCATCTTGAGATTGGTAAGTCGCTGAGAAGCCCCGTCCGCTGATGCTCGAGTCTGTGCGGAAGTAAACATACATGTATCTCCCTGTTGTAGAGATGGTTTGAGGTGACGACAGGCTGTGGCAAAGTGATACCAGCTGAAGACCAGAATCATCTCGTCCCGAGTAGACCTGTACAAATAATAATAATAATAATAGTAATAACCAGTTTTTATATAGCGCTTTTCACACCAAAAGGGCGTCTCAAAGCACTTCCAACATTACCCCTGGTCACTGGGCCTTAATTCACTCCTTAAACCATCTCAGCTCCCTGGTGGGGAGCATGCAGCCTGTGCTATATCAATCATGAGAGCATATCTGCCTTAACAGCTACATTTACCCCTGGGTGGAGAGAAGCAACTATAGTTTAGTGTCTTGCTCAGGGACACAAGTGTCACAACCGGGATTCAAACCCACACTCTGCTGAACAGAAGCAGCAGAGTTTGAGTTCGGTGCTCTTATCCACTCGGCCATGACCCCCTGACGCAGAAAAAAATTGTGATGCAAAAAAGCAAACGAGTTGTTTATTCCACAGTTCATGTTTTCTTGATTTTATATACATACTCTATGCTTCAACACTGTTGGTACCACCTTTGGTTCCAAAATTGTGTACGAGGGAATTTTCACACATTTATGACAGCCGTATTTTGATATTAAAATCATTTTTGATTGTTGTACAGTACATGTGTGTGTTATTATAAGTTATCACACAAGCACGAGTGGAATACGCGAGTGGAATAATATATTTTTTCGTATTCCACGAGTGCGCGTGTTATAACAAATTTATCTTCCAGTTTCACGTACGTCAAGGCGCAAAGTTTCAAATTTCAGAACGTTATTTTGCGACGAAGCGCACAAAGTTTAGAATGTTATTTTTGCACTGTCTGTATACGGAGCGTGACGCGTTTACACTAACAATACGCACTGTGTAATAAAAACAAAGGAAGTAGGGTATAAAACAGAGGAAGTAGTTAATATGTTTTTATCCCCCTATAGTAGTTCGAGCATCTGATTGGTGGATTGGCGCGACTGGAAGATAATGTTTATATTTATACTAGCCCCATGAGCACTTTCACGGATTTGTGCGCTTAAAAATTATTATTAATATTATTATAACCAATCCTAAATCCACTTAGTACCCACATTGAGAGCGTCATACTGACAGTCGTTGCTAGCCTCCACGTCAAAGTCAGTGATGGTCAGAGTGATAGAGTGGCCGTAGTCAACAGTGATAGTCCAGGTGCAGACTCGAGAGTGGTCGTACGGATTGGGGTAGTTTGGACTGCTCAGTGACCCAGTGTTTTCTGTCAGCTCACCACCGCAGCCTGTACAAAATAAAATAAAAGGTAGGAGAAAATCGTAACTCTGTTCTTACTGCATTGTTTGACTTTAAACAAAAAGTTTGTCCATTGAAGCGTGAAAAGTAAGCATATACAAAATTCAAGAGGGTGGTTATCTTGATCGACTTAAACTGGACACTGGACACGTTTGGTAACTGTCAAAGACCAGTATTCTCACTTGGTGTATCCCAACATATGCATAAAATTGTGAAAATTTTGGGCATCGAATTTGCAAGAGAACAATGAAAGAAAAAAACATTCTTGTCGCACAAATTTTTAATAAACAAAAAATAGAAAAAAATAGGATTTTCGGTAAAAAAAGTGAAGAAATCACACCCGTGTAAGGTACTCTTTGACTATATCCTGCGATAACAACCCCACGGAAACTCACCATTGACAACGTAGGATGCCTGGAATCCAGCGTCTGCAATAGAGGAGTCCGAGACGAAGCGAATCAGGAGGTAGCGATCAGTGCTGGTGAAGAAGACGCCGTTCGGCTGGACATTCTGGCCACAGAGCCGGTCACCAATCAGTGGTGAATCGTCCTCTTGACCATCGCGAATCTGCCAGAAAAAAAAGAAAAAAAGAGAAATTTATTCCCCTGCTTTAGCCTCCTACTGTCTGACCATTCATCATGTGGTTTTAGATAAACTATGCCAGCCTACAATATACAACAGGTTAACACTTCTGTGAATTGTTGTAGCGCACTAAGCTTAATCAATCACAAGAACCATATCTGCCCTCACAGGTACCCATTTTATACCCCTGGGTGAAGAGAAGCAATTGTAGTTCGTCAGAAAGACACTCCTGGCATAAAGAAAACACAATTCTGCTAATGACGGTACTTGAAGCCATGACTGAAAGTGAGTGTTCATATTAGCTGTAAAGCTGAAGAGAGTGTCTACTAGTCTGTGGTGCATTCTACGGTTCAGTATACCTCTATTGTTTCCTGTTTTCCCCTTTTGTTTTTGTGAGTGTACTCAAATGTGACATGTGACCAAATGAATCTATTGGATGGGGGTAAGGTAGAAACCGCTTTAAAAGGTTTGAATTTGGCGGCAGCCCTAGTGCCAAATGCGAGTGAAAACAGCAGCGGGTGAGTCAAAACCTTCATGCGGTTGGAAGCGAGTTTGACTTGAATTTTACGTCACAATTCTCCTATCTCAGCGATATTCCCAAGTACAAGTTGAACAGAGTTGAACTGCTGCGATTTATTTGTTGCGCATTTGTGACGTCAACACTTGCTTCGCATTCGCATTCGCATTCGTATTAACCTTACACCTAAATGTTGTCATTCATCTGCTGAATACTATTGAATCACTGTGCACAAAATATATTTCATATCTCATGCTACTGTATTACTTTGGTAATTTTAACATTTTATGTGTATTATTGTAATGAATAGTCGCATTGAAATGTTACCTCAATATAATCATAACTGCAGCTGACGTGGTCTTCCAACGTCAACGTAGTGAAGGTGAGGTTGACAGTGTTACCCTCTGTAGTCTCAATGATCCAGGTACAGTCTCGGCTGTGTGGATATGCATCCGGGAAGTTTGGACTCTCAATCACACCGCTGTAGCCGGTCAGGCGGACATGGTCGCAATCTGATGGACAGATGGTGGGGAGAAAACCATTTTTCAGTTACAAACTCGTGTGTAACATAAATGCCATTTTAGGTGGTACGCTTTTAAAAGACAACAAAATATTTAGATGTTTGCAAAAAGCCTCAACGGCTGGGCTTTAAAACTTGTCATATACATGTATCTTCTTTCCTAAAGTATCTTCAGCTCTTTGGGTTTTAGTGCAAGCCATATACAATAGTTCCATCATTTCATCCACAAGAACACATCACACCAATACTTCATCAACTTCACTGGCTCCCCGTACATTTCAGAATTCGGTTCAAAATGATCCTTCTCATGTTTAAGGCTCTTCATCAACTCGCCCCTATCTACATCCGGGACATGCTACAACTTTGTAATGTCAGGCCTGGTCTACGGTCATCGGCTCTCACACTCCACATACCCATATCCCGCCTCGCTAGCTATGGAGACAGAGCTTTCTACAGCATTGCACCTCGTCTTTGGAACTCACTGCCGCTTGCCCTCAGAACACAAAGTAATCCCTCAATCTTCAAACGGCAGCTCAAAACACACCTCTTTTAACAATTATCTTAATCCTGGACTCTTGACTTTCGGAACCGGCGCCCTTGAATGGCATTTTCTTTGTTAGATTCTGTGCGCTTTATAAGTGCTGTATATTATTGTTATTATTATTAACCATTACAATGATTACTCCTATTAATTAGATGACTTACTGGTTTGGTAGGCGGCATGGAATCCCCGCCCTGCCATTGAGTAATCAGTTCGGAACTTGACCCTGAGCGAGTTACCCGTGGACTGGACTGGTGCTGGAAAGTCTGTACCACAGAACGTTCCCAATTCAGCGTCATTCTCAGTTAGGCCATCAAAAACCTAAACAGGATACGACAAAGAAAAATAGTTATATTTCTTTAAAATAGGAGAGATCTTTGGAACCATGTGCACTTATCAAAGAGAGGAGGGGTTTGCCCCTGTATTCTTGGTTTGATTGGTGACATATTGCGCCACAGCACCTTGTAAAACGTAGCTCAACAATACTTTGCAGGAAAATACAGAATATTGAAGTTCTTTGAATGTTACGGAGTGACTAATTTGCGTTATAGGACACTCTAGCCACTAGGACTAGACTTACATAGCAACACCTACAGGCAACATATTGGCATGGACAGTAGGATCGCAGTGAAACATTCAATCACTTAACATTATATTGTGACCAAATTCAACATTTCTACAAACTATCAGATGAAAAAAAATTGTCCCATGATTGGTTGCTTTCTTTTCAACAATTATTTGTAATTGAAAATAAATAAAGCATAATACCTCACTGTTGTTATCTATAACAAAAAACAGCATGTTCAAATACCGACAAATGAAAAAAACGAACAAAAAAATAAATTAAATAGACATAACTAAATTAGTCCTTGAAAACCTGTGACATAAGATAATTTAGAGAAGACATTTGAATTTATGTGGTACAAAGACAAGATTCTAGATTAAGTGGTGGAGAGTTCCAGATGCATGGGCACAGCTGAAGAAAAAAAATCTGTCACCCCAGGAGTGTCGAGACTTGGGTTCCTTGAGGAGAAGCATGGAACCGTAAGTTCTCTTACTCAAATTCAAGCCCATCTTACCTTGAGGAAGTCGAACGCACACGTTCCGTGCGTCTCTAGGTCGAAGTCTGCGAATGTCAGGAAGAGCGTGCTGCCTTGATTGGTTGTGATGAGCCAGAAGCACTCAGCGTCATGACCGTAGGGGTAAGGGTAGTTGGGTGACACAAAGCTTCCCGTTGGAGTAGTCAGTTCTCCACCACATCCTACGACACACACACAAAATAACATAGGGTTTAAGACCTGTATATTGGGCATCCATCTCTTAGTACTCCCATCTACATTGGTGTAACCAAAGTGAGGCTGGTGGGGCGAATAGTCTGGTCCATTTTTTGTATAGATTTGAATCATAATGTACACAGGGGACTCGACAAAGATAGTGTAAGCATGATAAAGGGCCAACAGACCAACCCAAGACATGTTAACAAAAGAGCCACAGACCCCGGACTTCCTATAGGCAAAATCTGCTCATTGATAAAGAAAAAAAAAAGCACGAGGGTTCAGACAAATAAAAAGGCATTATTTTCTCACACAAAAAAAGAAAATGACAAGCTATAAAAAAAATTCTGTAGAAAACAGTATGATGGTATAAGTGTGTGCGTAAATTTCAGAGGGTGTCATCAAATGATATTCTTATTTACCTGTTGCGGTACCATCAAAGCTGAGCGAGAACCCGCGGGCAGCGAAGCTCGAGTCCGAGACGAATTTCACAAACATCTTGTTGCTGTGGGAGGTGTAGGAAGTCGGGTTGAGGCTACTACCACAGAAGGTACCAAGCAGTGGTGAGGTTTCGTACCCTCCATTCCTGAAGATAAATGATACACATTGTGATTGGTAGGTGAAGGGGTGGGGGGGGGGGGGGTCAGGCTGAGGCTACTACCACAGAAAGTACCAAGCAGTGGTGAGGTTTCCATTCCTGAAGATAAATGATACACATTGTGATTGCTAGGTGAAGGGGTGGTGGGAGGAGGCCACGACCTGTCATAATTTCAAAAGGTGGTCCCTGGTTGAGATAAAATGTTAAATTAAAAAATTTAATGTTATTTTATAACCTCACCTGAGCTCAACATAGTCGTAGAGACAATCCACGTGCTGCTCCATGTCAAAGTCTGTGAAGTTGACGTTAATCTGTCGACCGGAAGAGGCCGATATGACCCATGTACACTGGCGATTGTGAGGGTACTCGTCGGGATAGTTGGGTGAAGTGATCACGCCAGTGTCTTGGTTTAACTCACCACCACACACTGAACGGTGGAGAAAATATAGATTAAATAATTTCATTTATTTCACTTCATTTACACATTTGTTTTTATTGCTGCCCTTAATTTACACATTTTAACAAAGTTTGTCAATTAGATTCAAATTATTCACAGAAGTTCACAGTGATACAGTGCTGCCTCTATCTACTGGGCTATCTCATTGGTCTAGTCGGCAAGACACTTCTCTAGAATTGCAAAGGTCGTGGCTTCGCAACTTCAAAGAAGAAAAACAAATTCCTGATTCAATGCAAATAACATTTCGCCTGAGATAGAAATAACGAACCCATAATCTACCGATCAAAACCAGTACTTTAACCCAGTACGCTACGAGTAATATGCCTGTGATTTTTTACACACAACTCAGGTACAATGTCAGTACTGGGTGATCAGTGCTAATGTTCAGGTAAAACCAAACATTAAAGGAACCCATTGCCTTGGATCGGACAAGTTGGTCAATAAAAAGCGTTTGTAACTGTTTGTAATAAAATGCATGGTTAGAAAGATGTTGTAAAAGTAGAATACAATGATCTAAACAAATATCCATCAAAATTGCGTGGTTTTCCTTTTACATCGTCGACTAACACAGTCGGCTATTTATGTGAGTAAAATTGTTTAACTCCATAGATGGCCGACCGTATTTCTTTGCAACGTAGAAGGAAAACCGTGAAATTCCGAGGCATGTTTGTGTGGATCATTATATTCTACTTTTAAATTATCTATTTAACCATATGCACTTCATCACAAACGGCTTCAAATGTTTTTCAAAGACCAACTCGACCAATCCAAGGCAACGTGTTCCCTTAATTAGGTTTAATTTTGCCGGTAGTTTCTGACGGTAGTTTGTGCAATCAATGGATGGGAAACCCTTAGTTGACTTTGATAGGTTATAAAATAAAGTTACATCTAACTTTGAAAGTCTATGCAAAATAGGCACAGCAAAATTATCAGAAATTGTTTCTGTTAAGCCCGGTACATACTTCCTGCGAATGCGAAGGGAACTTGACGTGAATTTGGCGTTACAACCCTCCTTTCGCAGCAATCATCTCAATTGAGTTGAGCAGAGTTGACCTGCTGTGAATTTTTCGTTACGAATTTGTGATGTCAACATTCACTTCGCATTCGCATTCGTAGGAAGTTTGAGCGGGGCTTTACCTGTTGTAGCGTCTAGAGCCACGTAAGAGGCAGTGAAGCCCTCACGAGCTATGCTAGAATCTGTATGGAAGATGACGGTCATCATGTTACCGGTGGTTGTGAGGATTGGAGGCGGGCTACTACCACAGTACCTACATGGGAGGATAGAGAATTGTCGGACAAAGTCAGAAAGATTAACCACATAGATGTCAAATATGGACTCTTGTGCCTATTGTTCAGGCATTTTTTCCTATTGTTCAGGCATTTTTTCCTATTGTTCAGGCATTTTTCCCTATTGTTCAGGCACTTTTCCCTATTGTTCAGGCATTTTCCCCTATTAGTCAGGCATTTTTCCCTCTTGTTCAGGCACTTTTCCCTCTTGTTCAGGCACTTTTCCCTGTACTTTCACGCCCGCCAATAGATGTTGCAGAGCTGATAACATTGGCAATCAGCAGGGATGTGATAATCGGTTGAAAAAATCCCCCTGAACTATGAGCAAATTTGTGGAAAATTACTTCTCTCTCAAAAAGTATGTAACTTCAGAGGGAGCCGTTTCTCACAATATCTTATACTATCAACAGCTCTCCATTACTCATTACCAAGTAAGGTTTTATGTTAATGTCTTTTTTTGAGTTGATACCAGTAGTGTCCACTGCCTTTAATGAGAGTAATACATACCTTCCCATGTCTGGGGACAGCGCATTGGTGCTGTTATCATACACCTGTACATAATCAAAGATACAATCAGTGGCCTCCTCCAAGCTGAAGGAGTTGAATGTGAGACGGATGACGTAGCCGTCCGTCACCATGATGGAGTAGACACAGTGAACACCGTGGGGGTAACCTTCCGGATGAGGGGGCGAGGCAAAAATGCCGACGTCGTCTGTGAACTGACCTCCACATCCTCCTGAAACAGTGAGAGAAATGGTAGGAGAAACATTTATTAATGAAAAAGGCAAAAAAAAAAAAAAAAAAAAAAACATGTTTAGCGTCCTGTCTTTTGGAAAAAAGGAGGAAAGTTTGTTTTTCTCCATTCTTTTTAAATGGCCATCCAACACATTTCTAAAGACAACCGGCTGGGCTATTTATATTAAACAAAAGGAGGTGGCCTCTAAAAAGGAGGCGGCCAGGACAGGGGGCAAAAATAAATCATCAAAGTGTGCACATGCTTCCTAAATCAGAGCTGCCATCATTTTCAGCTTGCAATCAAGGAGATTTTGTACAACAATCAGGGAGATCTTTAGAATCGCATTCTTTTAAGTTTTTCTTATCAGAAAATGGGAGTTTTTTTTTTTTTTCAGGGAATTTTCTACAGAATCAGGGAAAATTAGCACCACTCAGTATAGAGATTTTCAAATTAGTTCATCAGAACACGCTCAGATTGGTTTATTTTCAGGGAACTTTCTGCAGAATGAGGGAGAGAGTTCTACGGCAGGACCCTGAGAGCCATACCTGGGGCTGCATCTTCAAATCTGAACGTTGCGCGGAAGCCATAGTTAGCGATGGAGCCGTCAGTGACGAACTTGAGATACATTGAGTTGCCAGTGGAGGACACCTCAGCTGGAAGAGCAGTTCCGCACAGCTTGGAGATTATCAACGAGTTCTCATCACCTCCATCGTGAAGCTAGGGAATCAGGAGGGGGGAGTGGGAAACAAAAAAGTTAGCTGGAGGCTAAAGGATGGTCCACGAGTTTACGCACCTCTGCACAGGGCTACCATTTGTGCCTTTTTGGGGAGTCCAATTCCTTTTGTGCACGTTTTGACACACAAAATGGCAGACAGGAGACGCGCCTGTATGTACGCTGCGAGTTGTGAAAAAAAGTAACAAGAATTCTGAATATAAATCTAGTCATTGCAAGAAATGAGTGGGCAATGGTCATCAGCGTACGTTTTTTTTTTACTGTAATCTATTTTTGCTAAGCAAGAGTTTTCTTTGCTTAGCAAGCTTTTGTGCTTACGTGCTTTATGAAATTGGGCCTTGGGGTCCCATGTGTCAGGGACATGCTGCATAATGTGCTCTACTTGCAGTAAGTCTTCAAAGAAACATTTTTTCTCCTGTTTTAAAGCAAATATTATTTCCCCTAAGATAGAAAAATTGAACCCACAATCTGCCGATCAACACTTGTAGCTTCAGCCCTGTGCGCTTGATCGCTCGGCCACCACACACCATCATGACCGTATCACAAAAATTTAATAATAGTTTCTTCTCATATCAAAAAAACATAACCAAGCTCAGATTTAGTACTGCCACCTATGGTGACTAGTGTTAAAGGAATTGGACACTATTGGTAATTACTCAAAATCATTGTTAGCGTAAAAACTTAGTGGGCAACAAGGATGTTTTTTCTTTCCTTTTTCTCTCGCAACTTCGACGACCAATTGAGTTCAAATTTTCTCAGATTTGTTATTTTAAACATCATGTTTGGATACAACAAGTGAGAATACTGGTCTTTGACAATTATCAAACGTGTGCAGTGCCTTTAATGTATATCTACTGCCCTCTATGGTATCTAGAGTAAACATTACCTGAAGGTAATCAAAGTTGCACTCTTCATGAGCTTCGATGTCAAAGGTTATAAAGGTCACGATGACCATCTGACCCTGGGGAGCATTGATGACATATTCGCAGATCTTGTCGTGAGGATAGTAGTTGGGGAAGTACGGAGACAAGAGTTCCTGAGTCGGATCTGTAAATATTCCTCCACAATCTGTAAGGAAAAATGTTTCAAAAACATAAATTATTCCCAATAAAAAGTATTTAAAAAAAAACGTTAAAAATTCCCGTCCATTTTTTTTTTTTTTTTAAGATCGATTTAAATACCTTTCTTTTTTTTCATTAAAAAAGAAAGAAAAAAAAATGTCTACATTAAATCAATCTCAAAACAGGAAAAAATATTTTTTTAAAATAGCTTATCCGTTGTCTTTAAAAAAACAATATTTAAAAAAAAGGCTTTCCCCTTTCCCTTTTCCAAAAAGGCATGACAGAGACGTTGTTAGGTTTAATACTTTTAAGATTTCCTTCTTTTAATAACACTGACTTCTCTGCCTTACCAGCAAAGATTATAAAGCGCCGCAAGGCGCAAGATGCGGAACTGAAGCTTTATCTATTGTTGGAACGTGAAATACGCCGGCCTGGAATTACAATTTTTTTAGGGCAAGGCCACTTTGGCCTTGGATATAGGCAAATTTTGAAGGGCACCAAGGCCAGTAGAAAGGGCACCAAGGCCAAAAGTTTCAAAATAAAGAAGGCGCGAAGGCCAGTAAGTTATCGAAGGGGTAATGAGCCTTATTAAACAAGTAAATTAAAAAATTGGCTAGAGGTTTCCTTATGGGTGGTTAACCCAATGGAACAGTTTTTTATGAATAAGATATTGATAAATCATGTTATTCAAGATATTGATAAATCATATCTTATTCATAAAGAAACCAAATGATTTTGTAAAAAGAAGAAGTAGAAGTTTATATATAAAAAAAAATTTAAAAAAATTCTATGAAGAAAAAAGTAATCGTAAGTTAACTTTCTTGCATTTGGGGGCATAGTTCTTAAATTCATCTTTTACATCTTCCACCAAACGCGCTTTTTGCGTCTTTATTTTGGCAAATTCCTTCGTAAACATTTCCAAGAGTCATTTCATTCACCAACAATATTTCGTCCAATCACAAACGGAGGATACCATATATGGGCATTTTAACAACAGCGCCCTCTGTTGATCAATGGATTGTGTTAGACTGGTTCCTTGTGAAATCGGGACGTCAGATAAACGAGCGTGTGGATTATATGCGATGCAGGTTTGCGCTAGCGTGTGCGATGACTCGGGAGTGGAATAAGTAGTCTGCCGAAAACAAATGTTTGTGTCAATAATAAAATCTTGGGCTTGGGTAAAAATAAAAGGGCACGACGGCCAATGGGAAAAAAGGGCACGGCAGTTTTGGCCGTGAAAATGGTATTTTTTCGAGGGGCATCACGGTCAGTCGGAAGGGCATCGACAACCATGGCCGTCGTGGCTGCCGTGTAATTCCAGGCCTGAATACGCATGGGCGCCATTTCAGCAAGTGAATGCTTTGTTTCCAATTGATAGGAATGGTCATTGTCTGCACTGAACTGCACTGATCTATTGTTGTATCAAAAGACTTACTTGCCGAAATGGCGTCCAGTGGGATTTCACATTTCAGCCCGAGTTCCGCACCTTGCGGCTTGCGGCGCTGTATAATCTTTGCTTACCAGCCAGCAACCCTTTACAGTAATATACATTGCTTGTTGTGTGCAATGCTTATAGTGTCAGTTCCAATAGCTAGTGATCACCATCAGTCTGCATTGTGTCTAAATTCAATAGAACTTATTCATAGCATTTCAAACACCATAACAATGCTCCACATAACTACCATTCAAGGGACAGTTAGATGCAGGGATTAGGTCATAGAGCTGCCCAGGCAGACAAAAGTGCTTAACAATTTCACCAAGGATCCCCCCCCCCCTAAAAAAAAAACAATGTTTAGCATTCTCCCTATTTGAAAAAAGTAAGGAAGAGGGCCTTTTTTTTAAGGCAGTGCACACTATTGGTAATTAATCAAAATAATTATTTGCATAAAACCTTACTTGGTTACGAGTAATGGGGAGCTTTTGATAGTACGTAAAACATTGTGAGAAACGGCTCCCTGTGCAGTAAAATAGTTTTTGAGAGTGAAGTACATGTAATCTTCCACGAATTTTTGAGACCTCAGATTTAGAATTTTAGGTCTCGAAATCAAGCATCTGAAAGCACACTACTTAATGTGACACAGGTGTTTTTTCTTTCAGGTTTGTTATTTTATGCATATGTTGAGATACAACAAGTGAGAAGACTGGTCTTTGACAATTACCAATAGTGTCCAGTGTCTTTAAATGGCTGTTCGACACATTTTTTTTAATTTCATAAACAGCTGGACTATTTTTCAAAACTTAATTTCGGAGGCGGTCTTTAAAAAAGGAACCGGGCGGGGACGCTAAACAGGTTTTTGTTTTTATGTGGCCAAAGCATAAAACAAGCAGAATTCCAGTCACTGGCTTGTGGGGCATGATATTTCCCCTGGTAAACTACTATTCTGGTAAGCATCAATGTGATGTGCTTAGCGACACTGTTTGGGCCTGTTCATAACAACAACTTTGTAAAGAGATACAAAAAAAAGTCCATTGATTGATGGTGTCCATTGAGTGTGGTTAACCTTGGATAACTTAATGCACCAACTGGTTTCACAAAATGAATACCAGATTAAACCCTATTTATATCTCAATCTATTTCATTCACACACACCACTGGTTTCAGGATCGTAGAGTGAATTCACTTCCATCTTGTAGTTTACAACAGACAAAAGCATACTTTTCATTGGGAGCTGAACTAGTTTGAGATCTCCCCTTTTTTCTGTTGTGGTGTAAAAATGTACTGTGCAATAATATCCTTGAAACACTTCCATTGAGCCAAAACCACTATGAACTTTATTGACATTAAGAGTTACCAGGGCCCAATTTCATAGAGCTGCTAAGCACACAAATTTGCTTAACATGAAATATTTTGCCTTGATAAAAACAGGATTACCAACCGAATTTCCACATGATTTTCAGGATAAGCAAACAACAGCTGAATACCAGTAACAAGCAACTTGCAACATATGGAAATTTTGGTTGGTAATCTTGTTTTTATCAAGGAAGAAATTTTATTCTAAGCAAATTTTTGTGCTTAGCAGCTCTATGAAATTGGGCCCAGGTACATTCCAAAGGCTTTGGTGAGATACAACACTTGTCATACGGAAATGTTTTATTTTGTGTCATAATAGTCCACATAAATTCAAGAATTATCAAATCAACAGCTAAATAAGTTTTGAGATGTGCAAGTTAAAAATAAAATCCCCAAAATGTCAGACAGTGCAATCTCCATAAATTATAAATTGAATGTTCCCTTCCATTGAGCTGTGTACAAATCATACCTGCAAGAAGTTGTTGGAAGTCACAGTTTTATGTTGGATGTCACGGTCAAAGTTTTATATAAAAATGTACTTTCTGGCAGCGAAAGTTGATCACTCGTTTTGCACTCATCATTAGTGAAAACGCAAAAGTAAAGTTTACAAGAAAATCAATTTCTCCGTGGCTCCTTAATAAACATGTGACATCATCGGTAACATGATCTATTATGACAATCAAAGTATAATTTTTGGAGCCTTGATTGAAAATTTAAATATTTCGAGAAGAAAAAACTGTCCCCAACTTACTCAGTTCATAGGTTGCCCTGAACCCTCCGGCATTTATAGAGGAATCAGATGCGAACTTGACCCACAGCATGTTGGATGAAGACACAAAAGGAGGTGGTATGGCATCAGCATGGCAGTAACGACCGACAAACGGCGCAGTTTCATCAAACCCGTCTCTCAACTGTGAAAAAGGGAACATTTAAATCATAAATGCAGTTTTCTGCATTTAAGGTCCAGTAAATTTTTGTGATTCACCCATTTTCTCAAAGATAGAATCCTTATGAAAATAGGGAAAAAATTACAAGCTTCTAGGCCTATTGTTAAAATGTTGTCAAAATGCCACTGTGTTTAATGGTGTTTAATACCCTTCTCAAATTTTATTTTCAAAATCCAAAATGTGCGATGATGTCACATTTCTAATTTATGGTCTGTACATTTGTCTACAATGGATTATCAGCTCATTCCTGATTTTTAAAGATATTCAATAAAAACAGCATTGAATTTGACCTTTTGATTAACCCACAATACATGTATCCTCTTTGGAATGCAGAGAGCGATTTGTTTTGGCTACTAAACCCTTCCGGCTTGCCAGTGCACTTTTGATCAAGGTAACTGAACTGAAATGTGTTTCTAGAGCTGGAAAATTGGGTGATTTTTGAGCCATCTTGTTTTGGTGGGTTTACATGCAAGATTTTTCGTCTTTGAAAAAGTAGTCACATTTCATTCGGTACAGGTTGAACTACAGAGGACTTTTTAGGCTTTTTAATCACATTTCAAAAATAATTTTGAAGGGCAAACAAAATTGGAAATCAGACTAAAGCAGAAACAATATCGGGCTTGGGTTTACCTCCACGTAGTCAAAGTTGCAGTTGGCCTCCTCCTCTATGGTCAGGTCTGTAATTGTGAACTTGATCTGAGCACCGGCGCCAATCTGTATGGTCCAGATACACTCAGCGTTGTGGTTGTAAGGATTGGGGTAGTTAGGCGATATCAGTATCGCATCGTCATCAGTTAGAACGCCACCGCATCCTGGATCAACTATTAAAACAAAAATCATCAACATAGATTTAAGAAAATGTACCGAATATAAAAATTTCACATCGTCGGCTTGTGATTTTGAAGAACTAAATTTGCAATTTCATATCCGTTAAAATCAAAGTTTATTTGGTTATAAATCAGGATTTATTTTTTATAAAAAAAAAAAAATCTTTTTTAAAAACTACTCTTGATGGATATACTTCATCTACCAGAAACTGCAAGGTTTATCAGCAATTTTATGAAGTCCACAAAAATCAAGCTTCAGCTACGGCTGTTGGCTTTAACCATAACATTAGAGAATATGGCTCTGGCACAGCCACAGCCAGCCACAGCCAGTGCAGACGTTATTATTTTCATAGAGCTGCTAAGGGCAACAATTTAATGCTAAGCATGAAATTTCTTCCTTGATAAAAACAGGATTACCAACCAAATGTCCATGTGTTGCATATTGCTTGTAACTGGTATTTAGCCGTTGTTTGCTTATCCTGAAAATCATGTGGAAATTTGGTTGGTAATTTTGCTTTTATCAAGGCAAACATTTCATGCTAAGCAAATTTTTGTGCTTACCAGCTCTATGAAATTGGGCCCTGATCTTAACAGGGCAAGGAGAGCAAGAGGGGCGAGTACATTTCAAAAAAGAAAAAAAAAACTTACTTGACATCGACGTGTACGTGATGTGAAACCCGGTGTCCGTAAGACTTTCGTCGCTATGGAAACGGATGAATGCATAGGGGCCAGTGGTCTGAACAGGTGCCGGGGTGAGCGTGCTGCAGAACTTTCCCAGGGACACGGCGGTTTCAGTTAGACCATCTCTAATCTGGAGATTGGAAAAAATGAAAAAATAGTTGTGATTATTGGCGAGGTTGAAAACATTGATAACGTTTATAGGATTTGAGACATTGCATGATGAGGTACATGTAGCAATATATAGTTGGTTTGCTGTAACTGGGCGCAATTTTGACCATTTTTGCAGCAAATGTTCCTCAAGAGTTGAGCACAAGTCAACTTATGCAAATTATTTGTTGCAAACTTGTGACTTTTTTATATTGCGTTCGCAGGAACCAGGCCTCTTGCATTGGTCGCCTAGATCAAACGATGACCCTTGAACGCCTGTATGCATCGTGAACACTTCTCAACCAATCAAACGGCGATAATAGAAACAACTAAATAAACCCCAGAACGTTTACGACCAATTAGTCCAAACCACGCCACAATGCCCTCTACATGTATGTCCACCAAGAAAGGGTATAAGAGGCAGTTCCGTATTGGACATGGTCACCAGTGTGACGAAGCTCCTAGCTTAGGAGTGCAACGTAATTACTAAATTATATGTAAGTAACATCATAAATAATTTTGGATTCGTAAAAAGCAATCTTTTAATTCATTAACATAATAAATTTTTAGATTTTACCTCAACGTAATCGTAATCGCATGTTTCGTGAGTCTCCAGCTGTAAGGTGCCGAATGCAAACGTCATGTACATGCCAGCATCCACCGTGACCGTCCATACACAGTCCCTGTTGACGGGATAGTTGCCGGGGTAACCGGGTGAGTTGATGCTGCCGTAGTTACTGCCTATGAGGTCTTCACCGCATTCTAATGGAAGAAATGGGAGTGGGAAAAACAACAATTGTAAGAACCCAAATAAAATAATAATAATAAAATAAATCCAGTGCTTAAATCGCCAATAAAAGTGGTAAAACCAAAAATAAAAGCAAATGTCACTTTAATGCAGTTGAAGAATTGAGCGTTGTCTCAACAGATATTGTGCATGGTGTTTCTGTTCAGCAGAGTGTGGGTTCGAGTCCCGCTCGTGATATCTGTGTCCCTGAGCAAGACACTTCACTATAATTGCTCCTCTCCACCCAGGGGTAAATGGGTACATGTGAAAGCAGATATGATTTTTGTGATTGATTCAGCTTAATAGGGCATATTTGTTGCACAGGCTGTATACTCCCCACCATGTGAGCTGAGATGGTTTAAGGAATGGAATAAATGGCCCCTGCAGTGACCAGAGATAATGATGTTGGGAGCGCTTTGAGATGCCCTACGGGTGTGTAAAGTGTGATATAAAAACGATTATTATGTACCTGGGTCTACGCTGGACCAGTTGATTCCGAAACCTTCATAGGAAACACTGCCGTCCGATCGGAACCAGAAATAAAGTTGATTATGAGTGCTTGTGATCGGGTCAGGTACATCCTCCCCGCAGAATCGGCCAAGGGTATATGCGGATGCCGAAGCGCCATCGTTGATCTGTAAGAAGTCGTAGTCGCAGTTGGCGTGGGACTCCAGCTTGAAACGGGTGAAGCTGATGTAGACAACCTGGTGGAAATCGGGCACAGAAATTAAGACACTTGTTAAATATAATAATGATAATGATATTTATTCGGGCAAAGCATTCACAAGAACATGTAAAAACATTAACAAATATCTTTGAAAATAAAAACTTAGGTTTTACAACAGCGGGATGCCCAGGAGAGCATAGCATTTAAAAATCAAACTGGCTCCAAATGGCGTACACATGTATCTCCCAAAACCCAGAAAGGAAGAATTAAGGCAAGACGGGCTAAGACCAAAACAAATTCAAGACTAGTTCATGGTCATAAGCCTGACCGTATGGTGGGTTTAAAGCCATTGGACCCTTTCGGTAAACAGTGTTGTCCAAGGCCCACACTTTGTGTACCACAACTTCTATATCAAATAACAAACCTGTGAAAATTTAGGCTCAATCGGTCATCGGAGTCGGGAGGAAACAACGGAAAACCCCACCCTTGTTTCCGCGCGTTTCGCCGTGTCATGACATGTGTTAAAAATAATTCCGTATTTCTCGTTAACGAGAATTTATATTGTTTTGCTGTTTTCTCAAAAAGTAAAGCATTTCATGGAATAATATTCCAAGAAAAGTCTTTCACCATTGCCTTCTGTAAACCCTGTAAGTTATTTGTAAATCTGTGAACTTTTATTTTTTTTTCTGAACCGAAAGGGTCCAATGGCTTTAAAGGGGGTTAACAGAGGGTTAACACAGGATTAACGGAGGGTTAACACAGGATTAACAGAGGGTTAACACAGGATTAACAGAGGGTTAACACAGGATTAACGGAGGGTTAACACAGGATTAACAGAGGGTTAACACAGGATTAACGGAGGGTTAACACAGGATTAACGGAGGGTTAACACAGGATTAACAGAGGGTTAACACAGGATTAACAGAGGGTTAACACAGGATTAACGGAGGGTTAACACAGGATTAACAGAGGGTTAACACAGGATTAACAGAGGGTTAACACAGGATTAACAGAGGGTTAACACAGGATTAACAGAGGGTTAACACAGGATTAACAGAGGGTTAACACAGGATTAACAGAGGGTTAACACAGGATTAACGGAGGGTTAACACAGGATTAACAGAGACTGTAGCTAGGGTAGTAAGATCTACATGTACATGTACCTTGCTGTCTTGCACAGTAATGACCCAGGCACAGCTTAGTCCATGGTCATAAACCTGACCGTATGGTAGGTTTAAAGGGGGTTAACAGAGGGTTAACACAGGATTAACGGAGGGTTAACACAGGATTAACAGAGGGTTAACACAGGATTAACAGAGGGTTAACATGGGACTATAGCTAGGGTAGTAAGATCTACATGTACATGTACCTTGCTGTCTTGCACAGTGATGACCCAGGCACAGCTTAGTCCATGGTCATAAACCTGACCGTATGGTGGGAACTCAAAGAAGCCAGTCTCGCCGTTCAGGTAGCCACCACAAGCTGTCAACAGTGAAAACAATCACAGGAGTAACATAAACAAATCCCCACATCACAAACAAATTAAGTCTTCAACTTGATTTCCCCGCCCCTTAAAAAAAAAAGGGGTGATAATGTTCAAGAATAACTCAATACAGACTTTTCAGATTATGCATAATATTCATATAAAAAATATATATAGTTATCACAAAAGCAAAAGTGGGATACAGTATAACATAGCGCCTCTTGAGGGCGCGTGTGACAACAAATTTATCTTCAATCAAACTTGATGCACAGATTAACCCAATATGTGGTGTTGGAACTGCCATACAATTCACAACAGGCAGGGTGTGATATGGGCTGTGACTCACACACAAATCCTCGTCATTTGAAATGTGTCCTATATAAACAGGAATAAGACACGGGAACTTGTCCACCCCACACTCTAAAAACAAAAAAAGGTGGAAGGGGGTAGGGGGGAAACGGATTTCGCAAAACGCCGAAAAAAAAAAACCCCAAAGAGATCGCATCCCTGCTATTCCACTTACATTGTTGAGACTCTTCACACTGGTCCCCGGAGAACCCACTTAAGCAGTCACAGTCGAACCCGTTGACGAGGTTATGACACGTGCCGCCGTTCTGACAGGGAGCGCTGGCGCACTCGTCCACATCCTGGCCGCACTGGTCTCCCGTCCAGCCCGCATTACAGATGCACTGGTAGGAATTGCCGTAGATCTCACAGCGCCCGTTGATGCAGGGGTTGTCCAGACAGGAGGCCCCGGAGGAGGGTATGCACCCGCTGGCGCCTACACCGTCACCAGTGTACCCCTGGTTACAGGTGCAGATACGCCCATCGGGTACACCTGAAGACATAGCACAACATTTTTTAAATATGTATTCATTTTTGCAGGCTGAGAAATTAAAATACAGAGGCAGGAACAAGCTGGGGTCCGAAGGATTGCTAAAGAGAAACAAAGACCTTGTCTAGAGGCTCTCCTCTCTAGATGGTCTTTAAAGAACAACCATCTATAAAAATATTGTAGACACTACCACCTTTTGAAATGAAATTTTCACAGGTTAGTCTTATGCAAATGCAATTTTAAACACTACCCGCTTCGAATTTATATGGAATAGTTTGCGGTACCACCATGTAATGACTATCTCTAAACGAGTTGAGGTGGTTCCGAAAAGAACCGTTGGTTCCAACCGAAACCAATGGTTGAAACCAACGATTCTTTTCAGAACCACCTCAACTCATTTAGAGACAACCATTACACGGTGTTACCGCAAACCTTTCCATATCAAATTTCCACCATGCAAACTTTCAAACCCTACTTATCCCTTTGAATTTGCTCGAATTTGGTTCATGGGGTAATTTTGGCTCAACAAGCTCAAATTTTAACCCATTGAGTGATTTGACAAGGAATGAGCCAACTCACAGTTATAAGATTGCCACAAACAATGGGTTCCAATTACCGAACATATACAATCCCTTTCAACTAAAGGCTTACCGCTATTCTCTGTGCAGGTTGCGAACGAGGAGCATCCGCCGTTGTCTTGGTTACAGATTCCAAC
This sequence comes from Asterias amurensis, assembly GCF_032118995.1. Taxonomy (NCBI): domain Eukaryota; kingdom Metazoa; phylum Echinodermata; class Asteroidea; order Forcipulatida; family Asteriidae; genus Asterias; species Asterias amurensis. Next base: position 23,567,206 of record NC_092652.1, on the reverse strand, counting down.
AAAAATGCAGGTCACTCCGTCTCCAACATACCCTGAAATTAATTATCAAATTGAACATAAGGCCTCGTCTAAACATACAGTGCAAGTCTTGCGCGTATTCGAACACTTGGAACCAATAAAGTGTGTGAGTTGTTGGTAGATATCAGATCTTACATTGCAAAAGGGTTGACAGAATCTTACATCTGTTAAAGGGTTTGGGTACAACATTTGTACGAAACAAAACACAAACGTCCACAGTTTTACATTAAACTAACATGGTTAAAAGATTATGGCACATGTGTAGAAAGCTTCCCTTAAACTACTATTTGCTGAGGTGCTGTATGTAGTTTTTGAGAAATGAGCAAATTAATTTCACAAAATAAATTTTCATCTCAGTGACACGGAAAATATTTAAGCATGTACAACGGATTACGTGACTCTCCTGAAAACATCGCTTTGTGTTTTTCAAAATGTTTTTCCTCAAAAACTTCACAACTGATGAAGCTGGAACGGAAGCTGTAAATTATATCACAAATACAGGTACATGTACATCTTCATGCACAGTGAGTAGGTATTGATATCATGGCCATAAACTTGATCTACAAAAGGTATCAAAAACTTTTAAAAGGTCTATGTAACTTTTGTAGGACGAAAAACACAATGTCCACAGATTTACACGGAACTTACACAGTTTGAAGATAATGTTAGTAGAAAGCTTCCCTGAAAATATTACATGCTGAGGTGCTGTAGTTTTTAGGAAATGAGTAAAACAATGTCATGAAAATAATTTTCGTCTCATGAGACGAAAGATTATTATAATCATTTACAAACGTATTTTCATGACATGGTTTTACTCATTTCTCAAAAACTACAGCACCTCAGTTAGTATGTAAGTTTAATGTAAATCTATGAACATTTTGAAAAGGTTCTCAAATCCTTTAAAAGGAAATACTCAAAGTTAAAAAGAAACAAAAGTGACACATACCAACGGGACAAGAACCACACTGTCTTGAGCCAGCATTGTTGATACACTGCACCAACGGGGATACTGAACAACCACCATTGTTGCTCAAGCATTCGTCAATATCCGTACACTGGTTTCCATTGCCGGTGTAACCTGTACCGAGAAAAGAGGAAGAGGAGTTTAGCGGATAACAGTTGGTTGAATGCCACAGGGTGTATTTTGTTTAAGAGCTACCAGTCTTAGGTCAATATTTGCTTCAGGTCAACACATTTAATATTGGCAAAAAATTGCCGCTTTCCCACATTATGAACAAATACGGTTGCAGATTTATTATAATTTTCTTAATTTAGGGGAACACCATGGGAATGCCGATGGCTATACTTCTACAATCAATAAATTTCATTACATTATATCAGACAAATAAAGCATTGACAAATTCAGGGGGGGGGGGGCTGGTGAAACATGCAATTGTTTATCCTTCAGTGGAAATAACTATAGTAAACAAAGCTGGCCACTGTCATACATCCTGTTCCCAATTGAACTGAAAAGTATCATTTGTTCATCATTTTTGTTTTCTCAAACCTGCTTGCACTAAACACATGTTGTCTATGATGGAACTTTATGCAATTGCTGTGATGACAGATTCAATCAATCAATCGATCAATCAATCAGACAAAAGTGATTTATAGTGCGTAAAAATCATAGTTCGCTCTGTGGGCGCTGAGGCACAAATGAATAGTTAGTAGGAAAGGCTGAGCTTTATTTGAATGTCTTAAATGAGGTGAGTGAGCTGGCATTTCTAATTTGTACAGAAAGCTTAATCCACATTTTGGGGTCATTAACGGAGATTGATCTGTCTGCAAAAGTTGCATTGCGACTTCTTGGCACAACAAATTGGTCAGCTGATTAATGTGGGCGGGCATTATGGGATTGGTAGAAGGGGAATCGGAGTCCCTTATTTTTTACCATGTAGACAAGAACAAAGAGTCTGAATAGGGCTTTGTTTGGTCGAGTAATACATGAACTATTGCGCTTTCCACTCCTAAACAGAATGGTGTATTGTTTGACAAAGGTAAGTTGCTCTCGGCAAAATATCCCGGTCACCAGTCACAGGGTTTTGAATGCGGCAATTGATAAAAGCAATTGCTTGAATGTTATTTTGACAGTATTTCAGGCAGAAATAATTCTCATGAGAATCGGTATGGGAATTTGGTAACAAGAGAGCTTTCAGATTGAAATGAATCAAATATTTTCTATAAAAAATACATGAACTTTAAAATCCAATTGTACGGCCACGTATAAAATATTACAAGATAATCGCACAAGATAAACCAATATACCACAGAAAACAATCATTAAAAAAAGAAAAAAGAAAAGAAAAAAAAAAGAAAACCATTTAAACAATAAAGAGTAGTAGACCCCCTCCCCTAAACTAAAAGAGACCAAATTGCACAGGAAATGACAAAAAGGTGGTTGCCACGGTGCAGCGGCCCTTACATAACTGTCAGAACTGACCAGGCCAGGATTTCGAATTCACATCCGTTAAATTACAGAACTTAAGACCATTGCCTAGACCGCTCGACCACAACGCCCCAAAGGTTTGATATATAATTTGTCTTTTACCCAATCAATTAGAGTCACTCACCTGTTGGGCAGTTACCGCAGTAGTAGGTACCGGGAACGTTGATACATTGGACCAGTGGGTCGGAGGAGCAAGGGTAGTCCCTATCGTTACACTCATCAATGTCGATTGTACATGCCGGATTGTTACTAGTTCCATCCGTCTGCCAGCCGTCCATACAGACACATGAGTACTTCGGCTAAAGGCAGGACAAACAAAAAAGACGCCACTTAAAATTTTGACTTAAATTCTGAAAGATTACCATGGCTTCCATAAAAAGATGAACAACCTTCTCAGATAAACAGTATGATTATTTGGGCTATTGACCCAATTCACCTGACGACATCATCAAAATAATCTTGGATGTGCCACACTGGTGGGCAATATCACTGTGCGTTATTCAGTGAAGTGCGCATTTAAGGCAATGCAGCGTTTACACGTAAACCCATTGATGACCAAAATGGTGAGCATGGCAAAGTCGCCGCATGTGAAGTGCATGCCAGGGGTCAATAGAAATGGATTTGATGAGTGGGTTCGAACCACTATCACGAGTAAGACACTCAACTATAATTGCTTCGCTTCATGGGTACCTGTAAGACCCCTAAAATGTTGTTTGGGGGATTGTTTTAATTTGGTGTGCAACTTACTTGTCAGCAGATGCCTTGTAGCCAAGATAAAGAAGAATGAAACGAATGGCCAAACAACCTGACTACATTATTGAAATCCAATAGCGTCGCAGCATGCCTAATTTAAAAGCTACAGGTACACCGCAAGCCACTACTATTATTAATTATCTATTAAAGACAACAAGACTTTTCAGAACCACTACATTAGAGAGATGACAAATTAAGTTTGACTCCAAAGCTAAGCTTCTGGAATGTCTCATTCAGGTCGAAATTAACAGTAAAGCATTCACATGTGTACAAAGTATGTTGTCGCAAGTAAATGGTGCATGAAACTATAGGCCCCCCCCCCCTGTATAACGCAAAACACAACAAGGACGCACAGGTCAAACACACATTTTTGTATGCACAAGGAACAGCAATCATTCAATTATTTGCCTCCTTTGGTCTCAGTGAGAATGCTTTTTGGGCCTAAGTGATTGCCCATTTTGACTGTGTGACTTCATACGTAAGGGGTCTCTTTGACAAAGATAGCATGTGGACTTTTTGCCTGCTTACCGTTCCTGTAATAACCCTCGGATCATTCACGCAGAACCCGTGGCCGCACAAATCGGTATGCGACGCTGTGCTACAGTCATCGTACCTGATGGTACACTGAGGGCCAAACCAATTAGCTGGACACGAACACCTGCAATGGTGCAGAAAGACAGAGAGAGAGACAAACTAGGGTTAAAGGCACTGGACACTATTGGTAACTACTCAAAATACCTGTTACTATAAAAGCTTACTTGGTAACGAGCAAAGGAGAGCTGTTAATAGTATAAAACGCTGTGAGAAACAGTTCCCTCTGAAGTAACAAAGTTTTTGAGAAAGAGGTAATTTCTCACTAAAATATTCAAAGACTTCAGGCCTGAAGCCTTTTAGGCATATACGTGTAAGCCCACACAAATTTGTGCAACAAGGGTGTTCTTTTATTATTCGCTTTCAACTTCGATGACCAATTGAGTCAAGACTTTCACAGAATTGTACTTTATCCTTGGTGCAAATATTACATTACACCGGTAGTTTAACTATCAAACTCTAGCTGTTCTCATCGGAAAGACAAACTCTGTTGCAGTGGGACTGAAAGAATCTGTATTTACCAAGCAAACATTTTGCTTCTATGATCATTTCCTATCCATAATAGGCAATTTTTGTTATCCAAGCTTGACCCCCCCCCCCCCCCCCAAAAAAAAAACCCCAAAAACCCCACAAAACACAACACCCAAGCCCGAGCACAAAGGCCATTTATGTTATAAAGCTGGAAGTTTTGTCCTTGCTCATCCTCCAATGGTAAGAAAGAGAAAGAAAACAATCAAATGGAGGTAACATGGAGGTCTACATGTGTAAATGTCGTTTCTGATCAGCAGGGCCAAATTTCATTGCTCTGCTTACCGCAAAATTTCTGCGCTAGCCTTGTAAGCGCAGAATGCCTAGTCACGTGCAGTACGCAAACGCAGAAGCCAAAATTCGCCGCTAACCCGTGAAATACGCTTGCCGGAAGCACAGATTTCCCTGCTTCTGTAAGCGCCGATTCTGTGCTTACGGTAAGCAGAGCCATGAAATTGGGCCCAGAGTGTGGGTTCAAGTCCCTGTATCCATTACACTCAAAACAACATTGTAATTTTCATGGCCAAACCCTTTGCTAAACTTAAGTACATGTAATTGTAGTACAAAACCACGCCCACGTAAAACTCTCCAAGGTTGGGACCACAATGACCACAGAAACTTGAATACGCACAAGACTGGCACAATCTATAGAATAAACTGGGCTTGTGAACGTGTGCATGTATCAAAAAGTGTGCTTTCAAGCTTGGGTGGTCACGCAAATCAATCACGCGAGGGTTAACAATGGTATACCTGAAGCTTCCAAGGGTATTCACGCATGTCCCAGAGTTCTGACAATCATCTTCTGTGCCAGAAATGGTGGCGCACTCATTGACGTCATCGGAACATGTAGTGCCCTGTGAAAATAATAATAATTAGTCTCTAACAAATACGCAGTTGTTATGGATTTTGGGGGTACCCCAGTACCATATCCTTAAAAAGTCAGACAAAATCTTGAATAAAATGTGATGGGAATTTGATAACCTCAGAATGTGTGCAGCAATAATTAGTGATGGCAAAACCTAACAAAATACGTTCCAGCAGTTTTGTGCACACTGAATGCCAATATGGACAAGCAAATCGTGATTTCTGAATAGCAACTGATACATTTTGTGTAGCATTTTGCTCTGCTATACAAGGGTTATCGTTCCTTGCATTCCAAGGAATTCCACTTTCCCAGAACCATAACACAATATTGCTAAGTGCAGCGACGACTCTGTGAAACCAACCCTGCTTTAAATTTTACTCAAAATAAAAAAACAAACATAGTCATAAGCAAACGATGTGATCTGCGTGTAAACATGCATACATACCGTCCATCCTGGTACACATCGACACTGGTAACCTTGGTATAAGTTGACGCACGTGCCTCCGTGCTGGCAGGGATTTGTCTGACACTCGTTGAGGTTCAGATTCTGATATCATGGAAGAAAATAAAAACAAATATTCATGGATGTTAACTTTCAACCGGATAATGTTATGCTGGTCGCCGTGGTTACACTTGGCAGGACTTGTAATCACAAATTTGTGGGTTCAAATCCTACCAAGCTAACTGCTGATTTCACATTGGCTAGAATAAGTATTGTCATCTAGTTACTGAATCACAATTTATTTATCTGTGCACTTCATAATCATTTGTGAAACCAATGTTTGTGTGAGAGATATCAGCTGTTGCCAGCTTGGTGTTAAAATCCCGTTGTGGGAGTTTGGCGCATACAGGAATATCATCAAAACAAATAAAGAAATAAACAAACAAACAAACAAACAAACAAACAAACAAACAAACAAACAAACAAACAAACAAACAAACAACCAACTCTTCACTTCCAAGACAAGCCCAAACTACAAAAACATTTTGAAAAATATCTATCAAAAAATGTAGGGGAAAAAAAGTCAAGGTTTTGAAATACTATCTACACTTCAGTCGTTAAAGGAACACATTACCTTGGATCGGTCGAGTTGGTTTTGAAAAGCGTATGTCACCGCTTGTTATAAAATGCATGGTTAGAAAGATGTTTTAAATGTAAAATACAATGATCCACACACATTTGCCTTGAAATTGCGTGGTTTTCCTTTTACTTAGCGAACTAACATGGTCGGCCATCTACGGGAGTAAAAAATTTGACTCCAATAAATGGCCGACCGTGTTTGTAGATGAGGTAAAAGGAAAACCACGCAATTTCGAGTGACTCTTGTGTGGATCATTGTATTCTACTTTCAAAATATCTTTCTAATCATATGCATTGTACAACAAACGTTTACAAACACTTTTCAAAGACCAACTCGACCGATCCAAGGCAACGTGTTCCTTTAATGTCCTGAGTGAACAAAAAAAATACTTTGATGTCATCTTTGGGATATTGCTTTGAAAGGCACGAAAAGCGGCTACACAAGAAAAAGAAGCTCCTACATAAACCCGACCTCATGAACAAGTTGGATCCATTCAAAAGCAGTTATAACACAACTCAATGTAACGTCAGTTAAATAAAGGACAGTACAAGATAGGGAGTAGAGAGTATAAGAGTTCCACCATTAGCATTAACTCAAACTGCCCCCCAAATCACCCCAAGCACTGAGAAGTGCCACTGTTCCACTCCCTTGGGACCTAACCATTAACCTTTCATACCCCCCCATGCTTGCCACCCTCATCCTTGTGACCCTCACCCCTGTGACCCCCTACTGTGGTAACCCTGATGGAACAATGACCCCCTGTTTACTGAAGTTTTGTACCTGACCCATTGCACTTGCAGCCTAAACACACACTGAACGCATACCTACACTACATTGAGTTTCCTGCAGACTCCAACCTATTCTCGACACACCTTTTAGCCACTTTTACTGGGGACCCCATATTTGCTTGTTACACAAAACATTGTTATTCCCAACCGGTACCCAATCTTTGACCCACTTTCACGTGGAACTGTACTTAACCCCCTCTTTCAATTCAAGCAAAATGAAAATTCTGGATTTGTGCGCTCCTATAACATTATATTTGAAATGTCAAATTTTGAACTTGTTTACTGTCGGTATTGTCGTTATTGGTGTCTGGAATGCTCACACTCTGGACAAAACAACACCCCATTCATTTAAAAAAAAATTTTTTTACCCCAGCAGGCGGCCTAATAATAATAATAATAATGCACAAATGAGATTTAAATGTCATGCCACTCTTGGGAACCAGGACATGTGCAAAACACAAAAAAAAAAGGAAGTGGGAAAAAAAAAGGTGGGGAACAAGAAAGAGGAAATATTATCTTACATTTGTCAGTGTCTGTACTTGTTGCTCCAGGGTTGCCACCTACAAACGAAAAATTCAAACGTGTAAGTTTAAACAATTTGCAAACATTATTCTTCAAAAATCTTTTCCCTGATAAGTAACATAACATTTTAAAGGGTTGCTCAGTAAGCAAAAAATATCTGCTTAAAGGCTTTATGAAATTGGGTCCAGGTAGTGGGCTATTCTCATAGCAACCCTAGATTCAGAGATTGCCGTGACAATGGCTGCACGGTGCTGCACTTTGGCTGACTTTTCAAGAGTATCGGGCCAGGTAAAACAAAATACCAGTTGATCGTCCAGTCTTTTTCCAAAAAGATGAGGATAAGGGCCATTTCTTTCTTCTTCTTCTTGTTAAGTTGGCCACCAAGCAATTTAGTTCAAACTGGCAACCAATTCTTTACTTTATAGTTACTACTTTATATGAGTAGTTACAAGTTCTTAAAAATATGAGTCAGTTAAATGAGACATACACAGGAAAATTTGACTTAAAAAAAGAAAAAAAGTAAACAAAATTAAAATAAAACAGGATAAAGCCTCAAAAAAGGATTAAGGAGGGTTCGATCAACTGGTATTTTTTTTTAACTAATCCATAGTTGTTTGTTGACCCGTGGATAATTATATAAAGTAGTCTTGGGTAATACCAGCCCAGTAAGGTTATTAATGGGACACACTGGGGAGAGAAACTTAAGTACCAACAAAACATCATTCAATTCAAATTCTCTGAGGTGAAGTATTGAATTCCCCCCCCAAAAACAAAAAAACTTGCTGATTTTGTTCAAATTACAGCAACCTCAGGTGATCTGGAAAAACTACTGTATCAAATTTCAAAGTATTGATGATGCTAGTATAAGGAATTGAGCCTCTACGGAGGTCACTCCAAGCCCCAATTCCAAACAAACCCATTCCAGAGTAACTTTTTAATTTTTGAAAGATATTAACGGAATGTTTAATGCATGACTTAAAGGGTGGCTGCAATGTTTTTTGTTTTTTTTCATTTAAACGATTAAACAGGACTTTTTAAACCTAACATATTTTTTATTATATTTTATTTAATGCGCAAGTGTTTTAAACACAGTTTTAAAGAGGTTAGGGGAACCCGCCCTGCCCCATGTCTGTAACTCGAGCTGTATGTTCGTATGCATAGTACATGTACACATATGTGTGCAGTGTGTGGCCTGATAACTAGGCGCGTGTAGTTAGGGACCAGACTTTTTTTGCCGATGATTTTGTTTGTATTCCCGACATGGTGTCGATGGTAGGGGAGGGGGGGGGGGGGGGCGGTAACAACCTAAAAAGTACACAAGTTAGATATATCGGGAATAAACAAAACACATTTTATTGATGTTCAAAACATATTTCAGAAGTAAATGACAGCAAAATTAACTGTTTTATTTGAATTCACTGCTGCATCCCTTTAAAAAAAAAAGCAAGTAACCAGCGCATTACAATCACGAGTGTATTTGGGAGAATGAGTGACAAAGCGCCAGGTATCACAATAAACTCGCCGGCCGTCCCTCGGAACCACCACTGCTTTTGATACTAAATATAGTATTCTAATATGTCATGGTCGACTTCTTTTCTTTGCAATGCAATCTGGCAGACGACCAAGTGTGCACGTTTGACGGACCACTGACTTTAATTGCAAAAGTTTATTCCAAGGGAGGTGATTATCGCATGGTGTCAAGCCATTCTACGGCAAACGCTGCGGAACTAAAAACAACTCTTGTAAAAAATCCAGTTAATTCAAGTAAACAACTTCAGTTAAAACCCAATTCTGAAGGAAAACGTAAAAGCATGTTGAACTTTTCACCAGCCTCACTTGCTGTTGTTCTCATTTTTATTTTTCCATTATGCTGGGCACGTTTGATATATTTATGTTTTGTTAAGACCACAAGCTAGGCACGAGCTTCTTTTTTAATGCGTGTTCTATTTAAACAACACTACGAACTGCTGAAAACTTGTGCAACTTCAAAAAACTTGTGCAACTTCAAAAAACTTGTGTAACTTCAAACAACTTTTGTTACTTTCCATTACCACAAACCTACCCCTGCACTTGTGCACAGATCCTTCTAAATAGTCTTATACCAAGAATTTGTCAGTGTACTATCAATTGACAAAACCATACTAAAACTAAAATTGGGCACCTTTCTAGAGTCATGCTAGACAGCACAACCAGCCATATAATAGATGTTAAATTTGCATCGAGGATAAAGAATATTAATTTTGTTTTTTTACCCATAAACATGTACACCGATGTGTGTTAGCACTGTATACTCAGTACTTTCCCCCAAGTCCTGTGAAAAATATCACACGCATGTTACTCAGATGGGATTCGAACCCACGACCCTTGCAATTCTAGAGCAGTGTCTTACCAACTAGACTACCAAGGTTGCCCGGTAGCTAGAGGCAGTTGGAATCCTACAACCAGCCATGTTTGGTATCACCCATTCTGTCAACAGTTTGTCAACACCAGACAGACTAGCCAAGAACCCCATATAGAGAGAATACAATGAAGGAAGTTTCAGTTTCAGAATTGAGAGGAAAACCACAGAGATTTATTCGGGGGGTGGGGGGGGGGAACCCTCGCAATCAGGTAGGGAATGAAAACCAAGTCCACAAAACCACCCCCTGTGGAATTTGAACCGAGGTCCTAGAGTTAAAAGGCTAGGGAAGATACCACTTCGCAAGCAGTAAGCGCCTGAAATAGTGCCTTAACAGGATTCGCACTTGGGGTCCGACGAAAGCCTATGACTGCCCATTCCCCATCCCCAATAAAAAGCACAAAATAAATATTTTAAAAAACAAACCACACATACTCACCCTTGTGTCAAGGTTGCCCGAGCCCGTACCTTCTAAAGCGGTCACTCTACTTTGGAGAGCGGTAAGGTCAGCATTGATCTGATCCAGTTGCTGTTGGACATTGTCGGGGGTCTCTCCATTATTGAGATCTTTAATTGCGGCAGCATTATCTTTGACCTGTAGACAAAAAAATAGTCGCAAGACAATTAGTTCCTTTCTTCCTTGTTCTGAGCTTGTTCTTGTTTCCTCATTTGGGCGTTGCTGAGCCAAGCCAAACTACAAGTTTATCGCCAAGGTACATGTAGTACTTAAGCAGCAAACAGCATTTAAGACCAGCATTCTCCGAAGACAATCGGAGCATATTGATCGAAAACATAACTTAACTTAACTTAACTTAATTGCATTTATAAAGCGCCTTAACACACCAGTTGTTTTAAAGCGCTGTACTCACAAAAAAAAAATTAAAATGCAGGATAAAAACATGAGCAGAAATAGCAATATGGTTTAAAAATACACAACAGTTAAAAAAGAAGCAAAAACTGGGTAAAAAATTGCATTACAAACATTCATACATTGAGTTGTCAACTTTGAGTTGTCACCCACGTTGTGTTGTTTCAAACGTTTTTTGGGGTGAAAATTTTAAGACAAATTACTTTGACAGTGTACAGATCTACTGAAAAGTTGCACCAGGCCTAGTATTTAACGATCCCCCCCCCCTCGAAAAACTATGATTCAATGTGTTGCACACCTAGAATGAACACTTTTTATCGTTCGAGGTGAGGGGAATGGGGGCGGGGAGGGGAGGAGGCGTGTGTGAATAGTGTAAGGTGATGATTATAAGTTGTCTTTTATCAAACCTGGGCCAACAGATAATACCCAATAGATGGCCGTGAGCAGCTTCAAGCACTTTAACTTTGCTGTGCGGCCACACAGTTCACCTACCGATCAAGCAGGGAATTTAGTAAGATTCCCCCATGACGAGTGCGGCATTATGCAAAAAGCCGAGCTGTGCGTTAAAAAAATGATTTGTCATTGCCCATAAAAGATGACCGACTTAACATTGGGTGACATCAAGAGGGTACAATCTAGAATCAATCTATTAACATAAACACGGCAAACTGTGCACAGCCAATAAAATGTACTTCAAAGCTGATTTCATTGTTAACACTTGAAAGCTTTTTTTTTATCTCGGCCACAGTGAGCGTTTTTTTCTTTGTGTAACCTATCTATCAGATGATAAAGGGTTATTTAAAATGGTCTTTGGTTGGTGTGGGTTAAATCAGGGTTATCTCTAGACAAACAATCCTCCTGGTCTGTCGCTGGTAGATAACGTTGTTCATTTGGAGTCCATACAACAGTATAATCTGAAGTGGGTGTCAATTCTAAAGTTACTGACAGAAAATACGATCATTTAATTCAGTAGTTCAGCAGGTAATACTTCACAAAGGCAACGGAGGCAAAAGACCAATGCATTGACGTCATCCAGCGGCCATCTTAGTGGGAAAAACGGTGACGAAACAATTGAAACGCACAGATTTCTACACGCGGCGCACAGGATTGGCCAATGAACAATCTCCTTTTGACCTCTAGGTGAGGGCGCCCTACTGAAATGACGTCATGTGCATAAGGTCTATTGCCTCCATGTCCCCTGGTTATTATTGCCTTGGTGCTCCAGTAGAAATTTACAAGTAATGGCTGAACAAGTTTTGAGATGTGCTGCCTTTCTTCATATCGAACGTTCATACAAAACTGACAATGGAAGCTCCAAAAAATATCAGATTTAAAGTTTTCTTCTTTAAATGCAAGGTGTCCTTTCTCAGCCCAGCCCAGAGGCAGTCATTTGCAACTTTAAGTGCAGCCCCATGGGTCGATTTCACAAAGATAGCCCCAACTTGGGACTAGTCCAAGGAGTTATTAAATTAAGGCTAGTCCTAAATGTTCGGATGAAAAACTTATCCTAACTAAAGATAAGACAAGTCTTAACTCTTTGTGAAACCACTCTATGGTGAAACCAACCCCTGGCCCGTTGTTCATGTAGTCAAATACAGTAGTCTATGGACTTTTCCATTACTGATAAACAAAGTGCGCCATTGGCATAAAAACGATCTATTGTTTTAAAAACAAGTTGTGACCAAACTCAACATTTTCTGTAAAGATTAATAAGCTAAAAACCATATCACTTGTTGAATTGTTTCTTACAATTTAACTTATTTCTGAATATTTGTGTAACATTTCAACAAACTAAGGCTATCCGTTTTTGATTTACTTTTAAGGCTTTACATTAGTTTGGCAAAAACTTGGGCTGTGACATGTGACATTGCAATACTGCACATGGTTGATTTCATTCCAGCATTGTTTGACAGGGGGGGGGGGTGCCAGTGCCAGATGTTGCAACAGAGAGCACTTGGATTCATTCCGACTCATTGACGGAGGGGGGCGTGTGCCACAGGCAAAAACACAAAAGGTACTTATCCAACTCTCATGGGCCAAAATCAAGATAATGGTGCACATGAACATAACAAAAACATATTTAAAAAAAAATTGAGTGAGGGTTGACCTTGACATCTACCCAAATATTTCACAAAACTCTATTCAAACATTTGGTTCATGGCACAGGCTTGTATCGACTGGGATGTCAGGTAAACCCCTGAATCAGCTGCAGAGCCGTAGTTCCGGGAACCTTTTTTTCTAAAATATAATATATGACCCAAAAACCCAACTCTTGTGAGGAGACTGCCCGAGACTGTGCAAGTCTTTGGGACTTCCGGCACCGAGTTGGTCCCGGACAAATTGAGTTTTTCAATCATGAGCACAATTATGTTTCTTCAAAGTGCTGTAGTTCATGTAAACCTGCAGTGCTTTGAAAACGGGGTTTCTAAAACAATAAAGCATCCCTGTTCCAAGTTTAAAAAGAATTTTCAATAATAGTTTTAACAAATTACTAAAAAGTGTACAACAAATATTAGTTGTATTGATAGCAAATTAGTGTAAGGTAATTTTATGAACAAGAATTTTGTACAATAAGTTTAAAAGGATAATTTGATTTCATATAAAAAGTATGACCTTACCCATCACATACTATTCTTTGAGTTGTTTTTTTCGTTTGATAGTAGGCATTCACTGAAATTCCCGTCACCTTTTGTGAAATTCCTCAATTGTGTACTGCATCAAATGTCAAAATGTTTAGCTGAATAAAGTTGAACACAACTCTTTGTATACACAAAAAATCTGTCCCAGAAAAACTTATTTAGACCTTAAATTTGTAGCAGAGTTTAAAACATTGTTTCAATTTTGCATCAGGTTTACATTATTGATGACAGGGTCTTAATGAGTAGGATCAGAAACTTTCCATGATGGGAGTTTAATCAAGTGAGATTTGCGGTACCACCGTGTGTAAGTCTCTTTAGATGATGTTGGTTCTGAGAAGAACCGGTGGTTAACAATTTACTGATTTGATCGTTTTCAGGAAAAAACAAGGGTCATGATGGTTGAAAACGTGGTAATAGCATTAGATGTCATGAAGAAATAAAGGGTGAAAAACAGTGTTAATTAAAAAGCTCAATGTGTGAAATGTTTTCTTCTCAAATCCAGTGATGTCCTTTTATTTAAAAATTTACCATATCGACTACTGCAAGCAGGTCGTAATCGCCCATAACCACACGGCCTGAGCCTGATGTTTTGAAGGTTATGTTGTGATTGTCCCCCGTCTGGAATGTCAGGTGCCCTTGATCCGTTACCATTTTGGGCCTGCAAAGAAACAAAGAAGATAAAAAGTGTTTTTATTAATACTAAAAATAATTAAAGAGTATTTATATAGCACCTTATGCCAGGCCTCAAGGTGCTTAACACTAAAATTAACAATATTAAAAAAATAAAAAAAAAAACACTTAATATAGAAATGAGTTTAACAACCACAAGAAAGGTAAAATAAAACTAAACAAAACCACCAGGAGCAAAACATGTTTTCAAAAAATTAGTTACTAAAACTAAAAACTAAATAAAAAAACATAACCCCCCCAAAAAGAAATAGAGGTGAGAGGTAATACCAGCAACTCGCGTTAACGTCAAGAACCAGAAGCAACAACATACATAAACAATAAAACTAAAAATTAAATTAATGAAGGTGTCATATTTCAAAAAGTTTTCATTAAATTTTGTATCATTTCATTAAATTTTGTATCACTTTTAGAAGAAGAACTAAGAGGGTGTATCATTATTTTATCTTTAATTGGATCCTACGTGAAGCAGTCCCCTGGGAAACATACACAAGGCACATGATGTAGGCCATGGAAGAGATGGGAAATGGAGATCATCGCTAACTAACAATACCCTCTACCTGGAACACTGAAGAGGGCAAGAATAGGCAGGAGTTGAGAGTGAACAATCATGACACAATCCCTCTGGTTATGGTGCAAGATTAATTGATTGATCAAAGATCTTTAAAGTTTTTAGCCAAGGGTTTTAGCCGATGAGTTCATGCTTTGAACACATTCCACAGTGGAAAGTACGCGCGACCTTTTCCATTGATCAAAATGCACATGACACGAAAAATACAACAGTCATGTCACCCGTATTCTGGCAGGGAATATATTGGCATGTTTAACCATGGTTTAACATCCGGTAAAGCATAATCCGTAAGGCATTTGTCTACAAATAACAATGTATGCACTTGACTGCACATTAAAGACAGTGGACACTATTGGTAATTGTCAAAGACCATATCAACATGCATAAAATGACAAACCTGTGAAAATTTGAGCTCAATTGGTCGTCGAAGTTGCGAGATAATAATGAAAGAAAAAACACCCTTGTCAAAAGACGTTGTGTGCATTTAGATGGTTGATTTTGAGACCTCAAATTCTATTCTAAATCTGAGGTCTCAGAATCAAATTCGTGGAAAATTACTTCTCTTTCGAAAACTGTCACTTCAGAGGGAGCCGTTTCTCACAATGTTTTATACCATCAACCTCTCCCCATTACTCATTACCAAGTAAGCTTTTATGCTAATAATTATTTTGAGTAATTACCAATAGTGTCCACTGTCTTTAAACAACCCTGAGAAAGGGGCTGGCCACAGCACAGTTAAAAGCAGATCACTGCCAAGCTTATATATGAGGCATGCCAAGCTTATTTAAGGGGAACAAATTATGGGGGGAAAAAAATAATTGTGAAAAAAAAAAAAAAAATAGTATATATGAAAAAAAAAAAGGGCCTGGGGTCGATTTCACAAAGAGTTAGGACTAGTCCTAAGATATATAAAAAAGTATAGCTAGTCCTAAGTTAGGACGAATAACATGTACTAACTCAAGATAAGACTAGTCTTAACTCTTTGTGAAATCCACCCCTGATCTATCAGGCGAAGATTTCACAGGCCTGTATCACAGAGAAAGGATAGTTGTATTACACCAAGGGATGCTTCTCATCAATGATCTACTCTAGCCAGCCGGACTACTCTCAAGATTTCACAGGCCTGTATCATAGAGAAAGGATAGTTGTATTACACCAAGGGATGCTTTTCATCAATGATCTACTCTAGCCAGCCGGACTACTCTCTCTAGAGTGTAGTGTGACCTATTGTCCTCAGGTGTTTTACCTGGCATCTGACCAGCTCATCAGTGTTTCAAGGAAAAATGCTGATGAGATGTAGCTCTGTAAACCCGCCCCCAAATAATGCTCTGAAGCTCCTGTGGATAAAAGCCCAATGGTTGATATTTTGCTGGGACATTTATTGACATATAACTAGGCTCAAGTCTCAGAGCATGTTAGCTCAGAAAAGTGTACAATGAGTGTTGTTTGTACGCATGTCAAAACATGAAAGGGAAATGTTTGTCGACTGAGCGTCCAATCTCAAAAGTGAGGACCTCGGGGGGAAGGGGGCGTGATGTTCTGCATGGTCGTTATTTAGGTTTTGAAAATAATATGAGACTACATGTTAAAGCCTCTTTCGCTTGAATGATAATACAGTCAGTCAACATTCTTCCTTAACAAGCACCGATGTCTACTTACATTTTGATGTTTTAAACTTGTAAAAACTGTCATGCAGTTTGATCTCTTAGTCACAATGTGATAATGTTCCACCAATTTATAAGTTGCTTGTCAAAAGCTAGTTGAAGCACCCCTGGACCAGTGTAAATTCTCACCATGTGGTCGAGCATCGTTCAAAAGCATCCCTACTTAATATGAATTATGTAGGGTACAGCTCCCGGGGTGGCAATACTAGGAAACAATTTTTGAACTTTCTTTCTAGGTTTGGCAGTCTTCCCATTGTTTCATGATTGTTATACTTTAATTTTGTACCATTTGCCTGCTATAAACATATGCATAAAAGGCTATAAATCTGTTAATGACATGAAGAAATCTTGAGACTAGGGGATTCAACCATATAAATCTCACTACAACTTCTTTTACAAAACCGTTGAACAGTGGGAAGACTGCCAAACCTAGAAACAAAGTTCAACAAAGGTTTGTGCTCTACGATTTGCACCTTAGTTGAACCACCCAATGGGAAATTTTGAAGTAGTGTTTGTTTATTTATACCTACACTACTGAACTTCTGCTTGACACGCCTGAACTTTCTTGGGGTGTCACGTAACCCTATTATCACCCCCCCCCCCCCTTTCCGCCCAATCCCAACAACAAACATCCTCCAAGTAACACAACAATACTTTAAGAGATTAGTTTAAAGGAACAATTAAACCACAACTACTTCCTTCATATTTCCTGTCAAATACTGATCGAACCAAATCAGGTGGAACGCTACATTGTTTATACTGATAGCTCTGGCACCATTTGACATTTACCAACTCATTTTGAATTAAAGATAATTAGTCTTCAATACTCAACAAAAGTCTTTGAGTTTTTTGTTTCTGCTTTGTTTCTGTTTTTTTTTCCTCCTATAGAAGAGCAGAGTACTTGTGTAGGCCCTACACTGTTCTAAATGTCGAGACCAAACCGGCTCTTTTCAGAGCCAACACTCCCTCAAAAGAGAAAATACGCATGGTTGTGCCCAGCAAGTTAACTATTTTTTAGAGTTTATTCTTATCCCATTTCTACCTCCATGTTCAGACCATGCAAAGCTTCAAACATCAAGGTTTTAAACAAAAACACCAGACCACCAGACTTGTCCAGTGGGTTGACTGACCCAATGCTTCAACCACTGCCCCCCCCCCCCTTAGGTCAGCTGTCCAATGTTAATGTCAAGCCCTAAATGTTTATATGGTGCATACACATCAGGTTTCTAGCCAGCAGGGCCAGTTATAGCTTGTCATTTTTTCACTAGTCCATCAAACTTTTCACAAGTCCACTAAACAGGGATGGTTTTCAACACTGAACTAACCAGACGGACTACTAAGAGTGAAGTTCAACTGGTCCTCAGGTGTTTTGTAGCCAGAAGATCATTGTTTGAGGGAGGACGCTGCACTTAAAGGAACACGTTGCCTTGGATCGGTCGAGTTGGTCTTTGAAAAGCATTTGTAACCGTTTGTTCAAAAATGCGTATGATTAGAAAGATATTTTAAAAGTAGAATTTAATGATCCACACAAGTATCACTCGAAATTGCGTGGTTTTCCTTTTACCTCGTCGACAATCAAGTCGAGTTGGCAAGACGTGGCCGAGCGGATAAGAACACTCGACTTAACCTTTGGTGTTTCTGACTAGCAGAGTGTGAGTTAGAGTCCTGGTCGTGACACTTAAGACCTTAAGCAAGACACTGAACCGTTATCACTGCATCCTTTGGATTGGACGTAAAGCCAAATGTCCAGTGTCGGGTACTGTCGTGTAACGCACATAACAGAACCCAAGGTGCACTTTTCAAAAAGTATATCAGAAAAAATATATTGGCCTACATAAACATCCAGACTGTACTTAACTGGTGGGGTGGCCTGGGTGAGTACTAATACAGACTTTTAAATGCTTGCCCCGCCCCCACCCTCAACCATCATCTTACTAACTCATTGGCAACTACATATTGTACATGTGTAGTGCATGTCCTTGCTTGATGCACAGCCAGGTAGTCCCAACTTGGACTCGGGGCGCCCCAAGAAGGTCATCTTGTTGTTACCATTGATTGTAAAACCATGTGTTCCAACCACTCATCAAATCCTTCAATCCCACCCTCAAAAATTGTAACTCTGAACCTTAGAAGGGACACGTTGCCTTTGATCGGGCGAGTTGGTCTTTGAAAAATGTTTGAAACCGCTTGTTATGCAAATGCATACGGTTAGAAAGATGTGATTATCATGATCCACACAAACATGCCTCGAAATTGCATGGTTTTCCTTTTACATCGCGAACTAACACAGTCAGCCATTTTGTGGAGTCAAAATTTTACCATTGCATTATATATAACAGACAGTTCCAAATGCTTTTTAAAGACCAACTCGCCCGATCCAAGGATCCAATCCCAGGTCCCTTTAATATAGAGCTAGGCCCAATTTCATGGCATTGCTTCGTGAGGAATTATGTGCTCAAAAACAGCTTTATGAAATTGGGACCTGATCTTCTGTTACTAAACATTTTCACATATCCATGATTCTGATGAGAGACAAAACAATGAGCAACACAAATTGTGAAACAAAAAGCCGCTAAGTTGAATGTTGACAATACAAAACTCAAAACTTAGGTAGACTCCATGCTGTGGAATTTACAGCTTAAGGTGGTAGACCAAACAGAGCATCTCTTACAATAGTACATTGTCCAATGTTGATTCTACTGTTCCTAGAAATCTTCACCTTGACTGTAAATCTCATTTAAACTTTGACCCTGACCAAGGGTGTTTTTTTTTTTTTGGGGGGGAGGTGGGGTGGGGGAGTACATATATATTGCAAGAAGACATGAGAGGTGTGTTAGAATACTTGTACATAAATTGGAATACCACATTAGGTACCCACACAAACACATGTACCAAGCAATCTATAGCTGTCTACCTCACCTAGGATCTTCAGTGTTTTTATGAGTCATACAGTTGATCTTTAATCAATTTATATTTCTTACGAAAGTCCTCAAAAACTACAGCACCACAGCAAGTAATATTTTAAGGGAAGCTTTCTACCACCATTATCTTCAAACCTTGTAAGTTTAGTGTAAATCCGTGGACATTTGGCTTTGTGTTACACAAAAAATGCTTTTTTCCTCAAACATTTCCACCAAATAGTTCTAAATCAACAATATTACACCCTTTTTTCACTACTCCCTCGGCAACCCTGGGGATAAAACGGCCGCCCCTTTTTACACTTGGATTGATTTACCCCTGCTCTACCACAGCAAATAGGCATACCCCGGGGGAATAGCCACCCCTGCTTTGAAGTAGGGGTAAATGGTAAAACCCTGAGGTAGCCTATGACTGAAACGTGCAACTACAACCCATTGAATATGGACCTAGATGTTAACAGTGTGAAAGTGCACTGGATAAGAGAAATGACCTACAAATGGGTAATGATTTTATAGAAATAAATTGTCATTAGATGGCTAGACCAAACCACTCCCACAATGATCCTACAAGAAGAGAATTTCCTAAAATCATATGCATGCCATGAAAGCTGTCGCATGCATTATAAAAAGCTTAAATACACCTCTTCAAAAAACCATCCTGTACCATCATTAAACAGTAACACGAGCATAGAATGACCTCTTAAGGTCTGTTTTATAAGTTTATTGCCATCAAACGCGAACAAACTCATAAACCTCAAACTCTTTGGGGTCCAGGCTAAGCACCAAAGGGGGCGGAACCCCCAAACCAGGTTCACTTCAGTAGGATTTTTCAAGTACATACAAATAGTGTGTGTATGAGAGTGTTTACCTTAACCCTTTTGAGTACATGAAGTTGAATATGGTAGAACAGTTGACAGCCAAACAAATGAGGCCAGATGAAAAAACAAACATGTTTAGCGTTCTGCCTTTTTGGAAAAAACACAATGGCCGCCTAACATGTTTTTATAATATACAACCGGCAGGGATTTTTTCCAAAATTTAGATCAAAAGGGATGTGATAGGCTGTTGAAAAAAAACCCTGAACTTAGAGCGCATAGCGTGAAAGCTTGGAGCACAAAGCGTGAAAGATTGCGAGGGCGAAAGATTGCGAGCGTAAAAGATTGTGAGCGTGAAAGAATGCGCGCTCGAAAGCTTTCTGGTATGAAGCCTGCTTCCATACTTTTAATGGTTTTGAAAGCCCGACTCTGCAATATGGGATGTTCCATATGGTTTTACCTTTGTGTTCTTTAGATTTGATATCAGTTATTATACAAAAAATTTCCTTAAAAAAAGAAAAAGAAAAAAGGAACGAATAAGAAAAAGGATGCGGCCTCCAAAAAGGATGCGGCCTCCAAAAAGGAAGCGGGCAGGGACGCTCAACATGTTTTTGGCTTTCTTGGCCTTACAAGGTTTCTCTTGTGATATCGTCAGCAAACACTCCAGAGCAATACCAATCGGGAATCAGGAATTTTATTTGCTATCAAAAATGTATTGCACTTCAGATGTTCAGATAAGAAGTAAAAAAAAAAAAAAAAATTGGGAACCACAACAAAGTTTATTTTTATATAACATTACAATCTCTGTTGATTGCTTATCACAAATTTTGCCCAAGGACTTTTGAGGATGAAGTTAAAACAAAATAAAAAACCTATTTGCATTTATTATGATTGCCAATAAAATACATGGAAACAGGAAAAACAGCAATTCAGAGCCAAGGAAACAAGACCTGTGATGACTAAAAGCCGTGTTCGCATTGGACTAAGAACCTTTGAACTAACCTGATAATTCAACCAGGCACTCATGGGTTGGGTCAGTTACCTGGGAGGGAAACATCCTCGGCTTTTCACATTGGTTAAAAGCCCTGTTCGCATTGGACTTAATTTGGGTAAACTAACTGAGCCAATGGGTAACTTACCCATTTTAAGTCCAATGCGAACAGCCCAGGAAGTTTTCCTCCCAGGTAACTTACCCGACCCGAATCGGTACTTAAACCGAGCCAAAGGTGCCCAGGAAGATTGACCAGGTCAGTTTAACCGAGCCAGAAAGTCCAATGCGGACGCGATGACTCGATTAAATCTCCCATCTGTCCGTGGCCCGAAGAAGCTGACATGTTTTGTCATGGAAGAATAATATTTTCGTGATTATCGCACTATTCAATGTCACACAGGGGGCCAGCTCGGTTAGTTTACCCACAGTCTTGGTTAGTTTACCCGAGTCAAATAAATCCAAGTGCGGACGCTGGTAAGTTTTCCATTTTGGAATGTTAACCACTGTCTCGGTAAAACGTTAGTCCAATGCGAACACGGCTTTAAAATGGGTAAGTTACCCATTTGCTCGGTTTAGTCTACCCAAATTGAGTCCAATGCGAACAGGGCCTTAGGGAATTACACCTATTGGTTGATGAATAAAACCAATCATAAGTCTTTTTAAGTTTGTTTGTTTGTTTGTTTGTTTAGACGAACTTCCCATCAATGGTGTCCGAACAATGGGAGAACAAATAAAACTTCTTAATTTACCAGGTTCACAAACCGGCATGCTCTGTGTAGATCAAAATTCAACACTAGTGGGTGATGATACAGGGCATTATCGCCTTTCCCCTTTTTCAGTATCCAGCCAGCAGGTCTGGACCAGTTAGCTTGACATTTTACTAGTCCATCAGCTTTTTTTCAATAGTCCATATTTCAGACAGATGCTGTCCAATACTGAAATAGCCAGCCGGACCCCTAGGGAGAATTTGGACTGGTTCTAGGGTTTTTTAAAGACAGTGGACACTATTGGTAATTGTCAAAGACTAGCCTTCACTGTTGGTGTATCTCAACATTTGCATAAAATAACTAACCTGTGAAAATTTGAGCTCAATCGGTCGTCAAATTTGTGAGATAATAATGAAAGAAAAAAACACCATTGTCACACGAAATTGTGTGCTTTCTGATGCTTGATTTCGGCCCTTAAATTCTAAACTTGAGGTCTCGAAATCAAATTCGTGGAAAATTACTTCTTTCTCGAAAACTACGTCACTTCAGAGGGAGCTGTTTCTCACAATGTTTTATACCATCAACAACCTCTCCCCATTACTCGTAATCTAGAAAGGTTTAATGATGATAATTATTTTGAGTAATTACCAATAGTGTCCACTGCCTTTTACAAGCATTTTTTAAACAAGCATTTGCCCAGTGGACAAAAGGGACTACCCAGCTTTCTTTGTTGGTCAAACAGTAGCACTATTCAGGTTAAAACAACAAAATTTTAAAGTTCAGTAAAGATATGTCACTTTAATCCATAAGAACATCACGTCCACATAATTTGCTCTATTTTACCAGTCACCTTACAAACTGTTACATATCATTTTACAACTGGTAACCAATAAAGATTGATTGCTTGTACATGTAACATGTTAAGAGGGCCAGTGACCAAGGTCGTTGTTTTATTTAGACATACCTCTGTGTAAACACACTTCTCTCTGGAGGTCATAAGACAAGTCAATGGGCTTTAAGATTGGACTATCCTGCCAAGGCAAGGGATCTGTGGCATAGTATTTGTCTCATGTTCCTTTTAGACAGTGGACACTATTGGTAACTGTCAAAGACCAGTCTTCTCACTCATTTCAACATATGCATAATATAACAAACCTGTGAAAATGTGAGCTCAATTGGTCGTCAAAACTGCAAGATAATAATGAAGAAAAAAAAACCTTGTCACACGAAGTTGCGTGCTTTCACGAAGTTGGGTGCTTGATTTCAAGACCTCAAATTCTAAATCTGTGGTCTCGAAATCAAATTTGTGGGAAAATTACTTCTTTCCCCATTACTTGTTACCAAGTAAGGTTTTTTGCTAATGATTATTTTGAGTAATTACCAATAGTGTCCAGTGTCTTTAAATAGAGAAGTAGATCAACCAGCATGATTTCAGAAGAAAACAAAAATTTATAAGAAAGGTTTTTTTTTCAGCAGACAGACGCACAAACATAAAAACTTCTTAACTTATATAAAATGTTCCTCTTTGAATTGAACTGAGTATGTCAAATTTCCATCCTTATCACAGAAAGAGGATGGAAAGTCAAAATTTAAAAGTATTCATACACGAATCATGCACAAATTAAATGATAACCTAGAGAGTTTTAAAGGCAGTGGACACTATTTGTAATTACTCAAAATAATTATTAGCATAAAACCTTTCTTGCAGGTGACGAGTAATGGGGAGAGGTTGATGGTATAAAACATTGTGAGAAACGGCTCCCTCTGAAGTGCCATAGTTTTCGAGAAAGAAGTAATTTTCCACGAATTTGATTTCGAGACCTCAGATTTAGAATCTAAACGCACACAACTTCGTATGACAAGGGTGTTTTTTCTTTCATTATTATCTCGCAACTTCGATGACCAATTGAGCTCAAATTTTCACAGGTTTGTCATTTTACGCATATGTTGAGATACACCAACTGTGAAGGCTAGTCTTTGACAATTACCAATAGTGTCCACTGCCTTTAAATTGAGTTTACTCTTTGCCAAGTGAACCATGGCCCAACGACTTCCTCTAGATTCACCACATCTCCAGCTACTGACAATAAACAGTGCCCAAGGAGAGAAAGCTTCTACCATCAAGTACACTACTGGTGAACCCTTGTTTATTTATCTACTTGGATCAAGGAGTTTTGTAAGGACAGGTGGATGCCAGTCAGGAATGGCTAATTAACAAGTCCCCCACCACAAGGCACAGGGCCAGATTAGCTCCATTGGGGGTGCCAGAGCAAATTGGTTTGCATAACTACTGTTTATCACCTTTCCTAGTTCCAACATATTGTTTATGCAAAGTAGCATGGATTGCAATTCATGGGGCTACCTCCAGCATCATTTGTCTCTCTCCAAATCAATGTTTGCCCTTGAGCAATAAACCAAGAATCACCCTACCTGGACTAAAGTCCCTTGTGGTCAAAGGTTAGATACAGGGTTCCTCAGCTATTCAGCAGCTAAAATTGCATGTTATAAAAGGCCACATGATTTTGGGGTGCATGATCCCCTTGTGTAAGCAACAACAATAAACCTTCAAGGTTGTATTTGTTCTTCTTACATGTTCCTAATCACCCTACCTGGACTAAAGTCCCTTGTGGTCAAAAGTTAGATACAGGGTTCCTCAGCTATTCAGCAGCTAAAATTGCATGTTATAAAAGGCCACATGATTTTGGGGTGCATGATCCCCTTGTGTAAGCAACAACAATAAACCTTCAAGGTTGTATTTGTTCTTCTTACATGTTCCTAATGTCCACCCATACCAAGGGTCTTCTGACATCATATAACATGTCCAGTCCAGTTAAACATTATATAAATGACTAGGCTGAAAACAAGCTAGTGGAAAACTACATACACTCCTATATTGATGGGGGGCTTGTGTAAGTTGAAAAGTCAATACTGGCTTCACAGAAAAGAAGGTCACTCCAATAGAAATTCATTATAGCAAATAATGGCTACCTCCATGGTCACACCATGGAGCTATAATGGTCAGTACCAGGCCTGGTTCTTTATAATGTGGATTTCAGTTCACCAAACTCATCCAAACTTAGGGTTAAACTTTGGGCTTAGGACGAGTAAAGATCTGTATCCTGGACGTTAGGACCCATTGAACCCATCCTAAGAAAGTTAGGACGATCAATCAATCCTAGTGTTTTGTGAAATCGGCTGCTCAGTTCTTTTCGGGGGCCATATCCCAAATTAACCAAGAAAAAATGCCCTGTCCTTCGACCAAGTAAAAATATTTGTCAAAGTTGATCATCCCTGCCATCATCCTTTTTTAAGCCAAATCTTTTTTTACTGGCCCTGTACAAATTTAGTCCCTTTATAAAACTAGTAGGTGAGATAGCCTCAGCTTTCGATCAAAACCGGACCTTTGACAGAGGCATTTAAACAAGCACAAACACAAACTTTTATAGCAAAAAAAAGAGCAAGGAATTATGGAAAGGCATCCAGAACAAAAGTTGGAAACTTACAGCCAATCAAAGCTATTCACAAACAATGGGGTGGCTAATCAGAATTAAGTGGTGAAGATAAAAAGGATGGCAAAGGCGAGAAATTTAAAAGGAGGAAACCCTCTACTAGTTAAGCGAGCGGACGCAAATCTCAGCTCTGGCCTAGAGTTCGTTGTAGGTTTGACATTGACAGGTTGACGGAGTTAGGACAGCAGGGTTGTGTGATGGGAAATGAAGTTTTATTCTGATAGAGGCTGGAATATTGTGTAAGAGTTTTTTAGTTTTAAAGAGGTTCGCTGTCGAACAAAAAATAAGTAAAAAAAAATAAATAGGGGGGCCTGGGTTGAGATAAATCACATGATCAATAATAATATTATTAATTTTGTTAACACTTCCTCAAAAGATGTATTAGGTTTGCGGGAAACACCACAAGAGTGTACTTTACTGTGTAGTCATTGTCATTTGTTCTACAACCGCATGGTGTTACCCCGCAAAGTGAACAATTTACACTGGTGCTCACGATGCAATATCTCATAACCCCATAATCCTCAAGATAATGTTTGGGGCTGGTTTAGGTCCGCCAACATGTCTGTAGGGAACGTACCATAAAGCACAAACTAAACAGAAAAGTTTGTAAACAGAACATAACTTGAACAGGACTCAACATGTTCAATGTCATCAAAATAAACCCATGAAAGGGAATCGCATTCTTTGAGCTTAACTTCAATTGTGCTCGGTCAGGTGCTCATAATTGTTCATGACCCAAAAATTTGTTTTTGTCAAATCCCATTATCAAGGCTCCAAGGGAACTTCTCCATCCCTTCACCATCCAAAGCCGCTAGACACAGTAATTATGCTCCAGATTGCCACAAGTCTACATGTAGTTCCCAGAAGACAAAATACTGCTTGACACATTCCTAACTTTTTTATTTTTTTTTTGGGGGGGGGGTGGTAATTAATTTCTGCTTAACAAGACTCTTCTGTGGTACTTTTTCATGCTGAAGAGTTTTATGAAAATATCATCTTCTAGAGTTGGTACTAAGACAATGGTATTGCTCGAAAGATATTACTTTAATAAAGTGATGCAAGAGATTGGAGCCAGTCACAAAAAGGTCACTAATTATGTCTTTTTTAAAAATCACAGTAAAAGTTGGGGCTATGGCTTGTTTGACGCTCCGTCAGTTTATGTTGAAAACAAGCAGACAGAGTCTAAGCAGGAGGGAGGCTGCAGATGCTACACTACAACATTGCTAAGCTTGAAAGCAACTTAAATACAAGTATAACATTTGATAAGAAAACATGTCTCCCCATTCTAGCAACAGCTGCCTCATGCAACCCTCCTCCAATTTTCAACCATGTCTGGACAGAAGATGCACTCCCGTGGTTAGGAGTCCATTCTCTCTGGATGGAATGGCTGGGTGGTTGGACAAGGAGCACTCCCTGTCCATGTCTATTGTGTAATACTAGCTCCCATCTTGTGTAACATCATTATTTGTGTAAATACCACATGGTTTAAATCTTTAGACCTCTCAGGCGTGGGCATCAGAGATAAGAACAATTAAGGAAGTGTTGTAAAAGTGAGTGGTATAAATTGTGAAGTTAAAACATTTGAAAGTTCATTCGTTTGAGCTTGAGACAAAGATGTTTAATTAAAAAAAAAAAAACACCAGTCTCATCCTGTTTTGGGCATGCTAGTAAAAAACGAAAATCACTGGTGCCGAACGCTGCTTACTTATGAAAAGTTTAAAGAAATGTGTATCTTGTGGCGTGTCGTGGCTGAGCGGATTAGTGCAGTGGACTCAAGTTCTATTGGCTAAGTCATCGGGATGTGGGTTCGAATCCCAATCACGACACTGAGCAAGACACTTTTAACTTCATGCTTTTCTTCACTCTGGGGGTAAATGGGTACCTGTGAGGAGGGAAGGGACTGGGTGCTGAATAGGACGAGTAAAGATCTGTATCCTGGACGTTAGGACCCATTGAACCCATCCTAAGCTAGGACGATCAATCAATCCTAGTGTTTTGTGAAATCGGCTGCTCAGTTCTTTTCGGGGGCCTTATCCCAAATTAACCAAGAAAAAATGCCCTGTCCTTCGACCAAGTAAAAATATTTGTCAAAGTTGATCATCCCTGCCATCATCCTTTTTTAAGCCAAATCTTTTTTTACTGGCCCTGTACAAATTTAGTCCCTTTATAAAACTAGTAGGTGAGATAGCCTCAGCTTTCGATCAAAACCGGACCTTTGACAGAGGCATTTAAACAAGCACAAACACAAACTTTTATAGCAAAAAAAAGGAGCAAGGAATTATGGAAAGGCATCCAGAATAAAAGTTGGAAACTTACAGCCAATCAAAGTTATTTACAAACAATGGCCCGGGGTTGCTAATCAGAATTAAGTGGTGAAGATAAAAAGGATGGCAAAGGCGAGGAATTTAAAAGGAGGAAACCCTCTACTAGTTAAGCGAGCGGATGCAAATCTCAGCTCTGGCCTAGAGTTCGTTGTAGGTTTGACATTGACAGGTTGACGGAGTTAGGACAGCAGGGTTGTGTGATGGGAAATGAAGTTTTATTCTGATAGAGGCTGGAATATTGTGTAAGAGTTTTTTAGTTTTAAAGAGGTTCGCTGTCGAACAAAAAATAAGTAAAAAAAAATAAATAGGGGGGCCTGGGTTGAGATAAATCACATGATCAATAATAATATTATTAATTTTGTTAACACTTCCTCAAAAGATGTATTAGGTTTGCGGGAAACACCACAAGAGTGTACTTTACTGTGTAGTCATTGTCATTTGTTCTACAACCGCATGGTGTTACCCCGCAAAGTGAACAATTTACACTGGTGCTCACGATGCAATATCTCATAACCCCATAATCCTCAAGATAATGTTTGGGGCTGGTTTAGGTCCGGGACGTACCATAAAGCACAAACTAAACAGAAAAGTTTGTAAACAGAACATAACTTGAACAGGACTCAACATGTTCAATGTCATCAAAATAAACCCATGAAAGGGAATTGCATTCTTTGAGCTTAACTTCAATTGTGCTCGGTCAGGTGCTCATAATTGTTCATGACCCAATAATTTTTTTTTGTCAAATCCCATTATCAAGGCTCCAAGGGAACTTCTCCATCCCTTCACCATCCAAAGCCGCTAGACACAGTAATTACGCTCCAGATTGCCACAAGTCTAGTTCCCAGAAGACAAAATACTGCTTGACACATTCCTTACTTTTTTTTTTGGGGGGGGGGGGTGGTAATTAATTTCAGCTTAACAAGACTCTTCTGTGGTACTTTTTCATGCTGAACAGTTTTATGAAAATATCATCTTCTAGAGTTGGTACTAAGACAATGGTATTGCTGGAAAGATATTACTTTAATAAAGTGATGCAAGAGATTGGAGCCAGTCACAAAAAGGTCACTAATTATGTCCTTTTTAAAAATCACTGTAAAAGTTGGGGCTATGGCTTGTTTGATGCTCCGTCAGTTTATGTTGAAAACAAGCAGACAGAGTCTAAGCAGGAGGGAGGCTGCAGATGCTACACTACAACATTGCTAAGCTTGAAAGCAACTTAAATACAAGTATAACATTTGATAAGAAAACATGTCACCCCAATCTAGCAACAGCTGCCTCATGCAACCCTCCTACAATTTTCAACCATGTCTGGACTGAAGATGCACTCCCCGTGGTTAGGAGTCCATTCTCTCTGGATGGAATGGCTGGGTGGTTGGACAAGGAGCACTCCCTGTCCATGTCTATTGTGTAATACTACCTCCCATCTTGTGTAACATCATTATTTGTGTAAATACCACGTGGTTTAAATTCTGTAGACCTCTCAGCCGTGGGCATCAGAGATAAGAACAATTAAGGAAGTGTTGTACAACTGAGTGGTATAAATTGTGAAGTTAAAAACATTTGAATGTTCGTTCCTTTGAGCTTGAGACAAAGATGTTGAATTAAAAAAAAAACCAGTCTTATCCTGTTTTGGGCATGCTAGCAAAAAACTTAAATCACTGGTGCCAACTTATCACTGGTGCCAACTTAATCGCTGCTTACTTATGAAAAATTTAAAAAAATGTGTATCTTGCTGGCGTGTCGTGGCTGAGCAGATTAGTGCAGTGGACTCAAGTTCTAACGGCCAAGTCATCGGGATGTGGGTTCGAATCTCGATCACGACACTGAGCAAGACACTTTTAACTTTGCTTTTCTTCACTCTGGGGGTAAATGGGTACCTGTGAGGAGGGAAGGGACTGGGTGCTGAATGAGCTGAGCTGAGACGGTTTTTAAGGAATTGAATAAATGGTCCAGTGACTGGGGATAAATAATAATGTTGGAGCACACTGAGCATCACAGAGTGACAGATCTGAGCGCTAATAGAAGAAACCACTATTCAACATAATATTATTCAAAGTTGCTGTGAAGGGTGGGGGGGGGCAACTTTCTATCAACAAGCTAGACATTCCATAAAATCACTTTCTTACTCCATACAAATGTTCCAGTTTGTTTTTATAGCACTCTTGAGACACCCTTACAGCAAGATAAGGGAATTTCAAGGATCCCCAATATGTCTTTATTATTTTGACAGGCAGTCATAGTCACAGTATGAATTAGTATTGTCAGCGATCACTTTTTCAGCATTGACAGTGGTCCATTCACTTGTTCAACGTCAGCAGTGGTCCACCAGCCAAATGCCAGTATCTTCTAAGGAGGACCAGTCAAAATTAAAGTGGTTCAGCTGGCTACCACTACATGAAGTTCATTGCTTCAAAAAGCTAAATTAAAGGCAGTGGACAGTATTGGTAATTACTCAAAATAATTCTTAGCATAAAAACTTACTTGGTAACGAGTAATGGGGAGAGGTTGGTAGTATGGGGAGAGGGGAGAGAGTTGGGGAGAGGTTGGTAGTATAAAACACTGTGAGAAAAGGCTCCCTCTGAAGTGGAGTATTTTTTGAGAAAGAAGTAATTTTCCACGAATTTGATTTCGAGACCTTAGATTCAGAACTTGAGGTCTCGAAATTAAGCATCTGAAAGCACACAAACATTCGTGTGACAAGGGATGTTTTTTCTTTTATTATTATCTCGCAACTTCGATGACCGATTGAGCTCAAAGTTTCACAGGTTTGTTATTTTCTGCATATGTTGAGATACAGCAAGTGAGAAGACTGGTCTTTGACAATTACCAAAAGTGTCCACTGCCTTTAACTGGTTTCAAACTGACGTGCCCTACATGTCAAGGACCAGTGAAAAAGTTGGCAAACTATAGGTATTACCCAAAACTATACTGGTCCCGCTGCCCAGTCACTGACATCGTTACTTTTTGAGGGTGCCTAGTAGTTTGACATGGGTGTGCTTGTCGATTACACCATGCTTCATGGTTCGCACAGTGAAATGCTAAGTGATCTTTTAGGGGAACTATATTACTTGCTTTGATGAGTGACGCAACAACTTTTTCAGTGCCTGCTTTTGTTCAACCTTTTAAATCTAAAATACCCAGCTTTTTGAGGGTTTGTTTAAGAGAAAAAAAACTATTATAATAATAATAATAAATAGATAGATAAGTCTTTCTCAAGAAACAAAAGTATTTGAAGAAACAGAACAACCAACACAAATGTAAATTCATAGTTGGGACCGACCTTGAATCCATAAGTTTGAATACAGACTTGCAATAGGGTGCGTTCGTTTAGCTTCCCTGGGTCGACCCCGGTGTGTGACGTTATTTTTTTTTTTAGGACGAACGTGTGCAGATAGTTACCCACGTTCGTCCTGGAAGAAAGAAAAAAAACGCCACACACCGGGGTCGACCCAGGGAAGCTAAACGAACGCACCCTATGTTGTCTAGTTCTACCTCCATGGTTGCACCTAGTTTATATATTCTCAATAAATACGCTGTAAACAAAAAAGGTAACATTTTGAAATGTACTTTTCTGGTCGATGTGAAGTAAAGTACATTACCCTACCCAACAATAGGGCAAGGACTCCAGCCAATTCAAGTTACATAAATCTAGGAAGTTAAATACACTGTACACAATATCAAGCTCGAATTCCCCTTAATATGAACAAAACACACACAGCAGAGGTAGATAAGCTATCAGCCAAGCTCGTCTATTTATAAATAGTATAGTCTTGCATGAAATCATCGTATCATCGTTACATTTGCAGAAAAGATTTAGAAAATCTAGACATCGATAAGAGCGATTATGTAGCCTTAAATTAACATAGACCAGGATACGTAGCCAGAGTCAAACAATGGGCGTTTGGAATTAACATGGTACGGAGTGGAACAAGAATTTTAAGACAATGAAACTTTGCTGATCAGCAGTTTGTTTGTTTTTTTTACATAAAATACTCATCCCAAAATTCCAACATCTTGTAAAAGACTATGTAACTGTTTTATCAGACTCCAAACACCAACTTTCACGAATACTAGATCTGAAAATATATGGCAAGGTCCTGCTCGGAAATTGTTTCTGGGGGGTAGGCCTGATACTTCACGGAGGCGATTGCCTCCATGCCCCCAGTCATTGCCTTTGTGCCCTTGAAAGGCCCCAGTAGAAATTTCCTCAAAGGGTGGTAATAGGAAACTTGCTTGGTGCCCTTGACTTTCAAAATCAAAGCACATAGACGGAGTGGAACAAATGGCCCTCTGTTGACATGGTTTGTTTAACTAAAACATTCATCTCAAAATTCCAATATCTTGTAAAAGACTATGGTTTTATAAATCATACTCCAAAGACCATTTGTCACAAATATTAAATCTGAAAATGTGTCACATGGTCCTGCTCGAAATGGTACTGAGTGGCAGGCCTGATACTCCACGGAGGCAATGAAGGCGATGACTCCATGCCCCTGGTCATTGCCTTGGTGCCCTTGAATTTTGAAAGGCCCCAGTATAAATTTACAATTTCCTCATAGGGTGGTGATAGGAAAATTGCTTGGTGCCCTTGCATTTCAAAACTGAATCATATACATGTAGGCCTAGGGTGGAACAAATGGCTCTCTGTTGACAAGCAGTTTGTTTGTTTAATTAAAACATTCATCTAAAAATTCCAACATCTTGTAACAAAAGACTTCAGTTTTTATTTAACTCCAAAGACCAATTTTCACGAATGTTAGATCTGAAAATGTATCGCATGGTCCTGTTTAGAATGGAACTGGGTGGAACAAATATCCCTCTGTTGACCAGCAGTTTGTTCCAAACACCAATTCTCACAAATAAGGTCCAAAAACGCATAGCATTGGAGGCCAGGGCAGCCTAGAAATTTACAGAGGTCAGGTTGGCCTAGAAATGGAGGTCAGACAGGCCTTGAGCTAATAACTTACAGTGTAGTAAAAATATGGACTTTATGGAATTTACAGATGTAAAACCCTTTCCTTACCATGGTGAGTCTTCGACTGCACTCGTATCCCTTCCTCCTTTAAAAAAGTAAGTGAGTTAACTCACACTATCTTACAAGACAAAGAAGAGGCATAAGTGAGACCAAGATGTCATACATTTTGTAAATCTCACAAACTCACCCACGAAATTTTATATTTTAAAATTCACATTGAACTCGAAGACCAAATTTAAAAATTTAATATACAATAGACCTATGTTGCAGCCATCTCGAATTTCTCCCATTGATATCAATGTAACCAAACCGAGGCTGGAAGAACAAAATAATCTGGTTCCTATTTGCAAAATGGTTATTAGCATGTACTATTGTTATTTGATATATGAGGATCATGACCAAGATGGAGGGATCATGGCAAAGGTCTATCTATAGCATAGAGTTATATATAAGAACTAGAGGGCGCACGAGTGATGCTTCGTGCACAAACGCCACGGGACCACAAGATGACAAGCGCGTCATTCTGCACGCGCGTTGAATATGAAATAAACGTTTGAGGTTTTTTTTATTGAACGCTCACGCGATGCTGTTTTTTCAACGGCCGCACAAACACACGCTGTGAGATGCCAGTTTTGTCAACTTAGAAAATGGCCGCCTGCGCGCATGCCGGAACGCGTATATAGGCCAGTGCGCCCTCTAGTTCTTATATATAACTCTATGATCTATAGGCATGGAGTTTCTCCATACCATAGGTGAGTAATCTGTCCTTGCTCTATGATCAGACTTGCGTTGAGATCAATCAAAGCATAGAGTAAGATCAAAGGATCCCATATGAAAATGCATCCTGTTCTAAGCCCAAACACAATGGCCTTTAAATATGAAGGGAAAAAAACCGGTAGTTTTCTCAGCGTTTACCGTCTATAGTCAAGTTTTTCTTTTTTTCCAGCCATTGTAAACTTGTATATTTATTGGTTTATTTCATAAAAACATTACAAAGAAATGAACAGAATGACAACTGATATGGTTGAATTGCTTAGCAATTCACCATATCGGTAAATTCAACCATATCGGTTGTCATACTGTTCATTTCTTTGTAATGTTTTTATGAAATAAACCAATAAATATACAAGTTTACAATGGCTGGAAAAAAAGAACGGTTTGATTCGCCATAGGCGGTAAAGAAAACATTGGATTGCCGCTACTACATGTAATCCTTTCAAAATGGAGTAGAAAGATTCAAAATGGCAAAGTATTGGGGAACAAAAAAACATTGAGCTGTCAGTTCACACTCTCGTGAAATCAATAACTTGGACATTTTAACTGACTGATCTTTGGAATGACTTGTTACTACATGTATATCATCAAAGAGAATTCAACAAGTAAATAAATTTTACCATTTTGCTCTCAAATAAAATCTCCAAGGTAAGTGTTCAAAACCCATTTGCCTGTGATTAACATGTGTGCTGTTATGTACACTGTAACAAAGTGTGATTCGCGCTCAAGTGGCCAAACATTTTGGTCACCAGTGGTTGTCCAAACATGCTAATTCCTTTCTAAATTGTAAGTCCAAACAACAAATTTTGTAATAAAGAGGCTTTCATCTTTCAGACCTTGACACAAACATGTACTTGGGCCAATACTTCACAAAGGCAATTGGATCCCAGGACCACTGCTCAGGACTGCTCTATACATTTTTGACACTGTTCCAGCACCCCTATGTTTTGACAACCCTATGTTGGTTAGGACATCCCTAACTTCTGAAAACACCTTGTTGTGTCTGCTTAGGAATAGGGTTAGGGTATAGGGTAAAGGAAGGGAAGGTACACGTTTGGTAATTGTCAAAGACTAGTGTTCTCACTAGGTGTATCCCATTAGAACCATAAAATAACAAGCCTCTAAAAATTTGGGCTCAATTGGTCATCGAAATTGCGAGAAAAAGA
The DNA here is from genome assembly GCF_032118995.1 of Asterias amurensis. Taxonomy (NCBI): domain Eukaryota; kingdom Metazoa; phylum Echinodermata; class Asteroidea; order Forcipulatida; family Asteriidae; genus Asterias; species Asterias amurensis. The sequence goes on along the minus strand of NC_092652.1, from coordinate 23,532,607 downwards.
TGAAAGACAAAAAACCTTGTGGGACGAATTTGTGTGCTTTCAGATAGGAATACAAGGCAAAGTCTTTTATTATTTTAGTGAGAAATTACCTCTTTCTCAAAAACTATGTTACTTCACAGGGAGTCGTTTCCCACAATGGTTTTTCAACAGCTCTCCAATGCTCGATACCAAGTAAGTTTTTAAGTTAATACTTGTTTTAAGTAATTACCAAACGTGTACCTTCCCTTTAAAAATTGTGAAAGAAAATGGGGTAGGAAACAGAAAGGTGTGAAATTAACAACAGACAATTGTCTGCATATAATCCACAAGGGAAATTGACTGGATAGGATTGTTTGTATAGATTGGGTTCAAACAAAGAAAACAATTGAGCCACAACAATCATCTGCTACAAGACAAACTATTTTTGTACAAAAACTGAGCCTCCTCCATAAAAATACATTGTGCACACACTAGTAGTCTAGAAAACTTTTTATTTTAGTGTAGATTCACATTTTATAAACTAACTGCCACATTACACACAGTCACACACCACATGTATCATAACCTGTTTTTACGAAGACTCCAGTTTATTGAACCATGGATTGAACCTTCAGAATTTGAAGCGCACCCTACCCCCCTAAGGTGTTCGGCCTTAGACTCATTTCATGGTCATTTGCCGATGACCATGAAACGAAACTGTGTAGCTGCTGTAGCATACACGTACTATACTTTCAAATCAATAAATGGACTACAGTAGTACATGGAGAAGGGTACATGCTGGCATCTATTTCAGGATTGAATTAGGGGAACCAGGGGCTTGTACAGGTTTTATGTGTACCTCCTCAAAGCGTTACTTGAACAGATAATAAGTAACAAAACCAGCTAACAGTTTCACATTTGAGCTGTTTGTTGAACAAAGACTTGAGAGGATTTCATTTACCTTCTGGTAATTCTGAAAGCACACAACTTTGTGTGAGTGAGACAAGGCTGTTTTTTTTTTCCCCATTATTATCTCACAACTTCAACGACCAATATTGAGCTTAAATTTTCAAAGGTTTGTTATTTTATGCACTTGTTGAGATCATTTTTACCTCCATGTTGAGATCATGGAGGTAGTACACCAAGTGAGAAGCCTGGTGTTTGACAATCACCAAAGGTGTCCAGTGCCTTTAAATTAAAAGTTTTGTCTTAGGGTATGTTCAGACATGGGGTTAAACTAGTCCTTAATCTGAGCACCGCGGGTGTCCAAAAGATTAACATGACTTAGTCCAAAATTGGCTTGCGTTCACACAGTGAGTTTATTCTGGTCAAGCGGACTAAACTAGCCCACGATGCTGATTATTGGGTCATGCATCGGCGAACCTTACCATTGCTGGTTCGGTTTGTTACATTGTCCATGCGTTTTCCACAGGGTTTCGATCCGCTATCGTCTCTACAAACCTCATGGTCATCATGTATTCCATCTTTAAAGACGGCAAAATCACTTCATATCCTTGCTTGGCCCCAGCACAAACGCAATTCTATTGTGCCCGTTGAAAAGTTTCCGTTCCGCACTGCCCTCGATGAACGAAACATTTACACGTTGTTGTTGAAAGCTTCAAATTATTTTCGAGTGTGAACTTTTGTAAATATATCACAATTTAGTCATTTAGAAGTCGTAGCCTACACACATTCTCATGTTACGTTAAAAATTGTTTTTCAATTCAACATTTGTCTGGTACTAGTATAACTGTTACGTAAAGTTGTTGAGGACAGGAACCAGATGCAACCTAGTTTTCGAACCCAAACTTTGGTCTTAATTGTCGATCCCGTGTGTGTAGCTTAGCTGTGATTAGATGCCACTTTCTTCAAAGCATAAAGTAGTGTTGCGCACAGAAGAAGTGAATTTAAAAACTAAATAGTGCTACTAAAAATGAGAACTTGTTTTCGTGCGACGTCCATTTCAAACATTTTCGGCGAAGGGGAATACCGGGGCCCCAACACTTAATGGTAACATAAAGGGAAGGTAGCGGAGAGACGCAAGGAGATATTATAGTTTAGCTCCATCGATTCATGCAGACACCACCCAATACTCGCTGCCGATCCATCCATACACGTGGAATGACGTCACCTTTGTTGCCGCGGTCATTTGGGCTAAAATAGACCGGAAGTAGCAGGTCAGTTGCGTTCCAACGATGGTTTACTGGGCCTCGCAGCGGTTCCCAGCGGGGGGGGGGGGGGGGGGGGGTCGTAAAACCTGGGCTAAGTTAGCCTAGTCCACCAATTTTTTGGTTTAGTTTAGCCCAGCTCAGTGGGTCAAACTAACCCTCGCGGACCAGAATATTGCGTTCCCACGCAGGGTTGGTTTAGCACTTTTGGATTAAGGACTAGTTTAACCCCACGTCTGAACGTACCCTTAATCATTTAAGTTTAACGCTAACACCACTGGCCTTGGCCCTGCCTTCCAGTGTTAATTTCGAGCCCTGTTATTTTTCTCCCAATGTGGAATCTGAAATCATGGGTGAAACTCTGCCGTTTTAAATTCACAGTATACAGTGAGGGCATCCTTGCTCTATAGACTTCAGGGTAAACAACAACAATAATTACCGAGGTCCTGGAGTGTGTCACTACGTTTGTATTATGCCATTTGTTGTTTGGTAGGCCTGCACAATTAAATCCGGGTTGAAGTTGTGTTGAAAAGGGAACAAGTAAACCACCTAAGCAGGAAGTGAATGCCACTCGCCCAAATCTCCCAAACTATTAACAATGCGCGACTATCAGACTCAGACTGTGTCAGAGTATCACAATTGTGGGGAGAATTAATAAATTAACATTCTGGCAAATTTAGTCTTTTTTTCCCTACATCATCATTCATTATGCATTACTGCAAAGGCTGTAGGCCTATACGATGTAGCCGTAGCCGCAGCTATTAAGGGCTGTGCATTGTGCCCAGCCGTAGCCAATAGCCATAAGTGCATTGCCATTTTGTTTGGCATCTTAAAGGCGAAGGACGCCTTTGGTACACTACCAATTAATGTCAACGACCAGTATTCTCGCTTTGTGTATCCCAATATGTGAATAAAATAAAACATCTGTGAAAATTTTGACTCAATTGGTCATTGAAGTTGCAAGAAAATAATGCAACAAAAAAACACCCTTGTTGCACAAATTTGTATGCTTTCTGATGCCTAAGAAAGACTTCTGGCCTTAAGTCTTTTAATATTTGAGTGAGATAATATTACCTCTTCCTCAAAAACCACCTTACTAATTCAGAGGGGGCCGTTTTTCACAATTTTTTTAAAACTATCAACAGCTCTCCGTAGCTCCACTCCTCTGTCCTTCCTCTATGTTACAACCAAGTATGTTTTTATGCCAACATTTATTTAGTCCTAGTAATTACCAATATAGTGTCCAGTGCCTTTAAAGACGAATCATAGAGGATGGGCTAAGGAAATAACTAGCCCATGCTGATACGATAAACCCCCTCCCAGGAATGTTAAACAAATTTAAAAAAAAAAAAAATCCATTTTAAAACGGAATAAAAATCTCAAGTCAATGTTGAATTTATCACCTCAAGGGCTCACCCTCAACACTAGCCCAGCATACAATGTCTTGTAAAAATAAATGCTACTAAAACTAGCATGTAAATAAATACTAAATGAACTTGCCCTGTGGGTTGGGCTATTAGAAAATGTGCAGCCTTCTTAGCTTAAAACGCTAATAATTCTTCATTTTCCAGTTCTGAATACCTATAGCCTTGAAAACTGGTGTTTTATTTTTGAGTACATTATGTAAGGGTTGAACTTCATTTTAAAACCAATTATTAAACTGGTTGTGAATTTGTGACTGCTACAATTAGAATGTAGGCCTATTGAATTGAATAGATCATACAATTTACAATACATGTTTAAAATCTGGGTGACTAAAATTTCTTGAGGGTAAGTTAAAGCCAGTGGACACTTTCGGTAAACAGTTTTGTCCAAGGCCCACACTTCGTGTATCACAACTTATATAAAATAACAAACCTGTGAAACGTGGAAAGTGAAATGGTTCAGCCAACTCCCGTCCCACTGGCTAACCATGGTAAAGTAAAGCAGGGCTCAAATTTTTTGGGAAAATCCACAAAAAGTTTTGTGGCCGAGCGGTTAAGAGCACGAGTGTGGGTTCGAATCCCCAGCCGTGACACTTGTGTCCTTAAAAAGCAAGTCACTTTAAACCATTGCTTCGTCCTTCGGATGGGACGTAAAGAAGTTGGTCCTGTGTGTTGTGTAACACGCATTAAAGAACCAAGTGCACTAATATCGAAAAGAAAAGGGGTTTGTCCCAGTGTTGCTGGCTGAATTGCCGGCATATTACGCCACAGCACTAATAAACTACATGGTGCTATGTAAAAAGAGTAGATCTCATAATTTAAAAACCTAGTCCAACGAGCCTTGCAGGAAAAACTGTTTGTACATGTTTCAGCACTTTGAGACAGCCTTCGGGTGTATAAAGTGTTATATAAATATCAACTATTATTATTATTACGACCGCAACTGGACCGCAACTAAGTGCGATTCATTAACTTGAAAACTGGTCAAAACAAATAAACTAAATAAATAAAAATTATCTAGAAAACAAACTAATTCTTAGAACTTCCCGAGGTCTTCTGCAACTATTTCCACCACACTCAGCCAGGCAGTTGTGGAAACTTTTCCCATCGGTGCAAATATATAGACACTTACATGCAACTCAGTGTGGATAATGACTTAACCTTTGACCTAGCACACTCTTGCCCAATTACAGAGCAATATGACGGCAATACCACCTTTACCACAGTCCCGTTAACAGTTAGTGCACAGCATTCAGTTCACACTCAGTTAAAGGGTAAAAGGCCTAATGATGCTTGCACAGTTTCGTGGGCAAGTTACTACAAATGTGTAGTCGGGCAACATATAGTTTTAATGATCGTCATTCTACACCTACGGGAGAGAAAATCGAGCATGTTTGGACAGGCCCATGTTCAATTATGGGCAATTTAAAACTGATACAATCCCCCCTAGCTAGCATGCCTAATGGTGATGTAAAATCATGACACAAACAAACTCACCGGTATTTAGAATGGACAAGAGCGGATGAATTTGTACCCCCTCCTTCCCAGAATAAAATCTTATACACCACTGATGATGATGAAAACTATTAAAAATGCAACTGCAACTGGTGCCATACCAAGTTTTTAAAATTGTTGATTCTTGCATCACGTTTTTTTTTTTAGCAACAAATCTTTTACATTTATTTAAACTTACAATTTGTTACACCAGAGTCTAACCCTTTGCAATTTGACATCACAAACAATGATCAAAGTAAGTTCATCACCTTACTTAAAAAAAACAACTTTTCTTACTACTAAACAATATTTCAAAGACCTTTAATACTTACTGATTGGACACATCGTCGGCTGCCCCACTACTCTGGCGTTTTTTCCTCGCTCCACCATCCACCACCGCAAGGGTCGACATCAAAAGCATCGTCCACAAGCACAGGGCCAAAGATCGGCCCCACGCAGTTCGCAACCACCCGTTGGCCATCTTGACTCTAAAAACCATAAACCTAGATACCAGTCCTTTTTTACTGCATCAACATTTACCGGTTCTAAACTGTACCATCTAACACCGGCACTGCCCACACTTATGCACACTCAGGTCACAGCTATAAAAACCCTTTACTGTTAACAGAAAGGGAATTTAAACTCAGTTTTGTTGGTGTCAGTCAGGCAGGACGATGTGAAGAGAGCAAGCACTTGGAGGACACGGTGAAGATTAAGAACCACCTCCAGTTTCTCACACACGCACAGCGGGTATGGGCACAGATTAAAACTTCCCTCGAAGTTTGTCTAGGTAGTTGGCCAGGCTAGCAATAAAATGTCTCGTCAAGTTTACGCTTGAACTGCTTCCACAAAAGTTCCCCCTGGTGCATGACAGCCAGTGACGTTTTATTGTGCCTAGATCGCACATACAATGTGTAGTCCAGTTATTTGATAAAGACCGGATTTTTATTGTCGCCGTCGTCGTGTGTTTACACACCGCACTCTTACAAAAGTACTCGACGATTATAAAACACGGAGCTGGCCCCCCCTAAAACTCTCACACACACCTTCGGATCGTATTACACACGCAACTGTACCACGAGTGATGATTATTGGCGCCTACGCCCCATCTACACGTGGAACTAAGTTCTTGGGTCGGCTATGTCTACGGCTAGGTGCTGCGTGGCATCGTGCGTTGAAGAATAGAACATGCTTCGCAACAGCCGAAGCCGTAGTCGTAGCCGCCAATTCGGACACTAGTTAAAAGTCAATACAAGAACAAAGTAGTTGGTGCTATTGACAAGCAACACATGTCGCCGGACCGTGACCCTGTTTCATAAGACACTAATAAAGTAACTTATGTGTAAGCACACAAGCACTGAAAAGTATTGCTTGACACATGGTCCTCCTTGCACAGCAAACCCGTGCTTTCCGAAAGTAGGTTACCAGCCAAAATGCTGTACATTTACAACTGGGTAACCTAGATTTCTCTTGGGGCAACCCAGATTTGTCTTGAGGCAGGCTTTTCTGCTATGCAGTTGGGCCTATGGCCCAATTACATAAAGCCTGCATAGCACAAACAAATTTTGCTTAGCAGAAATAGGTTACCAGAGCCAGTGTCCATGCAGCTGACAGTGTTGCGACTGATACACTATTATTTCTTGCTTATAAGAAGGATTTGCTAAGCAGAATGTTCTGCCAAAATAATTGCAGAAAGTTCTGCTGAGCAAATTCCTTCTAAGCTTTGGATAGTATGAGCTTTTATGTACAAGGCTTTTGCTGCTCCCCGCATCCATGCCACTCACTATACTATGAGAAAACTGTTCAGGTTTTATTAGGTTATTCACTCCGGTTTCACACAAGACTGCCTGAGTTAGTTGGACGAGTATCCCCCCCCCCAAAAAAAAAAAAAAAAAAAAAATGATTGTTCAATGAGATCATTGACAACGATTAATGGGCTTCTCTTCAGCCGAACAAAACCAAAACATAATGCAGTGTTTCCTTTCTTAATTTTTAAGTTATAAAAAAAAGAAAAAAAAGAGGTGACGGTTCAAACTTTTCAGATTCCCTTTTGAATTTAATTCAATAAAGGAACACGTTGTCTTGGATCGGTGGAGTTGGTCTTTGAAAGCGTTTGTAACCGTTTGCATAAAATGCATTATGGTTAGAAAGATGGTTTACAAGTAGAATACAACGATCCACACACATTTGCCTCGAGATTGCGTGGTTTTCCTTTTACTTTGCGAACCAACACAGTCGGCCATTATTTATGGGAGTCAAAAATTTGACTCCCATATGGCCGAGCGTGTTTACCGACTAGGTAAAAGGAAAATCACCCAATTTCGAGTGATACTTGTGTGGGTTATTATATTCTACTTTTTATATATATTATTTCTTTTCATTGCATTTTATAACAAACGGTTACAAACGCTTTTCAAAGACCAACTCCACCGATCCAAGGCAACGTGTTCCTTTAACTCCGCCCGCTAAAAAAACATCGACTTAGGCTACCTCCATGGGCCTACACATCCCCAGTATACGTCCCTTGATGAAAGCACCATTCATGCTATCCATTTACAATCCATTGCGGTCTTTACACCTCTTGAACTTCCCAAAAGACTGCTTTTCCCCCAATAAAAAAAGGTGACTCCTAATAAATCATGCTAACAGTACAAGCTATTTATTTCTGAAACTTTACAGCCCCTAGCGCTTAAATTCAATACAAAATGACTGAGATCAATGTCAAATTAGAAGGAACTTTGGGCAAACTATAAAAGCAACGAGATATTCTACTCTCTTAAAGTAAAAGAGTGAACATTTCACTCTCTCTTGTCCGAGTGTTGTCAATGTCGCTCTTATTTGAGTGAAAATCAATCTATGTCACTCTTTTTGAGTGAAATTTGAAGGAACTTCGTTTTAAATCGAGTTGAAAGAATGCGTTTTTCACACTATAACGAGTTTTCCGCAAACTCTTTGCAAAAAGAGCGGTATTGCGGACAAAACGAGTGTTTTTTTCTCACTCTTTTACTATGAGAGAGTAGATTGAAGACAGTTCCATCTTTTTTACCTCAAGGGGCTGGGGCACAGTTTCACAGAGAAGAAAAATAATATTTTGTTAATCTGCTGGGCAAATATATTGAGCAATCAGTCACAGTACACGTTTATGTTTATGCGTTTCATTTATTCAAACTTTATTTGGGTATCGGGTATAATTTTGCTGTGATGGGGTACCTTTTGTGCTTAAACAGCCCGTGACATTAATTGGGACCGGATTTTCTTATCATTCGTTACCTTCCCGAAATAGCTCTCTTATACATTACAGAAGTATTGCCTTCGGCTTTGAACAAAAATATAGACAAATTGAGAGAAAAGAAAACACCAGTCGATTGATTCTGATTCTGGTTCTGCAATAGAGGGCGCTATTCATTAAACCCATTTCTGTTGGTGAAATTGTGCAGTGCTCAGGAGATATAAATAACAGAACAGACGTATGAAGCTAAACCACGAACTAACTGCGCCAATAAAGTATCTAAACACTTGCAAACTGTCAGATATATCGGAACCTGAAATAGTATGCCAAAAAATAATTATTCATTTCGAGTCACCGTTAATTTCTGCACATTTTGACACATCTTGTGTTGCGCTACGATGTTGTTTAGTGGATTTTTGGACACTTGAGTGGCTTAAGGTCGAATTTCAAAAGTTGTAAAAGCCCCTATTCAAGCTAAATCGTTGTATTGTGACGAGTAAGATCAGCGTTTCTTTTGCCCACCCTTTATAAACGATTTTTTTGGTCGCTTGTTTGATAAATCGGTTGTGATGAACATCAGCAATAATTGTCAGTAACCAAGCAAAGGGGTCAAAGATGGGAGGCATACAACAATATGGGTTAAGAGCCAGAATCCCTGATTATGATGAGATAGGGAAAGGTGGTTCAAGATAACAGGAAAGATGGCTCAAATGACCAAACAGGAAAGAGGACGGATCGTTGGTTTGATAGAAGCCGGTACGTCGATGCGAGCTGCAGCTCATGGTTACAACGTCACCAGCGACGGTCAGTAAATGATGAAATGGCTACAGTGTACCAAGCTCAGGGAAATGGGGACGACCTGTCAAGGAGTGGCCGTCCGAGGGTGACTTCTGCAGCAGAAGAAAGTGAACAAGTCCATAAAGCCTGACACCACTCTCGAGGGATTGCGACGCATCCTGATCAGGAAATGGCAGGGGATTGACCAGGTACAGATCAGAGGTCTCATTGGGAGTATGAGAAGACGACTCCTTGGCGTACAGGACAGTGATGGAGGACACACTAAGAACTGAGGACAGGATATCAGCAGTTTTAAAGTTAAAGATACGGCAATAAATTTCATGGTCAAGTAAACGAAACGAGTTTGTGTCTTTTGATTTTGTCTGTGTGTGGTGCTTGTGCGAGTTCCCTTCTGGAAATGGGGTGAATAGGTGCTTTTGCAACTTTTGAAATTCGACCTTAAGCCACTCAAGTGCCCATAAATCCACTCAACAACATCGTAGCGCAACACAAGATGTGTCAAAATGTGCAGAAGTTAACGGTGAATAGAAATGAATTATTATTTTTTTGTATACTATTTCAGGTTCCGATAAATCTGACCATTTATAAGTGTTTAGATACTTTATTGGCGCAGTTTACTACAACTATGCACGTTCTATGGTAACTGCCGCTGGTTCCCTGTTTCTCATTTGGTTTATGGTTATTGGTTTATTTGTTACCTAAACTAACTTATTCCGACGACCCGTGGCGTTTTCTCTTCAAGGCGGCTGCGGACGTAAAGAGCAGAAGGGGGGGGGGGAGGGAGAGACGATTGCTAAAAACATCACCAAGTTAATGGATTGGCATCAGTTTAGTTTCACTCAGTTAGCAAATTATCGAGGTATGTTATTATTATAAAATTATAGTAAGTTTCCAACTCAAATTATCTACACAACCGTACGCAACTCAATGGGAAACAACACAACCACACACAAGTTAATGGGAAACTACACAACCATACACAAGTCAATGGGAAACTACACAACCATACACAAGTCAACGGGAAACTACACAACCATACACAAGTCAACGGGAAACTACACAACCATACGCAAGTCGAAGGGAAACTACACAACCATACACAAGTCAATGGGAAACTACACAACCATACACAAGTCAGTGGGAAACTACACAACCATGCACAAGTCAATGGGAAACTACACAACCATACACAAGTCAATTGGACACTTCACAACCATACACAAGTCAATGGGAAACTACACAACCATACACAAGTCAACGGGAAACTACACAACCATACACAAGTCAACGGGAAACTACACAACCATACACAAGTCAATGGGAAACTACACAAGAATACACAAGTCAATGGGAAACTACACAACCATACACAAGTCAATAGGAAACTACACAACCATACACAAGTCAATGGGAAACTACACAACCAAACACAAGTCAATGTGAAACTACACAACCATACACAAGTCAACGGGAAACTACACAACCATACACAAGTCAATGGGAAACTACACAAGAATACACAAGTAAATGGGAAACTACACAACCATACACAAGTCAATGGGAAACTACTCAACCATACACAAGTCAATGGGAAACTACACAACAATACACAAGTCAATGGGAAACTACACAACCATAAACAAGTCAACGGGAAACTACACAACCAAACACAAGTCATTGGAAACTACACAACCATTCACAAGTCAATGGGAAACTACACAACCATACACAAGTCAACGGGAAACTACACAACCATACACAAGTCAACGGGAAACTTAACAACCATACACAAGTCAATGGGACACTTCACAACCATACACAAGTCAATGGGAAACTACACAACCATACACAACTCAATGGGAAACTACACAACCATACACAAGTCAATGGGAAACTACACAACCATACACAAGTCAATGGGAAACTACACAACCATACACAAGTCAATGGGACACTTCACAACCATACACATGTCAAAGGGAAACTACACAACCATACACAATTCAGAGGAATTTACACAACCATACACAAGTCAATGGGAAACTACACAACCAAACACAAGTCAATGTGAAACTACACAACCATACACAAGTCAACGGGAAACTACAAAACCATACACAAGTCAATGGGAAACTACACAACCATGCACAAGTCAATGGGAAACTACACAACCATACACAAGTCAATTGGACACTTCACAACCATACACAAGTCAACGGGAAACTACACAACCATACGCAAGTCGAAGGGAAACTACACAACCATACACAAGTCAATGGGAAACTACACAACCATACACAAGTCAGTGGGAAACTACACAACCATGCACAAGTCAATGGGAAACTACACAACCATACACAAGTCAATGGGAAACTACACAACCAAACACAAGTCAATGTGAAACTACACAACCATACACAAGTCAACGGGAAACTACACAACCATACACAAGTCAATGGGAAACTACACAAGAATACACAAGTCAATGGGAAACTACACAACCATACACAAGTCAATGGGAAACTACTCAACCATACACAAGTCAATGGGAAACTACACAACAATACACAAGTCAATGGGAAACTACACAACCATAAACAAGTCAATGGGAAACTACACAACCAAACACAAGTTATTGGAAACTACACAACCATTCACTAGTCAATGGGAAACTACACAACCATACACAAGTCAACGGGAAACTACACAACCATACACAAGTCAACGGGAAACTTAACAACCATACACAAGTCAATGGGACACTTCACAACCATACACAAGTCAATGGGAAACTACACAACCATACACAAGTCATTGGAAACTACACAACCATTAACAAGTCAATGGGAAACTACACAACCATTCACAAGTCAACGGGAAAATACACAACCATACACAAGTCAATGGGAAACTACACAACCATACACATGTCAAAGGGAAACTACACAACCATACACAAGTCAATAGGAATTTACACAACCATACACAAGTCAATGGGAAACTACACAACCAAACACAAGTCAATGTGAAACTACACAACCATACACAAGTCAACGGGAAACTACAAAACCATACACAAGTCAATGGGAAACTACACAACCATGCACAAGTCAATGGGAAACTACACAACCATACACAAGTCAATTGGACACTTCACAACCATACACAAGTCAATGGGAAACTACACAACCATACACAAGTCAACGGGAAACTACACAACCATACACACGTCAACGGGAATCTACACAACCATACACAAGTCAATGGGAAACTACACAACCATACACAAGTCAATGGGAAACTACTCAACCATACACAAGTCAACGGGAAACTACACAACAATACACAAGTCAATGGGAAACTACACAACCATACACAAGTCAACGGGAAACTACACAACCATACACAAGTCAACGGGAAACTTAACAACCATACACAAGTCAATGGGACACTTCACAACCATACACAAGTCAATGGGAAACTACACAACCATACACAACTCAATGGGAAACTACACAACCATACACAAGTCAATGGGAAACTACACAACCATACACAAGTCAATGGGAAACTACACAACCATACACAAGTCAATGGGACACTTCACAACCATACACATGTCAAAGGGAAACTACACAACCATACACAAGTCAATAGGAATTTACACAACCATACACAAGTCAATGGGAAACTACACAACCAAACACAGGTCAATGTGAAACTACACAACCATACACAAGTCAACGGGAAACTACACAACCATACACAAGTCAATGGGAAACTACACAAGAATACACAAGTCAATGGGAAACTACACAACCATACACAAGTCAATGGGAAACTACTCAACCATACACAAGTCAATGGGAAACTACACAACAATACACAAGTCAATGGGAAACTACACAACCATAAACAAGTCAATGGGAAACTACACAACCATACACAAGTCACTGGAAACAAAACAACCATTAACAAGTCAATGGGAAACTACACAACCATTCACAAGTCAACGGGAAACTACACAACCATACACAAGTCAATGGGAAACTACACAACCATACACAAGTCATGGGAAACTACACAACCATACACAAGTCAATGGGAAACTACACAACCATACAAAAGTCAATGGGAAACTACACAACCATACACAAGTCAACGGGAAACTACAAAACCATACACAAGTCAATGGGAAACTACACAACCATGCACAAGTCAATGGGAAACTACACAACAATACACAAGTCAATGGGAAACTACACAACCATAAACAAGTCAATGGGAAACTACACAACCAAACACAAGTTATTGGAAACTACACAACCATTCACAAGTCAATGGGAAACTACACAACCATACACAAGTCAACGGGAAACTACACAACCATACACAAGTCAACGGGAAACTTAACAACCATACACAAGTCAATGGGACACTTCACAACCATACACAAGTCAATGGGAAACTACACAACCATACACAAGTCATTGGAAACTACACAACCATTAACAAGTCAATGGGAAACTACACAACCATTCACAAGTCAACGGGAAACTACACAACCATACACAAGTCAATGGGAAACTACACAACCATACACATGTCAAAGGGAAACTACACAACCATACACAAGTCAACGGGAAACTACACAACCATACACAAGTCAATGGGAAACTACACAAGAATACACAAGTCAATGGGAAACTACACAACCATACACAAGTCAATAGGAAACTACACAACCATACACAAGTCAATGGGAAACTACACAACCAAACACAAGTCAATGTGAAACTACACAACCATACACAAGTCAACGGGAAACTACACAACCATACACAAGTCAATGGGAAACTACACAAGAATACACAAGTCAATGGGAAACTACACAACCATACACAAGTCAATGGGAAACTACTCAACCATACACAAGTCAATGGGAAACTACACAACAATACACAAGTCAATGGGAAACTACACAACCATAAACAAGTCAACGGGAAACTACACAACCAAACACAAGTCATTGGAAACTACACAACCATTCACAAGTCAATGGGAAACTACACAACCATACACAAGTCAACGGGAAACTACACAACCATACACAAGTCAACGGGAAACTTAACAACCATACACAAGTCAATGGGACACTTCACAACCATACACAAGTCAATGGGAAACTACACAACCATACACAACTCAATGGGAAACTACACAACCATACACAAGTCAATGGGAAACTACACAACCATACACAAGTCAATGGGAAACTACACAACCATACACAAGTCAATGGGACACTTCACAACCATACACATGTCAAAGGGAAACTACACAACCATACACAATTCAGAGGAATTTACACAACCATACACAAGTCAATGGGAAACTACACAACCAAACACAAGTCAATGTGAAACTACACAACCATACACAAGTCAACGGGAAACTACAAAACCATACACAAGTCAATGGGAAACTACACAACCATGCACAAGTCAATGGGAAACTACACAACCATACACAAGTCAATTGGACACTTCACAACCATACACAAGTCAACGGGAAACTACACAACCATACGCAAGTCGAAGGGAAACTACACAACCATACACAAGTCAATGGGAAACTACACAACCATACACAAGTCAGTGGGAAACTACACAACCATGCACAAGTCAATGGGAAACTACACAACCATACACAAGTCAATGGGAAACTACACAACCAAACACAAGTCAATGTGAAACTACACAACCATACACAAGTCAACGGGAAACTACACAACCATACACAAGTCAATGGGAAACTACACAAGAATACACAAGTCAATGGGAAACTACACAACCATACACAAGTCAATGGGAAACTACTCAACCATACACAAGTCAATGGGAAACTACACAACAATACACAAGTCAATGGGAAACTACACAACCATAAACAAGTCAATGGGAAACTACACAACCAAACACAAGTTATTGGAAACTACACAACCATTCACTAGTCAATGGGAAACTACACAACCATACACAAGTCAACGGGAAACTACACAACCATACACAAGTCAACGGGAAACTTAACAACCATACACAAGTCAATGGGACACTTCACAACCATACACAAGTCAATGGGAAACTACACAACCATACACAAGTCATTGGAAACTACACAACCATTAACAAGTCAATGGGAAACTACACAACCATTCACAAGTCAACGGGAAAATACACAACCATACACAAGTCAATGGGAAACTACACAACCATACACATGTCAAAGGGAAACTACACAACCATACACAAGTCAATAGGAATTTACACAACCATACACAAGTCAATGGGAAACTACACAACCAAACACAAGTCAATGTGAAACTACACAACCATACACAAGTCAACGGGAAACTACAAAACCATACACAAGTCAATGGGAAACTACACAACCATGCACAAGTCAATGGGAAACTACACAACCATACACAAGTCAATTGGACACTTCACAACCATACACAAGTCAATGGGAAACTACACAACCATACACAAGTCAACGGGAAACTACACAACCATACACACGTCAACGGGAATCTACACAACCATACACAAGTCAATGGGAAACTACACAACCATACACAAGTCAATGGGAAACTACTCAACCATACACAAGTCAACGGGAAACTACACAACAATACACAAGTCAATGGGAAACTACACAACCATACACAAGTCAACGGGAAACTACACAACCATACACAAGTCAACGGGAAACTTAACAACCATACACAAGTCAATGGGACACTTCACAACCATACACAAGTCAATGGGAAACTACACAACCATACACAACTCAATGGGAAACTACACAACCATACACAAGTCAATGGGAAACTACACAACCATACACAAGTCAATGGGAAACTACACAACCATACACAAGTCAATGGGACACTTCACAACCATACACATGTCAAAGGGAAACTACACAACCATACACAAGTCAATAGGAATTTACACAACCATACACAAGTCAATGGGAAACTACACAACCAAACACAGGTCAATGTGAAACTACACAACCATACACAAGTCAACGGGAAACTACACAACCATACACAAGTCAATGGGAAACTACACAAGAATACACAAGTCAATGGGAAACTACACAACCATACACAAGTCAATGGGAAACTACTCAACCATACACAAGTCAATGGGAAACTACACAACAATACACAAGTCAATGGGAAACTACACAACCATAAACAAGTCAATGGGAAACTACACAACCATACACAAGTCACTGGAAACAAAACAACCATTAACAAGTCAATGGGAAACTACACAACCATTCACAAGTCAACGGGAAACTACACAACCATACACAAGTCAATGGGAAACTACACAACCATACACAAGTCATGGGAAACTACACAACCATACACAAGTCAATGGGAAACTACACAACCATACAAAAGTCAATGGGAAACTACACAACCATACACAAGTCAACGGGAAACTACAAAACCATACACAAGTCAATGGGAAACTACACAACCATGCACAAGTCAATGGGAAACTACACAACAATACACAAGTCAATGGGAAACTACACAACCATAAACAAGTCAATGGGAAACTACACAACCAAACACAAGTTATTGGAAACTACACAACCATTCACAAGTCAATGGGAAACTACACAACCATACACAAATCAACGGGAAACTACACAACCATACACAAGTCAACGGGAAACTTAACAACCATACACAAGTCAATGGGACACTTCACAACCATACACAAGTCAATGGGAAACTACACAACCATACACAAGTCATTGGAAACTACACAACCATTAACAAGTCAATGGGAAACTACACAACCATTCACAAGTCAACGGGAAACTACACAACCATACACAAGTCAATGGGAAACTACACAACCATACACATGTCAAAGGGAAACTACACAACCATACACAAGTCAATAGGAATTTACACAACCATACACAAGTCAATGGGAAACTACACAACCAAACACAAGTCAATGTGAAACTACACAACCATACACAAGTCAACGGGAAACTACAAAACCATACACAAGTCAATGGGAAATTACACAACCATGCACAAGTCAATGGGAAACTACACAACCATACACAAGTCAATTGGACACTTCACAACCATACACAAGTCAATGGGAAACTACACAACCATACACAAGTCAACGGGAAACTACACAACCATACACACGTCAACGGGAATCTACACAACCATACACAAGTCAATGGGAAACTACACAACCATACACAAGTCAATGGGAAACTACTCAACCATACACAAGTCAACGGGAAACTACACAACAATACACAAGTCAATGGGAAACTACACAACCATACACAAGTCAACGGGAAACTACACAACCATACACAAGTCAACGGGAAACTTAACAACCATACACAAGTCAATGGGACACTTCACAACCATACACAAGTCAATGGGAAACTACACAACCATACACAACTCAATGGGAAACTACACAACCATACACAAGTCAATGGGAAACTACACAACCATACACAAGTCAATGGGAAACTACACAACCATACACAAGTCAATGGGACACTTCACAACCATACACATGTCAAAGGGAAACTACACAACCATACACAAGTCAATAGGAATTTACACAACCATACACAAGTCAATGGGAAACTACACAACCAAACACAGGTCAATGTGAAACTACACAACCATACACAAGTCAACGGGAAACTACACAACCATACACAAGTCAATGGGAAACTACACAAGAATACACAAGTCAATGGGAAACTACACAACCATACACAAGTCAATGGGAAACTACTCAACCATACACAAGTCAATGGGAAACTACACAACAATACACAAGTCAATGGGAAACTACACAACCATAAACAAGTCAATGGGAAACTACACAACCATACACAAGTCACTGGAAACTACACAACCATTAACAAGTCAATGGGAAACTACACAACCATTCACAAGTCAACGGGAAACTACACAACCATACACAAGTCAATGGGAAACTACACAACCATACACAAGTCATGGGAAACTACACAACCATACACAAGTCAATGGGAAACTACACAACCATACAAAAGTCAATGGGAAACTACACAACCATACACAAGTCAACGGGAAACTACAAAACCATACACAAGTCAATGGGAAACTACACAACCATGCACAAGTCAATGGGAAACTACACAACCATACACAAGTCAATTGGACACTTCACTACCATACACAAGTCAATGGGAAACTACACAACCATACACAAGTCAACGGGAAACTACACAACCATACACAAGTCAACGGGAAACTACACAACCATACACAAGTCAATGGGAAACTACAAAAGAATACACAAGTCAATGGGAAACTACACAACCATACACAAGTCAATAGGAAACTACACAACCATACACAAGTCAATGGGAAACTACACAACCAAACACAAGTCAATGTGAAACTACACAACCATACACAAGTCAACGGGAAACTACACAACCATACACAAGTCAATGGGAAACTACACAAGAATACACAAGTCAATGGGAAACTACACAACCATACACAAGTCAACGGGAAACTACTCAACCATACACAAGTCAATGGGAAACTACACAACAATACACAAGTCAATGGGAAACTACACAACCGTAAACAAGTCAACGGGAAACTACACAACCATACACAAGTCAATAGGAAACTACACAACCATACACAAGTCAATGGGAAACTACTCAACCATACACAAGTCAATGGGAAACTACACAACCATACACAAGTCAATGGGAAACTACACAACCAAACACAAGTCAATGTGAAACTACACAACCATACACAAGTCAACGGGAAACTACACAACCATACACAAGTCAATGGGAAACTACACAAGAATACACAAGTCAATGGGAAACTACACAACCATACACAAGTCAACGGGAAACTACTCAACCATACACAAGTCAATGGGAAACTACACAACAATACACAAGTCAATGGGAAACTACACAACCATAAACAAGTCAACGGGAAACTACACAACCATACACAAGTCATTGGAAACTACACAACCATTCACAAGTCAATGGGAAACTACACAACCATACACAAGTCAACGGGAAACTACACAACCATACACAAGTCAACGGGAAACTTAACAACCATACACAAGTCAATGGGACACTTCACAACCATACACAAGTCAATGGGAAACTACACAACCATACACAACTCAATGGGAAACTACACAACCATACACAAGTCAACGGGAAACTACACAACCATACACAAGTCAACGGGAAACTTAACAACCATACACAAGTCAATGGGACACTTCACAACCATACACAAGTCAATGGGAAACTACACAACCATACACAACTCAATGGGAAACTACACAACCATACACAAGTCAATGGGAAACTACACAACCATACACAAGTCAATGGGAAACTACACAACCATACACAAGTCAATGGGACACTTCACAACCATACACATGTCAAAGGGAAACTACACAACCATACACAATTCAGAGGAATTTACACAACCATACACAAGTCAATGGGAAACTACACAACCAAACACAAGTCAATGTGAAACTACACAACCATACACAAGTCAACGGGAAACTACAAAACCATACACAAGTCAATGGGAAACTACACAACCATGCACAAGTCAATGGGAAACTACACAACCATACACAAGTCAATTGGACACTTCACAACCATACACAAGTCAACGGGAAACTACACAACCATACGCAAGTCGAAGGGAAACTACACAACCATACACAAGTCAATGGGAAACTACACAACCATACACAAGTCAGTGGGAAACTACACAACCATGCACAAGTCAATGGGAAACTACACAACCATACACAAGTCAATTGGACACTTCACAACCATACACAAGTCAATGGGAAACTACACAACCATACACAAGTCAACGGGAAACTACACAACCATACACAAGTCAACGGGAAACTACACAACCATACACAAGTCAATGGGAAACTACACAAGAATACACAAGTCAATGGGAAACTACACAACCATACACAAGTCAATAGGAAACTACACAACCATACACAAGTCAATGGGAAACTACACAACCAAACACAAGTCAATGTGAAACTACACAACCATACACAAGTCAACGGGAAACTACACAACCATACACAAGTCAATGGGAAACTACACAAGAATACACAAGTCAATGGGAAACTACACAACCATACACAAGTCAATGGGAAACTACTCAACCATACACAAGTCAATGGGAAACTACACAACAATACACAAGTCAATGGGAAACTACACAACCATAAACAAGTCAATGGGAAACTACACAACCAAACACAAGTTATTGGAAACTACACAACCATTCACAAGTCAATGGGAAACTACACAACCATACACAAGTCAACGGGAAACTACACAACCATACACAAGTCAACGGGAAACTTAACAACCATACACAAGTCAATGGGACACTTCACAACCATACACAAGTCAATGGGAAACTACACAACCATACACAAGTCATTGGAAACTACACAACCATTAACAAGTCAATGGGAAACTACACAACCATTCACAAGTCAACGGGAAACTACACAACCATACACAAGTCAATGGGAAACTACACAACCATACACATGTCAAAGGGAAACTACACAACCATACACAAGTCAATAGGAATTTACACAACCATACACAAGTCAATGGGAAACTACACAACCAAACACAAGTCAATGTGAAACTACACAACCATACACAAGTCAACGGGAAACTACAAAACCATACACAAGTCAATGGGAAACTACACAACCATGCACAAGTCAATGGGAAACTACACAACCATACACAAGTCAATTGGACACTTCACAACCATACACAAGTCAATGGGAAACTACACAACCATACACAAGTCAACGGGAAACTACACAACCATACACACGTCAACGGGAATCTACACAACCATACACAAGTCAATGGGAAACTACACAACCATACACAAGTCAATGGGAAACTACTCAACCATACACAAGTCAACGGGAAACTACACAACAATACACAAGTCAATGGGAAACTACACAACCATACACAAGTCAACGGGAAACTACACAACCATACACAAGTCAACGGGAAACTTAATAACCATACACAAGTCAATGGGACACTTCACAACCATACACAAGTCAATGGGAAACTACACAACCATACACAACTCAATGGGAAACTACACAACCATACACAAGTCAATGGGAAACTACACAACCATACACAAGTCAATGGGAAACTACACAACCATACACAAGTCAATGGGACACTTCACAACCATACACATGTCAAAGGGAAACTACACAACCATACACAAGTCAATAGGAATTTACACAACCATACACAAGTCAATGGGAAACTACACAACCAAACACAGGTCAATGTGAAACTACACAACCATACACAAGTCAACGGGAAACTACACAACCATACACAAGTCAATGGGAAACTACACAAGAATACACAAGTCAATGGGAAACTACACAACCATACACAAGTCAATGGGAAACTACTCAACCATACACAAGTCAATGGGAAACTACACAACAATACACAAGTCAATGGGAAACTACACAACCATAAACAAGTCAATGGGAAACTACACAACCATACACAAGTCATTGGAAACTACACAACCATTAACAAGTCAATGGGAAACTACACAACCATTCACAAGTCAACGGGAAACTACACAACCATACACAAGTCAATGGGAAACTACACAACCATACACAAGTCATGGGAAACTACACAACCATACACAAGTCAATGGGAAACTACACAACCATACAAAAGTCAATGGGAAACTACACAACCATACACAAGTCAACGGGAAACTACAAAACCATACACAAGTCAATGGGAAACTACACAACCATGCACAAGTCAATGGGAAACTACACAACCATACACAAGTCAATTGGACACTTCACAACCATACACAAGTCAATGGGAAACTACACAACCATACACAAGTCAACGGGAAACTACACAACCATACACAAGTCAACGGGAAACTACACAACCATACACAAGTCAATGGGAAACTACAAAAGAATACACAAGTCAATGGGAAACTACACAACCATACACAAGTCAATAGGAAACTACACAACCATACACAAGTCAATGGGAAACTACACAACCAAACACAAGTCAATGTGAAACTACACAACCATACACAAGTCAATGGGAAACTACACAAGAATACACAAGTCAATGGGAAACTACACAACCATACACAAGTCAACGGGAAACTACTCAACCATACACAAGTCAATGGGAAACTACACAACAATACACAAGTCAATGGGAAACTACACAACCATAAACAAGTCAACGGGAAACTACACAACCATACACAAGTCAATAGGAAACTACACAACCATACACAAGTCAATGGGAAACTACTCAACCATACACAAGTCAATGGGAAACTACACAACCATACACAAGTCAATGGGAAACTACACAACCAAACACAAGTCAATGTGAAACTACACAACCATACACAAGTCAACGGGAAACTACACAACCATACACAAGTCAATGGGAAACTACACAAGAATACACAAGTCAATGGGAAACTACACAACCATACACAAGTCAACGGGAAACTACTCAACCATACACAAGTCAATGGGAAACTACACAACAATACACAAGTCAATGGGAAACTACACAACCATAAACAAGTCAACGGGAAACTACACAACCATACACAAGTCATTGGAAACTACACAACCATTCACAAGTCAATGGGAAACTACACAACCATACACAAGTCAACGGGAAACTACACAACCATACACAAGTCAACGGGAAACTTAACAACCATACACAAGTCAATGGGACACTTCACAACCATACACAAGTCAATGGGAAACTACACAACCATACACAACTCAATGGGAAACTACACAACCATACACAAGTCAATGGGAAACTACACAACCATACACAAGTCAATGGGAAACTACACAACCATACACAAGTCAATGGGACACTTCACAACCATACACATGTCAAAGGGAAACTACACAACCATACACAAGTCAATAGGAATTTACGCAACCATACACAAGTCAATTGGAAACTACACAACCAAACACAAGTCAATGTGAAACTACACAACCATACACAAGTCAACGGGAAACTACACAACCATACACAAGTCAATGGGAAACTACACAAGAATACACAAGTCAATGGGAAATTACACAACCATACACAAGTCAATGGGAAACTACTCAACCATACACAAGTCAATGGGAAACTACACAACCATACACAAGTCATTGGAAACTACACAACCATTCACAAGTCAATGGGAAACTACACAACCATTCACAAGTCAATGGGAAACTACACAACCATACACAAGTCAATGGGAAACTACACAACCATACACAAGTCATGGGAAACTACACAACCATACACAAGTCAATGGGAAACTACACAACCATACAAAAGTCAATGGGAAACTACACAACCATACACAAGTCAACGGGAAACTACAAAATCATACACAAGTCAATGGGAAACTACACAACCATACACAAGTCAATGGGAAAATACACAACAATACACAAGGCAATGGGAAACTACACAACCATACACAAGTCAATGGGAAACTACACAACCATACACAAGTCAACGGGAAACTACACAACCATACACAAGTCAACGGGAAACTACACAACCATACGCAAGTCGAAGGGAAACTACACAACCATACACAAGTCAATGGGAAACTACACAACCATACACAAGTCAGTGGGAAACTACACAACCATGCACAAGTCAATGGGAAACTACACAACCATACACAAGTCAATTGGACACTTCACAACCATACACAAGTCAATGGAAAACTACACAACCATACACAAGTCAACGGGAAACTAAACAACCATACACAAGTCAACGGGAAACTACACAACCATACACCATACACAAGTCAACGGGAAACTAGACAATAATACACAAGTCAATGGGAAACTACACAACCATACACAAGTCAAAGGGAAACTACACAACCAAACACAAGTCAATGTGAAACTACACAACCATACACAAGTCAACGGGAAACTACACAACCATACACAAGTCAATGGGAAACTACACAACCATACACAATGCAATGGGAAACTACACAACCATACACAGGTCAATGGGAAACTAAACAACCATACACAAGTCAATGGGACACTTCACAACCATACACAAGTCAATGGGAAACTACACAACCATACACAAGTCAATTGGAAACTACACAACCATACACAAGTCAACGGGAAACTACACAACCATACACAAGTCAATGGGAAACTACACAACCATACACAAGTCAATGGGAAACTACACAACCATACACAAGTCAATGGGAAACTACACAACCATACACAAGTCAACGGGAAACTACACAACCATACACAAGTCAACGGGAAACTACACAACCATACACAAGTCAATGGGAAACTACATAACCAAACACAAGTCAATGGGAAACTACACAACCATACACAGGTCAACGGGAAACTACACAACCATACGCAAGTCAATGGGAAACTACACAACCATACACAAGTCAATGGGAAACTACACAACCATACACAAGTCAACGGGAAACTACACAACCATACACAAGTCAATGGGAAACTACACAACCATACACAAGTCAATGGGAAACTACACAACCATACACAAGTCAATGGGAAACTACACAACCATACACAAGTCAACGGGAAACTACACAACCATGCACAAGTCAATGGGACACTTCACACCCATACACATGTCAATGGGAAACTACACAACCATACACAAGTCAACTGGAAACTACACAACCATACACAAGTCAACAGGAATACATACATTCATAAAAAAATAGGTTCGTATCATAAAATAGCTTAAAAAGAGAATTACAACTATAAACTTTGAGGCAAGTTTACAGACAATGTAAGCCGAAGGAAAGCTTTGGCATACCAACAATAATTTTCCAACAGTTGTTTATGTCTTTATTCAAAATAAACACATGAGAAATGAATGTGTAGTCTTCTGACATGTACTTGTGTGTTACCCTGTCTTGAAACAAAACCACTATTTGCCACAGCCACTCATCTCATAATTTCTACATGATTTTATTAATTTCAACTAAGTATGTATTTCCTTTTTGTATTCTTTCATTAGCCTGTTCCATTGGATACAAACAGATGGGTGTTCAAGATAGAAGGCCAAGTTGCAGAGCAGATGATTTCATCCTTCCAACGCATCAAAGTTGAGCTTTCATTATTGGCTCAAGACAATTTTGTGTGGTATTATCGTTTCTATTTGTGGAAAAAGGGAACAGTTAAAGAAGCTTGGTTGTTTTTAAAGCAGTTTCTGTAGTATCATTTACATGAACCTTTATATATTAAAATAATGTGCAATTTCTTCTAGATTATACAAGTTGGACATGGACAATGTTGTACTGCTATGTATTGTTGTAAAAACGAATTGTACAAATGCACACATTTTCTTCTCATGTTTAGATTAAAGTTCCATACTTTTATGATGTATGTATTGAATTGTTGAAATAACCTTTGGTGGAAAAAATGCGTCTAGGGAGATTGGTACCACTTTCACTTTTTTAAACTTCTTTTAACAAATAAAACAACTCGTCATCAAAGATATGACAGCAATATAGTATGGTTTTATAATCCTCTTTATAATCAAATTTCAACATTACAGAAATAATAGTTAAAATGGCTGCAACCACAACTTTGAAGAGGGACTGTTTCTTTGCACCATTTTAACCTTTTGTACAACGTATTTCCAACTGCAAATTAACAATGTTTTTTATAAACAACAATGGAATAATACGGTATTTGCCTATCATTAAAGAAATAAAGATTGTGCGAATAGACGCACCAAATGCAATAATAGCTTCCTCTGATATATTTTCAACTTTGTGTGTGAATCTTCATTTCATTCACATTCTAGAGTTAAGTTTTTGAGGCAAAAGTTATTGTCAACGGTGGAGGGAGGGAGACAGTTTGTTACATCAAAGTTTTTAATGAAATTTTTCGATGCAAATTGTCAACCAATGGATCTCCATGTTCAGTGTACTTTTGTTTGTTTTATACAACACTCATTAAGTTGACTGATATTTGGAAGGGCAAAGGAACTCCGCATAAATGTAACATGGAGGCAGGAAATATTATATTTTCCTTCATCCATGGTTGTGATAAAAATCTTGATCAACATTATTGAAGAACATGTTGCTGCGTTTATGCGCATGTATATGTTTGTGTTTATTATTAGATTTTGGTTCCTTTTTCATTGGAAAATACAACTTCTGTTATGACAAACAAGAAAGGAAAGCCTAAAACCATTCGAACTGTAAAAGGCCTGTAACTTTAACGCTTTTCTGCATTTGAAGACAACTTGATATTCAAAGATTCAAAATATTTATTGTCATGGTAACAGCATGAAATTTGTTTTCCCTGTGTTGGGCCTATAAGGAGAATCTAATACAAGTAGAGGCATAAAAACAATAGACAACAAGAATATATTTATAAAATTAAAGTAATAGAAAGGGGGATAATTCAGATCATAAAATACACAATAATCAACAAATTTAAAAAATGCACCACGTTATCTCGACCAACTATTGTTACAAAGGTTAATATTGCGCTAGGTAGAAAACGAGTTCTTAAAACTGTTGGTCTTGAGACATAGTTGTCGGACCCTGCCTGAGTGGTTCTGAAAAAATTGATGGTTAAAACTTATTAAACTGAGTCATAATGTAATCTTCCATGATTTCTTACTGTCGAGATTATTATGGATCGGTAAGAATGTCAATGTCACGGTAAATAGTGGCGTGGTTTCAATGAAATTGCTTCACTGACAACTTTTCAAAAGTTTCCACTAGTCACAAATTTTCAAACCAATATTGATATAAACTCAATGGATTTATGGATTTAAGTTAGCCAGTAAAGTAAAGTTTAATTCATGCCGTGTCATTTTTAATTTGTATACATTTACCTAAGACGACTCTTCTAACTGAAAAGCGCATCGAGTTAAAAATGCTTTTAAAACATTATCCAGTGTGGTGATTTAAAAGTTGAGTTGATTTAAATTAAAAACAGGTAAGCCCTATCTATTCCCCTTCATCTATTACACCGAACCCCTGCTTAAAGTCGCAATTGAGGTATTGCTTGGCATGACAACACTTTGCTAGAGGTTAAACACTGTACAAACGGTTTTTAATTATCAGGAAAGAAAGAAACTGTAATTCAACGTAACAATAATTACTACCAAAGCCTACATCTTATAAATATTCAAGTAAAAGTCACAATAATGACTTACATTTCATTTGAACTATAGCCCCCCTAATACAACTATCATGACTTATTATCTATCATAGCAGTTTTTCGTAAATGAGATATACCGGTTCGTAATAATTATTACGATTAATGCTTACTCGGTAGTGATATTCCTGGTAATTATTATAACTTTGTGTTCCCGTATTCTCCTGTCTGTTCAAAGCCCCTACGTAATTAATTGTCAGTGCTAAAAAGTATTGGTATATTTTGAAATTGCTCGTGCCCGAACACTAAAACAAATTATTTAGATCTAAAAAGAACACAATTAGAAGGGCGTGGCCGGAACGGACCAAATATTAATAAATGACTTTGTGTCTCGGTTTCTGTTCACAGTATTTGGGCTTATTATTATTGCTTTCTTCTGAAAAGAAAAAGGTTTTTAAAAAGGGGGAATTTATATTATTGTTTATGCTTGTTCGTGTTCTGTTTTAGCTCAATTATCTTTGATGTAAGATATTTTTACAATAGCCAAGAGGTGACGAGAGACGAAGAAGCCCCATTAGTTGTCAGGGTGCCACTATAGGCCAAAAGTCATGCGCAAAACAGGGTTATCATTCCATGCCCTCAAATTCTGTTTAATAATATTGTTTTGGGGTCATGCAATTATTTGTGTCGCTAGGGGCCTATAACAATTTATCACAACCTGGGTGCTACGTGCTTCAGCTTTTGAGGAGACGTGATAAATGTAGGCTTTGAGGTTGGTCCTATTTGGCTTGGGAAGTGAAAAAGTGATCATACTTGCAGCGGTTTAGGAAAAAACACATTATTTGTCTGTGTTTTTTTCCGGGGTATGGCCTAATTAGCAAAAATTCCGAAAAGCTGACCTGCCAAAAATTTGAAAAGAAATCAGATGTTTTATTAGTTGTACGAAAATATATTTGATTGGTTTTCAAGAGGTTCAGATACTTAAAATAGTTTTTAAAATAACTTTTGAATATTAATTAGCAAAAGCATTGGTTGCTGCTATGAGCACCTTTTAGAGCTTTTTGGCGCCCTCCCGTGTTAACAAACTGAAATGCAAAACACTGGGTTGAACTTCTGCCTAAATGCATACTCATGAACATGCAAATCACACTGTTTATTTGGGAAATAGTGCGAACACAGGGTAAGAAAATCTCCATTCATGATCCAACCATTAAAAGGTGTAAGTAGACAGTTTACCCAAAGTAGTTACGTTACAAAATATGACGGGGTTGAACTTTAGATAGTTTAATACAGAAAATAGTATTGGCTCAAAAAACAACAACATTACGACTGCAAGAGACTAATCACAACTTGCGCATGCGTATTTTAATCACAACCATCCGTGGTTTAGCTTCATACGTCGTGTTGGTTATATGGCCGTGTCCGAAACGGCGACTTCGGCTACAGCTACGGCTAGATCGCGCGCGTCTGCCTATTCTTCAACACTGGTAGACGCGCTGATCTAGACGTAGCTGTAGCCGAAGTCGCCGTTTCGGACACGGCCTAAGCCTCGTGCTCAGGGTTAGCCTGAACGTCTGAAGTCATTCTTCGAAAAGACAGGGGCCCAGTCTATGCTCCGGGTAGCGGTGTCCCAGAGAATTTTGTCTGCCGGGGATTCGGTCCCACAATGGCTGTATAGGAGGATTATTCAAAAGAGGGCGCTAGTATCAGAAGAAGTTTGCACACAGTTTGCCATAAATTGAGGGACCGAATCTCCGGGGGACACTATCTCCTGCCACAACGGCACATCCACTTTGCCTATTAAAGGCAGTGGACACTTGTCAAAGACTAGCCTTCACAGTTGGTGTATCTCATAAAAAACAAACCTGTGAGTACAAATTTGAGCTCAATTGGTCATCGAACTTGCGAGATAATAATGAAAGGAAAAAACACCCTTGTCACACGAAGTTGTGTGCGTTTAGATGGTTGATTTCGAGACCTTAAGTTCTTAACCTGAGGTCTTGAAATCAAATTCGCAGAAAATTAGTTCTTTCTCGAAAACTATGGCACTTCAGAGAGAGCCGTTTCTCACAATGTTTTATACCATCAACCTTTCCCCCTTATCTCGTCACCAAGAAAGGTTTTATGGCAATAATTATTTTGAGTAATTACCAATAGTGTCCACTGCCTTTAATTTGTCCTTAGTGCCAAATTGTACAGATCATAACCTATTCCTTTAACGTAAAAGAGTGAAAAACACCACCCTTTACATTTCGAGCTGTCCTCCCTACGGCTCTTCAAAAAGAGTGGTGGTTATTTCACTCTTTTAGAGGGGTTTCACTCCAGGACAGAGTGAAAGAATCACTCAAAAAGATGCAAACTTCAATCTAAAAGAGTGGAAGACCACTCGAAAAAGAGTTGTCCTTCATATGGCTCTTCAAAGAGTACTTTTTCACTCCGTTACATTAAGAGAGTAAGGTCCGTTATTTTCTTTCCAAATAAAAGCACCAAACATCAGAGCACCAGTCTTTATTAATAGTGTCCCTACACCTCTCGGCAAATAGTACCATTTATTTAGGGCCTGTGGGCCTTTTCGAAACCACGGCTTCGGCTTTGGATTCGGCTCAGCCTAGCTTGGCCCGCGATTATTTTGACAATTATTGCGCGTGCTTTGTGTATACGCACTCAGGGTTTCAGACGAGAGGACAGCCGAGTCCAAAGCCAAGCCGTTGATTCGAAAAGGGCATAATACATCCAAAATACCTAAAGCGGAGCGCTTCGATATACAGCAAGGCGCCATGTTTCTCTTTCAGCCTATTAATTTATGAACAACCCCCAGGTCACAATGGGCACAATTCCAACATCTGCATTCTTTTTCTTGGGTTCCTAAATCTGTCTTGAATATATTACTTTACGAGGCCGACGCTCTGTTTTTCTAACTATTGATGCAGACGCATCATCAGCGAGTCCCATCCATCGGTCCTGAAGAGACCGTGGGCATGGCTAACTCCAGCCGCAAGAGGGCGCACTATTATGAGCTAATACCCGTGACCGAAATAGCGGTTCCGGCTACGGCTACGACTTGATTTCTGCATCATCGTGCGATGAAGGACGTTCTTAATAACACCTTTAGCAACTACAGCCGTAGCTGTTAGCCGCCCTTTCAGATACGCCTTAACAACACTGCTCTCTATTTTTGTGTTGCCTACCAGTGCCTAAAAATAACCCACTATCGATCAATGACGTCAGGTGAAGGCATCAGCATTAGAACTTTTATAAACGTGAATAATAATTAACATCATGCATAATGTTAGGATACACTAAGTTGTAATACAAGACACTGGTCTTTGACAATTACGAAAGTATGATTTGCCTTTAACCGTTTAGCCACTGGACCGCCTAGCCGCCTAACGATATACTGTAGTGGTAGGAGGAAACCTTGCTAGCTTGTGTTTGTAGAAAAAAGGAACATCAAAAGAATCCTCGATAGTCATTATTAAGCTAATGAAGCTAATGATGGTGAAATAATTTAGCTCTTACCCCAACAAGACGCTCATTAGTAAACACAAAGGAAACTGTATTTATTCATCATTCATGATAATATTGTCGAAAACTCACGCCTTCGCATTTAATCAGTATAATCATTGAGTCAGATAAAAGCCTTGAAAAGCTATTGCGTCCATTTTATCCTTACAAACAAATATTCGCCATAAAAATTACCGTAGCCGTTTAACGAGAGACATGTATTATTCTCATGCGAACTTGTACTTTTATACAAATATCAAGGTTCAAATTGTGCATAAAAATAAACTCGGGCGGTGCAGGGACTAGAGGGTTAAAGCCCATTATGTTAAAAAATAACAGGAGATGCTTATAAGGTTAGAAAGTGCCTTTAAGTATGTGACGTCACAGGCCCCAATTATTAATCCACAATGAGTTTTAAGTTGTAATAGGTTTTTGAGTAATTGTCACTTCGCCTTTCACGACATGCAAATCGTTTGCCCTGTATCAGCCAGGTACATTCTCGAGTGCATGTATCAACCACATCGTGCTTAAAGGCAGTGGACACTATTGGTAATTACTCAAAATAATTATTAGCATAAAACCTTTCTTGGTAACGAGTAATAGGGAGAGGTTGATAGTACAAAACATTGCGAGAAACGGCTCCCTCTGAAGTGATGTAGTTTTCGAGAAAGAAGTAATTTTCCATGAATTTGATTTCGAGACCTCAGATTTAGAATTTTTGAGGTCTCAAAATCAACCATCTGAAAGCACTCAACTTCATGTGACCAAGGGTGTTTTTTCTTCCATTAATATCTCGCAACTTTGACGACCAATAATTGAGCACAAATTTTCACAGGTTTGTTCTTTTATGCATTTGTTGAGATACACCAAGTGAGAAGACCGGTCTTTGATAATTACCAATAGTGTCCAGTGTCTTTAAAAGCTAACCATCGCAATTCACCAAACATTGCATTCCTCGTTTTGAAGCGGGTCTACCTGAACAAACACATTCAAGAGTTACCCACTCAGAAGGAATTCGCTTTGCTTTTTTTTTAATTCTAAAAATCCTTTTCTGCGTGGTTGCCAGGCAGGAGAGAACCAATCTGATGCAATAGATGGGAAAATATACAGCTGTGTACTAAAGCCGAGCGGTTGACTGAGGATGGCGGTAAAATTGTTACGAGAGCAGAGTTGCTGATGAGCATGAGGCTGTGTAACTATTATGTTTTATGTACTCAGCCGGTGACAGCGAATACCCTAATTGGCGCGAAGAGTTTGGAGCTTCAATAAGAAGCAGTGTGGCTGACGGACGGTATTCATGTGCAAGTTTGCTCAACATTTTTGCCTAAAGGTAGAGTTGTACTTGTACAATTAATAACAACCGTATGGAGAGGGCAAGATATACCTAGTCACTGTATTGTAAAACATCAGGCCTACATAGTTGAGTTTAAAACCGGAAGTTTACTGCAATGGTACAGCGAGGCCATTCTACATTTTGGTAACTGTAGTGTTGCCTGGTCAACGACTGCACCTCCATTGTTTCTATGATGAATAATCTAGCCAAACGAAACAGAAGGCCTTTATAGTTCAGCAGCCAGCCAGAAGCTTATCTGAGAGTACAGCCGTGAGGCCAGTTTGAAATTTGGGCAAAGTGTTACTTCAGAGCCTGGTCAACGAGCACATTGTTTCGATGAGGAAAATAACCTGCAACCACTGAAGAACCAACCTAGCTATCCCACCTTACATTCATAAATACAATCAATGGATGATTAATGTGTCGTCATTCAATAGCATGAATGGTATGCACATCACCAACGCACGCAAGAAAAACTCAATAATAATATTGAAGTCATTCTACGTTGGGACACTTTGACTAATATAAAAACTTAAACTCGTGTGACCACTGGTGTGAGATGATTTTTTTTAGAATCTGCAATCGAGCGGCAGGATACCTCACGCAGTGTAAGTTCATGGACCACCCCAGCGGCTACCTCTCTTCCTAGCATATCACTATCATATCTTGGCTGGAGCTCGAAGACTACACCCGGGCCCAAAAGCCGATGGTCTCCGCACCACACCGTTACGGCATTTTGACTCCGTAAATCTACTTGTTTGTGCGAAGCATCCTTCTGAAAACATCTGAAGCTGTACGTATATCATAACAGTAAATTACAAGGATTGTTGCATCAAACCGGTAACCGGGCAAAGCTCGGTCCACGAGCCGCATTTTGAGGCCCTACTCTATAACAAAAAGGACGTGGGTTCGATTTCTGGCCGGGTCACCTTGTGGAACCTCCCCAGTCTGAACACCACACTACACGGCGGTGGATTTGTACAGGCAAGAACATAGCAAAATATTACCTCATCTTTACGCAGGGAAGATATTTCAATCCAATTCAAAACTCACAATTATTTCCAAAACTCACAAGATCATTTCTGCTATCAAGACACAACAATTCTCTCGTAGTAGTTTGGTGAGTTTGCATCCACCGTAAAAAAGACACCAACTGAAATGAGACCAGCTGTAATTTTGGCATTTTTCCCGTACTTAGTCCTTGCAACTCGTTCTTCAGTTCATAATGAATCGTCCGAAGACCCCGCGTCTGCGGCAGCTGCAGGGAACATCACCGTTACCACCATGGACCACGGAGCCGTGACTCTCCCGGTCAAGGTACCCCTCTACATCGGGGGTATGTTCCCCTACCAGACGGACCATGTGTTCGGCCGGGTTGAAGAGACGGTGAATGCCGCAATAGACCACGTCAATAATCTGGACGGTATACTCGATGGATATGAACTACGGATAAGAGGCAACTGGACAGAGGTAAGGTGCTTTCTTGAGAAGATCATAATCTTTCACATCAAAATTATAGGCAGTTAATCGTTGGTTCGAGTCCCACTCTAGTAAATTTGTCTTTATTCAACCCCCAAACCGTTCAAAATTATATAGGCAGTATCAAAGTAACATAAATTTTACCCCCCCCCCCTCTAGTGCAAAAAACAACCACAGACATGGGTTCGAACCCCACCTTCGTAATATGCCTGTGATTTGTTTTCACAGAACTTGGGAAAGTACGGAGTATACAGTGCTAACACACATCGGTGTAAGGGTGAAACCAAATTTAATAACCCCATGCATGATTTTTAAAAGCAATATCTTTTTCCTGGCACAGCGTTTCGTGGCCGAGTGGTCTAACGCATCGATAGTTCTTACGGTCGAGTTGTCTATACAAAATGTCCTTGGCCTAGTGGGGCATAACTGACATTTATATTGCGCAACACCTATACTCATTACCAGAATTATCAAAAATAAAGAGTTTTTTTTTTACAAATCACAAACAAATCAAGAAGGAATTAAAAGTTTGTTTAAATTCATTAAGTGAAAAAGATTGTCTAATACAAGAAGGGAAATATTCCATAGTTTTGAAGCAGCGTACACAAATGCCCGATCACCAAGGGTAACCCTTGAGGTTCACATGGTTGCTTTTTCCAACCAATTTCTGCCTCGTATTGTACTTCATATTTAAACCCTAATATTTTGCACCCATACTAATGCAGGTATCTTCACATTATCCCATCGCAAGTAAAGTAATGGTGTTCAGCAGCACACAATTAGATTTATTATTTATGTTCGAAGGGGTCAGGACCCGAAACTCTGCCATATCAGCATCCTTTATTGGACTGTACACAATTTGTCTGTCAAATGGTAGATGAAACCAAATTATGAAGTTTAATTAGTTAACCAAACAAGCTTAAATTAATTCAGCCAATACATAGACTTTTTATTTTAACAACACATGGTATAGGCATAAAACAAATCATTGGAAATTGCAAAACAAACACTTATAACCTATAGACAAAACCTGTCAGCATTGACAACGTGACAACGTAACAGAGGGACGTTGCCACCAAACGGGTCCCTCTCGGCAGGGGTTCAAGCATGACGTTGAAAAGAAAAAAAAACAACACCAATCTATGACCCTACCTTTAAAGGGTATAATGTACTTTTTCCAAACAAAAACACAATGTCCACAGATATACATTAAACTTACACAGTTTGAAGATTATGTTAGTAGAAAGCTTCTCTTGAAATTTTACTTACTGAGATGCTGTAGTTTTGGAGAAATGAGTAAAAGTAATAATTTTCGTCTCAGTTTTAGCATGTAAAAACGTATTAACCAGTTATGCTATGGTTTTGGTATAATATCATAACTGGTTAAGGGGATTTTATATGCTAAATAATTTTGGTCTCTTGAGACCAAAACTATTTTTTTGACTTGGTTTACTCATTTCTCAAAAACTACACAACCTTAGTTAGTAATATTTGAAGGGAAGCTTTCCACTATCATTATCTTCAAAACCCTGTAAGTTTAATGTAAATCTGTGGACATTTTGAAAAAGTACCCGAATCCTTTAAAGGCTTTGGACACTATTTTTATGCACGCAAAATAATTATTGCCATAAAAACTTACTACACCTGGAAATGAGCAACGGAGAGCTGTTGATGTATAAAATATTGTGAAAAAAAAAGGTAATTTCTTACTCAAATCTTGAGAGGCTTCAGGCCCGAAGTCTTTTTAACATTCTGGTTTGCATCTATTAAAAGCACACATATTAAACTTGTGCAACAATTTTGTTTCTCTCTCTCATTATTTAGTGCAACTTCGATGACCAGTTGAGTAAAAAGTTTCTCAGTTGTGTTATTTTATGCATATGTTGGGATACACCCAAGTTGTATACTGGTCTTTGGCAAATCAAATGATTGAGTCCAGTGTCTCTTAGAGACACTTGTGTCGATTTCACAAAGAGTTAGGACTAGTCCTAACTTAGGACTAGTCCTAGGAGATATACAAATTGCATGGATAGTCCTACGTTAGGACGAGGAACTGGTCCTAAATCGAGATAAGACTAGTCCTAATTCTTTGTGAAATCCACCCCAGGGCACTGATTTTGACTAATTGTCAAAGACCAGTCTTCTCTCTTGGTGTATCTCAACATATGCAAAAAATAACAAACCTGTGAAAATTTGAACTCAATTGGTCGTCGAAGTTGCGAGATAATAATGAAAGAAGAAAAAAACACCCTTGTCACACGAAGTTGTGTGCTTTCATATGCTTGATTTCGAGACCTCAAAATCTAATTCGGAGGTCTCGAAATCAAATTCGTGGAAAATTACTTCTTTCTCGAAAAACTACGTGGCTTCAGAGGGAGCCGTTTCTCACAATGTTTTATACTATCAACAGCTCCCCATTACCCGTTATCAAGTAAGTTTTTATGGTCATGTTTTTTTTCGTATAATCATTGGAAATGACTCTGAAAATCAATGGCAATACAAACTTGCTTGGTAAGAAGTAGCAGCTATGAATAGTATGATGCATTTTGAAAAACTTTCACCGTGAAGTACTACGGTTATGAACATTGATATCGCTCTAATCCCCGAAATTTTAAGGCCGAGAAGCGATACTGTCAGTAACGTTTCTCAGATTATGTATTGCAGTACCAGATTTTTCTTCCTGCGTGGACAAAACCGCTACAAACTTTTGCAATTATCTCAAAACGCTACCATTTTTGCAATTATAATATAGAATTGAAACATATAGGGTCCAACTACCAAACGTATACAATCCCTTTAATGTACGTTTTTATTTCTTAAGTAAAACGAAGAGACTCTCAATGAAATTAAAAAACTAAGCCCCTTTTGTTTTATTAATTCAAATTGTTTGTAATTGATGCCAATGACACAATTAGTTTTGAAAAAGCCAATTTCATTGATTACTGTTTTTTTTTTTTGGTTCTCATTTAACGAGGTGAAATGGTTGGACTTGGTCGAGCATACATAATTGGTTAACATGTTGTTCCATTGTGTATGTAAAAGTCCTGCGCAATTCATGGCTTGCAAACATAAAAGGGTAATTTATAAAATGGTCATTACTTGTTTTACCGATCCCAATTACAACATCCAATCATTGTTGTAGTATAAACCTGCTACTAATTTCAGGAATCGAGCTAGGGTTTTGTCACTGGGCATGCCTCAGTGGTCTTGTGGCTATCGGCATTCTGTTCTAGAATGCAGGGTTGGGGGTTCAAATCCCACCTGAGTGGCAACACTTTGAGAGGAGCTGCGGCTAGCCGGTTTTAGTAAGGTTGGTGGCTGGTCGCTGTCGATAGGGGGGATCCACCAACTAAGGTCATTACCACGCAGTTATTGCCATTAAAAAAAAATACCTTAATCCTTATTCGACCAGAAAAAACTTCGGTGAACGTCTTCAGAAATTGTGGTTTTTAAACTCTCTGAGGTACCTTTTGATGTTTGTTTTAATATCTTTGACAGGGTAAACCGGACCTAGCCCTGCGGCTGTTGTATGACTTTATTTATGTCGACCCTCCGATCCTGATGTCATGGGGCCCGATGCTTTCCAGCGATGCTGTCGTCGTCAATGAGGTCGCGTCCAAGTACAACATCATCCAGGTAATAGTTGCTGACTTCTGTGGTGCAGGAATACACTATAATA
This sequence comes from Asterias amurensis, assembly GCF_032118995.1. Taxonomy (NCBI): domain Eukaryota; kingdom Metazoa; phylum Echinodermata; class Asteroidea; order Forcipulatida; family Asteriidae; genus Asterias; species Asterias amurensis. The sequence goes on along the minus strand of NC_092652.1, from coordinate 23,495,113 downwards.
TATTTCCCCGTTTTGTTACTGTTGTAAATTTTTCATTTCCAGTTATAACTCAAGTTCTGCTCTAACATGAAGAATGTCAAGTCGTAGCCGAGGTTTGGTGGAAAGTTTCCCATCTTCATTTGGTGCTCGATAAGGCATGGGACACCCCTCATTTTGTGGAAGGCACTAAAAACTAACCTCTACAGCGGTTCGGAACTTTTCGTGTGCTCTCGGAACATTCCGGCACGGTTCGCGACGATCCCCCACGCAGCAGGTTTGGGGAGTTGTTACATAAGAGTGGACTAACCACTAGGACCTGATTGTTAATGATTTCATGTCTAAAAGATGCAAGTACTGCTTCAGACCTCTTTATTCAAGTACATTTGTAGCAGCAGGTTTGGGGAGTTGTTACATAAGAGTGGACTAACCACTGGGACCTGGTTGTTTATATTTTCATGTTTAAAAGATGCAAGCACTGCTTCAGACCTCTTTATTCAAGTACATTTGTAGCAGCAGGTTTGGGGAGTTGTTACATAAGAGTGGACTAACCACTAGGACCTGGTTGTTACTATTTTCATGTCTAAAAGATGCAAGCATATGCAAAATGACGTCATAAGGTCATTCTCGCTCGGGAATTCTCCGATGGGCCGAACCGCTGTGGAGTTTAGTATTTAGTGCCTTCATTGTGTTCTGGGAATGTCAATAATTCTTTTGAGGATTGTAGTGGGGGTGCAAGGGGTAACTTCTGTACAACAAAAACATTCTTGTTTGTGAAACGTCCCCGTCAAACTCTAGCATACCATGCCAACATGACCGTTTTCCAACATGAACAGTTTACTTTTCAAAGTAAGGCCGGGTTTAAGAATAATGCTTCTAGTTTTCCGCAACATAAAATAACGGACTACTGTTTTAAAACTCAGTGTACACTCGGTGTTCTATATAGTACCACAGCCACAGTCATGGGTACGCATTGTTTGTGTCTATTTTACATGGACAACAGTTTGAAAATCACTGCTGAAGCAGTTATCTCATTATCATTTTAAAATAGTTTGTATGCCAATGATGGATAAAGAGTATTTTATACAAGATCTGCAAATAGTTGGTGTCTTTGTAACAAAAAGTGTACCCATGATTGTATCTAGTTGTTATCACCCTGTCATCCCACTCTTTACTCGTTGCCTTAGCGATGGTTCCACGTCGAACTCTAGCATACCCACATATTTTCCAACATGAACAGTGTGCTTTTAAAAGTAAGGTTATACGACAAATTCCACTCCCGCCTTTGCCTGTTCAGCGACTTAATATTGTTTTAAAACTAAATGTTCTAAGTTTAATCACCCAACTCTTTCCTCTTCTCTCGTTGCAGGCAACCCTAGCTAGCTCACCAACCATTTTGGACCATTCTCGTTTTCCTCTCACCATTCGCCTTGGTATAAAGGAAGACGATCTAAACCAACCTCGGCTGGCTCTAATGAAGAGAATGGGATGGAAGAAAGCCGCTATTGTATTCGAAGACATTGAGTACTTTCGCTCGGTAAGTTTTCCCTTGCGTCAAAACGACAGTGTTTTGAAGCTGCACATTCGATGTGTGGACATTGTGAGAACAAAAAGAGGTCCACGTATAATACCGTTATCACGCTGCATCCATCTTGGTCATGTTCCTTGTATCGAATAACTAAAATGAATGCTAATAATCATTTTGTAAATAGGAACCAGACTACTTTGTTCTTCCAGCCTCGGTTTTGTTATATCAATGTGGAAATTCGAGACGGCTCCACCATGATAAAGGTCTTTTACAAGGGACTTGAAACACTATGTGGACTTACCAAATTGAGCTCTGTTTTGCAGTCTGTGGACATTCCTCTGTTATGTACACATAAAGGCAGTGGACACTATTGGTAATCGTCAAAGACTAGCCTTCACACTTGGTGAATCTCAACATATGCATAAAATAACAAACCTGTGAAAATTTGAGCTCAATCGGTCATCGAACTTGCGAGATAATAATGAAAGAAAAAACACCCTTGTCACACGAAGTTGTGTGCGTTTAGATGGTTGATTTCGAGACCTCAAGTTCTAAATCTGAGGTCTCGAAATCAAATCTGTGGAAATTACTTCTTGCTCGAAAACTATGGCACTTCAGAGGGAGCCGTTTCACACAATGTTTTAGCCCTCTAGTCCCTGCACCGCCCGAGTTTGCCGAAATGATTTTTCAAGATTCTTGCCGTAAACTACTGGAATCATAGTTCAACATTTTCCAAGGCTGATTATTTATAAATAAATGCACAATTTGTGACCCTTTCGGTGATATTTGTACAAGTCCTCAATGGGGGGGGGGGGGGGGGGGGGACACACAATAAACCCCCTCGTTAAACGCCTGCGGTAATATTTATGGCGATTATTTTTGTATAATGATAAAATGGACACAATAGCTTTTCAAGGCTTTTATCTGGCTCAATGCTGATTATTTGCGAAGGCGTTAGTTTTCGACAATATCACCATAAATGATAAAAATACAGTTTCCTTTGTGTTTAAAATGAGCGTTTTGTTGGGTAGGAGCTAAAATTATTTCATCATCATTAGCTTCGACAAGTCAACTGTGAAGGGATGAATCAATAATGATCTATAAAAACTAGATGGATTCACCAATGCGTAGACCTATTAATGACTATCTAGTTTTATTTTGATGTTTCTTTTTTTTTCTACAAACAAAAGCTATAGCGAGGTTTCCTCCTATACCGCATTGGACAGTGTATCACTTTAGGTGGCTGATGGGCGGTCCAGCGGCTAAATGGTTATACCATCAACCTCACCCCATTACTCGTCACCAAGAAAGGTTTTATGCTAATAATTATTTTGAGTGATTACTAATAGTGTCCACTGCCTTTAAGGAAAAAAATCCCTTTCTTCAAAGTGCGTCAGTCCATATAGTTTTTCAAATCCCTACACAACAATATGTGACTGGTATCTTACACACCTTTGCTAAGCAGAGATTTTCTGCTTATAGGCAGCTCAATGAAATTTCGCCTAGTCGACAAAGCAGGATGGCAGGTGTGGTGTTCTTGGAGTGGGAAAGGGCCAAGCATTGATTGCCTATTTGAAGTCTTGTTGTTATTATCCCCCTTGCTGAGGAGCAGACACCCCACAGACACTCGATGGGTATCGACCAAGGGATGAACAAATCTAGGTCAACAGCGTAAAGGAGAGGCGTAGTCGAGGAGGCACATGAGGGTACTTACCCTTTCCCCAATAACGCCCATGTCTCCAGGTGCCTCTTTTTGAAATCTGGGAATTCGAAATTAAAAAGTACCAGATTAAAATGGGAATTGTTTAAAACCATTGATGTTAGTAACTTCAGTTTTTAAAAATGTACACGCTGCAAAATCTGGGTTATTAAAGATTACACAGTTATTATTACTATTATTATTATTATTATTATTATTACTATTATTATTATTATTATTATTATTATTATTATTATTATTATTATTATTATTATTATTATTATTATTATTATTATTATTATTATTATTATTATTATTATTATTATTATTATTATTATTATTATTATTATTATTATTATTATTATTATTATTATTATTATTATTATTATTATTATTATTATTATTATTATTATTATTATTATTATTATTATTATTATTATTATTATTATTATTATTATTATTATTATTATTATTATTATTATTATTATTATTATTATTATTATTATTATTATTATTATTATTATTATTATTATTATTATTATTATTATTATTATTATTATTATTATTATTATTATTATTATTATTATTATTATTATTATTATTATTATTATTATTATTATTATTATTATTATTATTATTATTATTATTATTATTTATTCGGCCAAGATTTCAACAAACAGTACAAGATACAATATTACCATACTAAAGAAAGATAACAGTATAAGAAACAATGAGTGTAAACTTATGACGCCTAGAACAATTGTAAGCCAATGATTGAATGAGACAGAGCACTGGCAATCAAGCAAGACAATTATAAAAACAGACAGCAAGCCCATTCTAAGATGGCCAGGATTAATACAAGTGAACCTAACCACTGTGACTCGAAAGCCTATCAATCCAATCTTAAAGGAACACGTTGCCTTGGATCGGTCGAGTTGGTCTTTGAAAAGCGTCTGTAACCGTTTTTTATAAAATGCATATGGGTAGAAAGATGTTGTAAAAGTAGAATACAATGATCCACACAAACATGCCTCGAAATTGCGTGGTTTTCCTTTTACCTCGTCGACTAACACGTCGGCCATTTATGGGGGTCAAAATTTTGACTACCATAAATGGCCGACCATGTTAGTTCGCACAGTATAAGGAAAACCACGCAATTTCGAGGCAAACTTGTGTGGATCATTGTATTCTACTTTTAAAACATCTTTCAACCATATGCATTTTATAAAAAACGGTTACAAACGCTTTTGTTTTGACCAACTCGTCCGATCCAAGGCAACGTGTTCCTTTAAAATAGCAATAGAATCTTTAACAAACATTTAAAAACAGTAAAGATAAACTTTGGAAAATATTATAAATATTAAGAACAAAATAAATATGTATATGTTAAGAAAAACCTATTTATATGTAGCAAGATTATTTGGAAGTGCACATTTGAGTTTAAAAAAGCTGACCTAAAAACAATGAACAAATGAGGAAATAAAAATATAGAAATTAAGAAAAGGGCTAATCTTTATCAACAGACAAATAAAAAACAATTTGGACAAACTCTACAGGTTCTGGAAGTGCTGACACATGTATCTTTTAAAACAATTGTATGAATCGAGGGTGAGGGAGTTGCAGATATTTGTTGGCAGACCGCTCCAAACACGAGGGAAAGAATGAACTGAAGTGTTTTTTAGGCTGAGGGTTCTACCATACAAATGGTTGAATACGAGTGTATCGGTTTGTCGGGTATTGACAGAGGTATTCAAGTTGATGATGGGACAATTAATTAAACCAAATAAACAACTAGTGGTGAATTGCACAATGAGTCTTTGTCGTCTGGATTCAAGCGTTTGCCAGTTTAGAGTTTTGAGTCTGTCCTCGTACGACATTGCACCTCGTTGTTGCCTAAGGAACATCCTCATAGCTGTCCTTTGGACACGTTCAAGTTTTGCTGAAACTGTTGTAGTATATGGGCACCATGCAGGCAGCCCATACTCAAGAATAGGTAATAAAAAAAATACCACAGAGAAATAATTCCATCTGAAAGCTTACTGATAATTGTAAAGTACACACCACAAGCAATCCGCAAGAGGAAAACAAAATCCCTCTGAAGAAAGTTCAATAATTGTAAGTTCATACCAATACCGATCCTCAAGAGAAATATTTCTATCTGAAAGCTCGCTGATTATAAAGTTCCCACATACGCATCCTCCAGACAAATTCTAAGTTGTGCGTTGACGTACATTACTATAGACAGTATTAAAGAGAGAATTAAACACCAAAGTGTGTAAAAATAACGCCAATCCAATCGTGTTGGCACAAAGTAGTGTTATATTAACACTTTGTCTACGTTGTATATTAAATTCTATTTTGGTGGAATCTATCATCGTGACACCCATTGTGTCAATTTGAACACCCCAGTTTCGCAGTGCATGATTGTGTTTGTTTTACCGCCACGTCATTATAGACCTTTATCATGGTGCAGCCATCTTGAATTTTCCTCATTGGTATCAATGTAACCACTGGAAAACAAAATAGTGTGGTTCCTATTTGCAAAATGATTATAAGCATTCATTATTGTTATTTGATACAAGGAGCATGACCAAGATGGAGGCAGCATGATAGGTATATTACCACACGGTGCAATCCCGTGTATCCCCCTCGAAAATACTTTAATTTAGCAGATGTCTTATAACAAATTAGAGTAAATTCATTCCCCCAAATCTTCAAAGGCCAGCATGTCTTTGGTTTTCAACAGTGTTTCAGGTGGAAAATATTTCGCTGGAGGATGCGTATGTGGGAACTTTATAATCAGTTAGCTTTCAGATGGAAATATTTCTCTGGAGGATCGGTATCGGTATAAACTTACAATCAGTGAACTTTCTTCAGAGGGATATTTTTCCTCTTGCGGATTGCTTTTGGTGTGTACTTTACAATTATCAGTAAGCTCTCAGATGGAAGTATTTCCCCGTTGTATTGTTGGGCCTACTGGTATAAACTTACTAATTAGTGGGCTTTCAGAGGTAAATATTTCTCTGGAGGATCGGTAGGCCTACTGGTATGAACTTTACAATTAGTGCGATTTTATTCAGAGGTAAATATTTCTCTGGAGGATCGGTAGGCCTATTGGTATGAACTTTAGAATTAGTGCGATTTTATTCAGAGGTAAATATTTCTCTGGAGGATCGGTAGGCCTACTGGTATGAACTTTAGAATTAGTGCTATTTTATTCAGAGGTAAATATTTCTCTGAAGGATCGGTACTTGAATATAATTATCAGTGAGCTTTCAGATATAAATATTTCTATGGATGATTGGTACTGGTATGCACTATAATATAATCAGTGAGTTTTCAGAGGGAAATATTTCTCTAGGGATCGGTAGGCCTACTGGTATGACTTTTAGAATCAATGAGCTTTCTTTAGACGGAATATTGCTCTGGAGGATCGGTACTGCACTGGTGTGTACTTTATAATTATCAGTGAGCGTTCAGATGGATATATTTATCTGAATCATTGGTATTGGTATGAACTTTAGAATCAATGAGCTTGTTTTAGACGGGAAAATTTCACTGGAGGATCGGTACTGCACTGGTGTGTACTTTATAATTATCAGTGAGCTTTCAGATGGAAATACTAATCTGGATCATTGGTGTTGGTATGAACTTTATAATCAGTGTGCTTTCTTCGGAGGTAAATGGCTGATGTATGCGCCGTAGCACCTTGTAAACCCTTATAAGGTGCTAAATAATTGGGTCTCAGAATTTATCTCTGTAATAACCTACCTTTCTGAAAGTTTGTATATCTCAGCGCCTTGAGTACCTTCTTTGGTAGATACGTGTGCTACTATAAGACTTCGATATTATTATTATTAAATAGTTATCCGGATGATGGGTACTGGTCATGTACTTTAGAATCAGTGAGCTTTCAGGGGGAAATATTTCTTTGCAGGATCGGTACTGTGCTTTATAATCTATGGGCTTCAATGGGGAAATATTTCTCTGGTTGATAAACTCCGAGAGTTTTCAAATGAATGCTGTATAGTAGAAGAATTGCTAAATTGCTAATGACCGACATCACACATGTATCTTTGTAACAGAACATTCTTGATCTTGAGTACACGTTGACTAACGGAGGGATAACCATACTGACTGTAGAGGCAATTACAGATAAAGACCAGCATCAAGCGCAAATTAAAAACCTTCAGGTGAGTCCATTCGTTGAATTAATTTAATTATATTGGCGTGTCGAGCGAAAAAGAACACCGGACTCAAAAGCTCGGGTGTTTCTAGTCTTGAAATCAAGTCGGTAATTGTTAAGCGCGGTGAAGTTACGGGGCGGTACACACAGATCCCAGTATGTGTGTGAGTCATCAGTCTGACCTTGTCACGCGCTACCCACGACCGTTGCATGAACGATAATCGCACTGTGACTGTTGCATGAACGGCAGAATGTGTGTTGGGGGCAGCGACAACGACTTGTCATCAAGTCTAGGGTGTTTCTGATCAGCAGAGTGTGGTTTAGTAGTACACTAAAGTGTACTGGTGTCTTGCCTCGCCTTCAACCTCTTGTACCTCGGTTCGAATCCCACCCAACAGAGGCACCATATGAATTGGGTTTTCAATCCCTACTTCACCGCGTGGGTTTTCCATGAAATAATTCTCTGTGGTTTTCCCCCAACATCTAAAAACCGCTTCACTGTCTTCTCTCTTCACGTTTGGCTCTTATAAGAGCGTTGAGAATACTATATCCACAACTTATATTGCTGCGATCTTCGGATGGGACTGAAAGCCGTAGGTCCCGTGTGTTGTGTAATACACGTAAAGGAACACATATCATTAATAAATGCAGTTGAGACACCCTTCGGGTATATAAAGCGCTATATAAATATCGACTATTATTTTAAAGAGAAGGGGTTCGCCCCGGTTTTCATTGCTGGATTGGCTGCATATCGCACCACAGCCGATTGTAAACCATTACATGGTGCCATAAGGTCTGATTTAAAGGCACTGGACACTATTGGTAATTACTCAAAATAATTTTAAGCGTAAAATCTTACTTGGTATCGAGTAATGGTGGAGAGTTCGATAGTATAAAACATTGTGAGCAACAGCTCCCTCTGAAGTAACGTAGTTTTTGAGAAAGAAGTATTTTTCCACGAATTTGATTTCGAGACCTCAGATTTAGAATTTGAGGTCTCGAAATGAAGCATCTAAAAGCACACAACTTCGTGTGACAATGGTGTTTTTTCTTTATCATTATCTCGCAGCATCGACGACCAATTAAGCTCAAATTTTCACAGGTTTGTAATACTTTATGCATCCGTGAGATACACCAAGTGAGAATACTGGTCTTTGATAATTACCAATAGTGTCCAGTGTATTTAACACGCCGCAGCTCCACATATAGCTTGCAGGAAATACAAGATTTTAGGAATTTGTTTAAAACTTGGAAGTGGGAGGTCGCATTAGCCAATGAATGAGGTTTTGGCGTTATACACAATTTAGGAGCAGCGTATGAACATGCATGGTCTCCAGCTTTCCACTTTGGAAAATATAGGGTAATCCGCCATGACGGGCACAGGTTGCAAACATAAATTGAATTCTATATTGCGAAGGACGAAAGGATGGTGGAAAATCTCACCTGAAATCACACTAACAGTTCCTAAATGGAGGGGGTCATTGTTGAATGTTTTTTGAAAGAATGAAAATATTGATTACTTTTCCCTCCTTCGACCCCCATCAGAATCACGACGCAAGGATCATCTTCGCCCATTTCTACGAGAGGCCGGCCTCGAAATTCTTCTGCGAGGTAAGCAGAAAAAAACACATCCATTTATATATTAATTTGCAACTCAAACATCCCGGAGTGTATGTATACATGGATTGCTACTTTCCATGCCCTACTTTCCATTGTGCTCCATGGTATCACATTCTCCCTGTGCCTTGATACACAGAACAATAGTCTCCATTCATAACGTTATCATGCGATTCAATAGTGAAAGGCGACGGAGTCAGTGTTAAGTAGGATTTGAAACTTTGCATGGTGGAGATAAGATATAGAAGAGTTTGCGGTAACACCATGTAATAACAATCTCTAAGTGAGTTGGGGTGGTTCTGAAAAGAACCGTTGGGTCAGGTGTTGTGTACAAAACGACCCGTGGAAAGTCTACCAGCAATATCAGTTTGATTTACTACATTCCCCATGTGAGTTGGTACAGCACTGCACACAATACCAAAGCTATTGTCTCCATTCAAGACGCTATTACGCGTTTCATATTGAATGACTCGTTACTATAAATAGTGAACGGAGACAAAGTCAGGTATTGTGTACAAAACGACCCGTGGAAAGAATACGAGTAATAGCAGTTACATTGACTACATCCCCCATGTGAGTTGGTACAGCACTGCACTCTATACCAGAACTATTGTCTCTATTCAAGACGCTATTACGCGATTCATATTGAATACATAACTCGTTACTATAAATAGTGAACGGAGACAAAGTCAGGTATTGTGTATATTACAAAACGACCCGTGGAAAGAATACGAGTAATAGCAGTTACATTGACTACATTCCCCATGTGAGTTGGTACAGCACTGCACACTTTACCAAAACTATTGTCTCTATTCAAGACGCTATTACGCGTTTCATATTGAATACATGACTCGTTACTATAAATAGTGAACGGCGACAAAGTCAGGTGTTGTGTAGAAAACGACCCGTGGAAAGTCTATAAACAATTAACAATTAGATTGTAACCCCCCCATACACACACACACATACACACACACAAATCTGCAAGGTGAAGGTTGTTCTAGACAGAAGAGCAATGCCAGTGATAACAAACGTGTTTCAAATAATTGAGGACGATTGACGTCCGTAAAAAATGTTTTTGACTGTGTTCATTTTTTGATAGTTTTCTCCGAATGTTGAATTCGTAGAAGGTGACCTTAATATCAACTGCTATACTTGTTATTATTAATTGTTATAACTGTAGATTTATTAGATACAAATTTCCTTATCAAATTTGAAATTGTATCGGAAGAGATAGTTGCAAAAAAAGCAAAGCGATCAAATGAGAATATCAGTAATATTCGTTTTAGAGCGGCAGCCCAGAGCACTTTGGTTAAAGGAACGAGGTACCAATATTTGAGTACAGGAACATTTAGTGGATAACCTGACATAGTCAGATATGGATGTCTGCCAGGGACCCCCCGCTGTGTGTAGCACGTGGACCCCCAACAAAGAGGCAAAATAATGGGCTGAATCAAACATTCTAGGTACCACATGAAATCAAGTGGAAATGGTCATTAACATCATGCTTAGTAAAAAATATCAACCGCCAGACAAATTGTCTGCTGCATTAGGCCTGCCAGACACCCCCTCCCCCAAATATTTAGTGTACAAACCTATGGGTTGAAATTCACCAGTTGTCAAATTACCTCAGATTTACATGAAACTTTGTTTAACTGTTCCACTATGGCTAAAATGAACACAAACCAAAAATTAAATCCATACTCCATATCGTTTCCGAGATACAGCCTCTTAAAAAATGCTAAAATCTCCCCCTTTTGGCGCTCCGCCCCCGAACGACCGCGCGTCGTGGTGATATTCTTTTCAAATGTTAAGAGCCCGTAATTTAATAACGACACCAGCTGTGTGGCTAAAAATTGTATGCTATTCAAGTTGTGGCCCTTGAGTCATAATTTGGCTGCACTGGGCCTGACAGACACCCCCACCCCCGGGGTAAAACATCGGAGGAACAACCTAAAACCAAATTGAAATTACCAATAGTCCTAATGCACAATTCTTAACAGAAGACAATATCAGCCGCCAGACAATGTTTTGCTGCATTGGGCGCGGCCCGACAGACACATATACCCTCCCCGGGTTAAACATCAAAGGAACCACCTGAAACCAAGTTGAAATGACCAATAGCAATAATCTTAATACAAGTGACAACTGCCAGACAGCAGTTTTGCTGCATTGGGACCGACAGATGCCTCCCCTCCCCCGGGGTAAACATCAAAGGAACCACCTGAATTTAAGTTGAAATGACCAATAACAATATTCTAAATACCAGTATCAACTGCTGCATTGGGCCCGGCAGACACCTCCCCTCCCCCGGGGTAAACATCAAAGGCCCCAAGTGAAATTAAGTTGAAATGACCAATAACAATATTCTTAATACAAGTATCAACTGCCAGACAACAGTTTTGCTGCATTGGGCCCGACAGACACCTCCCCGTCCCCGGGGTAAACATCAAAGGACCACCTGAAATTAAGTTTAAATGACCAATAACAATAATATTCTTAATACCAGTATCAACTGCCAGACAAGAGTTTTGCTGCATTGGGCCTGGCAGACACCTCCCCTCCCCCCTGGGTTAAACATCAAAGGAACCACCTGAAATTAAGTTGAAATGACCAATAACAATATTCTTACCACCATTATCAACTGCCATACAACAGTTTTGCTGCATTGGGCCCGGCAGACAACCCCACTCCCCCGGTGTGGCGGTTTCAACTTTCCGCCGTGTTCAGTTTTCCGAATGACCAAATACGGTAACATAGCGTCATGCGACACCTGCGCGCAGCAACCGAAAGAAGTCAATACTGTTATGCTTTACTGAGTCCCGGAAAACTGAATACGGCGGAAAACTGAAACCGCCACACCGGGTTTTACGCATCAGAGGAACCACCTGAAACCAAGTTGAAATGACCAATAACAATATTCTTAATACCAGTACCAATCACCAGACGAAAGTTTTGCTGCATTGGGCCCGGCAGACACCTTCCCTCCCCGGGTTAACATCAGAGAAACCACTTCAAACCAAGTTGAAATGACCAATTTACACTCTTCTTAATACAAGTATCATAACACGCCAGACAAAAAATTGGTGCATTGGGCACGCCAGACACCCCACCCCCTTGGTTTAAGAATATTGTTATTGGTAATTTCAACTTGGTTTTAGGTCGTTCCTTTGAAGTTTAACCCGGGGTTGGGGAGGTGTCTGCCGGGCCCAATGAAGAATCATAAAAATGTCTGGCGGTTGACACTTCCGTTTGTATTAAGAATATTGTTATTGGTCATTTCAACTTGGTTTCAGGGGGTTCCTCTGATGTTTAACCCGGGGGGGGGGGGGGGGGGGGAGTTTTCTGCCGGGCCAAATGCAACAAAACTTTCGTCTGGCAGTTGATATCTGGCAGTTGATACTTGTATTAAGAATAATATTGTATTGGTCACATTTCAACTTGGTTTCAGTGGTTCCTCTGATGTTTAACCCGGGGAAGGGAGCTGTGTCTGCCGGGCCAAATGCAGCAAAACGTTCGTCTGGTGGTGATTGATACTGGACGTCAAAGAATAGTGTTTGGTCGTTACTTGGTTTCAGGTGATTCCTTTGATGTTTAACCCGGGTAAGGGAGGTGTCTGCCGGGCAAAACATTTGTTCGGCGCCTGATAATGTCTTGTGTTAAGAATAGTGCAAAAGGCCTTGGTAATTTCAACTTGGTTTTAGGTCGTTCCTCCGATGTTGAACCCCGGGGGTGGGGGTGTCTGGTAGGCCCAATGCAGCCAAATTATGACTCAAGGGCCATAACTTAAATAGTATACACCTTTCAGCCGCAAAGCTGGTGTCGTTATTAAATTACGGGCTTAACGTTTGAAAGAATACCACCACGACGCGCGGTGTCGGCCGGGGGCGGAGCTCCAAAAGGGGGAGATTTTAGTATATTGTAAGAGGCTGTATCTCAGAAACGACATGGAGTATGGATTTAATTTTTGGTTTGTGTTCATTTTAGCCATAGTGGAACAGTTAAACAAAGTTTCATGTAAATCTGAGGTAATTTGACAACTGGTAATTTTCAACCCATAGGTTTGTACACTAAATATTTGGGGAAGGGGGTGTCTGGCAGGCCTAATGCAGCAGAAAATTTGTCTGGCGGTTGATTTTGTTTACTAAGCATGATGTTAATGACCATTTCCACTTGGTTTCATGTGGTACCTAGAATGTTTGATCCAGCCCATTATTTTGCCTCTTTGTTGGGGGTCCATGCGCCACATGCAGCGGGGGGTCCCCGGCAGACATCCATATCTGATTATGTCAGGTTATCCAGTAAACGTTCCCGTAGTTAAATATTGGTACCTCGTTCCTTTAACCAAAGTGCTCTGGGCTGCCGGTCTATTTACTTTATCCATCACAAATCTATTGCCATTATAATATATTTCAACCATCACAAGTTATACCTTTTTACAGCGCAAAAAACACATCGCATAACATCCTGTCAACCCAACATCGAAAACAGTTTTTATATAAAGACCCTTATGAAAGCCGTGCATTCAGACACAGTTTGCAAATTGAGAGTGGCGTTTAATCTTTGTACCCGTGCTTTTTCCACATTTTTGTATATTATGTTTGCCATCAGTGTTCTTACACATTTTTCGAATGTGCCGTAGGCCTAATTGACATCAGAACAACAGTATCCCCAAGTGTCACTTCTTAAAGGCACTGGACACATTTGGTACCTACTCAAAATAAATGTTAGCATAAAAACCTACTTGGTAACGAGCAATGGAGAGCTGTTGTTAGACATGGTAGAAACAACACTTTTATGCTTAAAGGAACACGTTGCCTTAGATCGGTCGAGTTGGTCTTTGAAAAGCATTTGTAACCGTTTGTTACGAAATGCATATGGGTGGAAAGATGTTGTAAAAGTAGAATACAATAATCCTCACAAACATTCCTCGAAATTGCGCGGTTTTCCTTTTACCTCGTCGACTAACACGGTCAGCCATTTATGGGAGTCAACTTTTTGACTCCCATAAATGGCCGACCGTGTTGGTTCGCAAAGGAAAGGAAAACCACACATTTTCGAGGCAATGTTGTGTGGATCATTGTATTCTACTTTTAAAACATCTTTCTAACCTAATGCATTTTATAACAAACGGTTACAAATGCTTTTTATAGACCAACTCGTCCGATCCAAGGCAACGTGTTCCTTTAATATTAGTTTTAGCAATTGCCAAAAATGTCCAGTGCCTTTAACAGCACCGTAGTTTCCGTTTGCATCCGATCGTCCGCATGTATTTTGATGATATGCCACTATTTGTGAGATAGTCTGACTTGGAAGTAAAAACACACATATGTTTACTGCGTGTGTACAGATTTTATCAGAACCTTGTAGTGTCATTTGTTGTGTCTACCATGACCCAATTTCTCAGAGCAGGAAAAGTAGCTAAGCATAAACAAATTGTGCTTACCAAATTAAGGTTACCAGCCAAACTCCTTAGTCACATTTGTGACTGGTATCCTGCTAATTTCTACAAAGCAGAAAATTGTTCAGAAATGGTTTCTGCTTAAGCAGTTCTATTATGGGCCCATGATCTCAAAACGGCTTATGGCCTGTTTTTGTTTTTTAATAATAAAGGAATTAAACGCAATGTAGAAATTATTTGGAAATATATTGGCCAGGCATGGGAAATCACGCTTTGGTGGGCAGAAAACTAGGTCATGCTATAAATAGCAGCAACAAAATAATATCTGAACGTCATAATTAAACTGTGGGGCACCAATATCATCAATCAACAGGTTGTGGCTTTATTAATTGGCCAATATAGTAGCGGTGGTCTTAACTAACGAGCCTGAAAACACGACTTTAAAGGAACACGTTGCCTTGGATCGGACGAGTTGGTATAATAAAAAGCGTTTGTAACCGTTTGTTATATATTACATATGGTTGGAAAGATGGTTTAGAAGTAGAATACATTGATCCACACAAATTTGCCTCGAAATTGCGCGGTTTTCCTTTTACTTTGCGAACTAACATGGTCGGCCATTTATGTGAGCAATTTCGAGGCATGTTTGTGTGGATCATTGTATTCTACTTTTAAAACATCTTTCCAACCATATGCATTCTGTAACAAACGGTTATAAACGCTTTTCACAGACCAACTCGACCGGTCCAAGGCAACGTGTTCCTTTAAAACTGCGCGCGTACATTCTAAAAACAGTTAGATTTTCAACACATTTTGACTTTTGTTACTAACAGTTTGTGTAACCTTAAACATGTTTAGATTCTCATGTGAGTTTGCACGCTAAAAATGATTTGAGCAGGTGTCAAAAGCATGTTTATAGCATTTAAACAAGTTTAAAACGTGGGTACAATATGTGTTTAAACTCCCAACACTGATTTTACATTGTATAATGATTATTTTCCTTTCCTGGTTTGAATGTTTTCCCCGTAGGTAGCATTCGAGGTCCTAATATAAAATTTAAGGTCAACTGAGTTTTGATTTTACTTTCAAAAGTGTTTACTTTTCAAAAGTTGTTTCGTACTGGGGGAACATAAGTGTCATGGCGGTGATTCGAACCTTGGCATTTCAGTGACTCGGCCGTGACAAAAGCGCCAGCCAGCTTGATGCTCCAACACACACTGCTCGCACGTCAGTTACTATTTATAGATATCACATTAATATTATATCTGTATACCTAAAATTCTAAAAGTTTTAAATCAAAATCATCCAGGTCCCACTTAATGATTAATTTAAAATTATGAAACCACACCCACCTAAGAAAAAACCCATAATAAATTATTTAACATGGAAAGGTTTGCAGTAACGCCATAATGACTATCTCTAAATGAGTTGACGTTTCGATCAGTATGCTCTGATCGTCTTCTGGAGAAAGCATGAATTAAATAATAATATAAGTTTGATTTTAAATTTTAAAAAGCTGGTAAGGCTTATAATAGATTCGAGAAAGTCATACTGGCTTTCTTTTAAAGTAGGCCTACTGCACGATCAAAACCAAAGTACAAACAACCTCCAATTATAAATAGATTAATCAAAACTAACACAAATAAGTGTCGGATCCAGATATTATCCCACGTCCATCAGCAATGTATAAACAAACAATTTGCATGTTGCACGTTTTTAGTGCATTGTCTGAGGGCAATATGCAAAACATGTGTTTTCTTTTCGATGAAGCACCATCTGTTAAAATTCGTTCAGAGAAAGAGAGAAACAAACACCCCAACCCAAAACAATTGGGCCATGCAACTTTAACAATACTATTTATGCTATTTTATTTATGGAACCATATGCCTCACAAAGTGAACATAACCAAGCTCAAGCCTGAGGACTCTGTATACACAAGTGTGCTTGCAATGTGGACCAGAAACACCAGGGTTAAACCCCTACGCTTATGCCCCTTTCACACGGGAGTAATTGAGCCAGGGTCCCTTGTAATTTGTAGCAGGGTGTAAATAATGGCTGTGTGTCCAGGGTCCCTTGTAAATTCTTGTCAAACATTTCTACATAATTTTGCCGTGTACTACTTAAAGCTTGCAAGCCCGAGGAAACATGGTGAACAAAGGTGCTTGCTGCGTGAACCACAAACAACGTGGTCAACTTCTATTCCCGGGGCCTATTATTACAAATTCTAGAAGAGAAAACCCAAAACATTTTGGAAATTACTTCACAAGTTAAAGGCACTGGACACCTCTGGTAATTGTCAAAGACCAGTCTTCTCATATGCATATGCATAAAATAATAAACCTGAGAAAATTTGAGCTCAATGGGTCGTCGAAGTTGCGAGAGAATGGAAGAAAAACACCGTTGACGCACAAGTTGTATGCTTTCAGATGCTTGAATTCGAGACCTCAGCTGAGGTCTCGAATTCAATTCAAATATTTTAGAGAGAAATTACTTCTTCCTCAAAAACTACGTTACTTCAGAGGTAGCCGTTTGTCACAATGTTTATACTTTAAGAGCTCTCCATTGCTTGTTACCGAATAAGTTTTTACATGCTAACAATTATTTTGAGTAATTACCAATAGTGTCCATTTCCTTTCAAGATCACATAATACTTGGCGAAGAGCACTTGAGAGCTGTTAATATTATAAAACACTGTTATTATCGATCTGATTTACAGTATTAATTTTTTGATATAGAGGTATTTTTTGGTACATTGTTATTGGATTTATGGAAGATGAATTTTGACAAGATTTTGTTTAGAAAATGCGACTGTCAAGATAACGTACGGATCGGACAGGGCAGTTTTTGATTATAAACGGAACTACATTTTTATGTATTTTATCTGACTTGCTCTATTATAGAGGCAGTATATGGAAGTATACGAGGCATGCCATTTTCTTAATTTAAATGATTCACTTGATTTGATTATCGGTAGTAAACCTTGACAATATATATATACAGAGAGAGGCCAAGTCGAACCCATAGTTCATTTGCAATGTAATTCCACTGTCGATAGAAATAACATGGTCTTGTTGACAGTGTACGATGTACCGATGCTAGGCCACTTGGGCTGTTTATGCTGGTTGCGCGGCTACAGCCGAGTGCGGTATATACACGACCGATTGCGAATACACTGGAGTGCGTTTCGACTGAGGGACTCTGATGGTTTGAAACACTTGAGTACATGAGCTTTTTTTCTTGAGGACATGAGCTAAGACATTAAGACATTCTATATTATTTAAAAACCCGAAATGTGGGGCTGAATGGATGGGTCAAAACAATTTCGAAAATAAATTTAAATCTTGTATCATTGACTATTCTAAATGACCCATATTAGCCCCCAAATCCCCACATATCGTTGTACACACTGATCATCACACTTGCCATGATATCCTAAGCTGGACCATACCACACACCACAGAGGGGTGTCAATTAACAGGGATGTGTTCAGGAGGGACAGCAAGAACGCAACACCCTTTGTGTGCAAAATCGGTGTGTAAACTGTCATTGGTACAAATTATAAATTGTAATAAAAAATAAATAAAAAAATAATACAGCCAGGCAATGCCTTCTTTCTTGACATGAAAAAATTGAACAAAATGCACCCGCCAAATCCTCTTAAGGACACTGTACACTTTTGGTATTTTGTTAAAGACCAGTCTCCCACTTGGTGTATCTCAACATTTATGTACATAATAATAAACGGGTGAAAATTTGACCTCAATTGGTCATCGAAGTTGCGAGATAATAATGGAAGAAAAAAAAAAAAACACCCTTGTTACAAGAAGTTGTGTGCTTTTAGACGCGTGATTTGGTCTCGAAATCAAATTCGTGGAAACATACTTCTTTCTCGAAAACCACGTCACTTTATACTATCAACCTCTCCCCATTGCTTGTTACCAGGTAAGGTTTTATGCTAATAAGTTTATTTGAGTAATAACCAATAGTGTCCAATGCCGGCCGGACGGACGGACGGACGGACGGACGGACGGACGGACGGACGGACGGACGGACGGACGGCAAGCAGGCAAGCAGGCAAGCAGGCAAGCAGGCAAGCAGGCAAGCAGGCAAGCAGGCAAGCAGGCAAGCAGGCAAGCAGGCAAGCAGGCAAGCAGGCAAGCAGGCAAGCAGGCAAGCAGGCAAGCAGGCAAGCAGGCAAGCAGGCAAGCAGGCAAGCAGGCAAGCAGGCAAGCAGGCAAGCAGGCAAGCAGGCAAGCAGGCAAGCAGGCAAGCAGGCAAGCAGGCAAGCAGGCAAGCAGGCAAGCAGGCAAGCAGGCAAGCAGGCAAGCAGGCAAGCAAGCAAGCAAGCAAGCAAGCAAGCAAACAATCAATCAATACATGGACATGTAAGCACCACACTTAGACTTAAAGCAAATTTATATACAACATTCAAAACATATCATTTTATAATCGTGGAAGCATCTGCTGAAAACGTGACTGAAATACATTGCACCAAAAAGCTGCCTTGCTGTAGATTCTAATCATTTGAGCAGAGTTGCCTTTGTTTACGTGAAAAGACAACCAAAAAATCACCAAGAAAAAAACTCCAATATAAATAATAAATAACGGCACAAACAAGAAAAAATACGAAAAACTTTCAAACCAAAACCTTTATTTATAGTTCCAATTTGAAAGCTCACTGACTATAACGTGCGCAACACAAGACAATTTCTCAAGAGAATGAACTCCTCTTCCGAAAAATCATAAGTTGAAAAAAAGAAAATAATCCAGCACTCGGTAAAAGCTCAGAATTCCATGGACCTTCAACACCGGATTTCTCGATAAGTCGGACCAAGATATTATCAGCGGAGCTTTTCTCTGAAATAATATCTTTTTGCCCTCTCTGAGTGGTTTAGCGTTTAGGCACTCCGCTTTAATGTATGATCTAATCGGAAATAAATGGAACGATAAGAGTTAACAAATAAAGAGAAGTCGAAGGCTGCATCAATTAATCTTTTTACATTAACAGAAACAAACAGAAATCTATTAGGTGGGGCTTTGAAGATACCGCCGCCCTTCAATGGCACAATAGCCTTACTCGAAAAAAAGAAGAAGAAAGTTCAAGAAAAACAAGTATCAGAAAACGGGATGAAAGTGTAAAAAGAGGCCGACAAAGTATGAATTTGAATCTTTGGAATGAAATACATCTTCTCAGTTTAACCAGAAATGATCTTAAGAAAACATTATTTTCGAGTGAGGCTCTTTTACCACGGAAGGGCCGCCCGGTTTTATTGAAAGAAGAAAGCATTCATCAATGTTTTGCAAATGAAAGTAAATGCATTCCGCTCTGCTGTTCAACAAACACACCATAATGGCAGACCTGAACTAAGCCAATTAAAAATCATGCGGTCTCGTTTTATGTGGAAACTTCTCAAAACCTTGACTTTTTTCAAGGATGTTACGATAACCAATGACGCTCATGGCGCTGTAACATACAGTATTTCCTACTATACAAGATTGGACTACGTTCGAATCACGAAACCTACTCCTTTTACACATAATAGCGAAATATGCTGCAAATCAAACTTGGAACACCGGGCGAACCCCTTCTCATTTCGATAAATGCACTAGGTTCTTTTACGTGCGTTAATGCACACCACATGGGACCAACGGCTTTACGTCCCATCATGACAGTCAAGTTGGTTTGATATTGGATATTGAACATTCACATAGGTTTCTACAGCGAATATTAATGTTGCTTTTATATCAAATAAAGAAACTTTTCTACAAGGCGGACATTCACTGTACAAACCTGTTCAATATCGAGATATCAAACTAATTTTACTGTCATTAAGTTGGTTCAAACTATTAGCCGATCATGAGAATGTTTAGAGATACCAGCAGCTGTTGAGACTCTTTGGTATAACCATAAAGAAGGACTCATATTTGAAATGTTAAAGTACAATACTTTAGTAAACTGAACATTACGTAAATGCAAAATGCGTTAACTTTTACGACATTCGTGTGTAGGCCTACTCCTTTCGCAATTCAGTCCGACTGTTTTGCCGCCCATATCATCTGAAGCCGAACTGATAGCGACTCGGGAAAGCTTAAGGTGTTCAAACATGTAAATGCATAATATAACAGAAAAAAAAAATAATAATCTTGTATGCACAATAAAGTGCTACCCCCTTAGTTTACCTTTCCGGGTGTAATTTTTATATACAACATATTTTTAGACACGCAAAACCAAAACGAATTTCACTGTACAAATATTTGTTTTTTACAAGTGACAATAAAACATTTTCTATTCTAAAGGCTGACCATAAAGTGAGGTTCATGCAGAATTTCATCATGTTTTCCACATGCATGCTTTCCCAGCGTATGTATGGCGAGTAGCTTAAATACCTCATGCCTGTCTCGTCAGATTTATGAGCTATCGGAATTGTGTGAGCTGTTTTTGGGATGGATGGGTGTCACTTTTTTAAGGCCCATTTTTTGTGAATTTTTTTATGGACCGTCTTCCTGGCTAAAATGAGGACGCCAAAGTAAACTGTGTCGGATTATAACATTTACTTTATTGTGTATAAGTTTCTTGACTGTTCTCGTGAGACTCTTTGACCGAAGTGAGGAAGGATTCTAAGTCTGTTTTTTTAATTCTTAAATGGACTCAATAGCCGCAGTATGACAGTATATACCCAGCACATTCAATCCTTTTCTTCAATGTTTAGGCATTAATATTTGGGATTGGTGTCATTTTTTTTCTGAGGTGTTTTTAAGGAATTTTCTTCCTGGCTCAAATGAAGACAACACAGTAAAATGTGGGTAGATGATGTAGTTCGTTTTTTTTTGCATTATCAAGTTTCATGACTAAGTTCTTATGAGACTCTGTGCGGAAGGGTTCTAAATTGGTTTATATTACGTGAATATACATAGCCGTAACATGAATGTACGCAGCACACGTATTGGTCTGCTTCAATGTTCATCTTATAGCCTTGCTCAAGGCAGTCGAATTTTTCACTCCGAAAAACAAAACAAAAAACACGCCGCTGCAAAAACCCACCTTTATACACTGTGCGTAAAATGTGTGTGAGTAACCACATCGCACGACACGACACGACACCACACCCCTTGTACGCTATCCGCATGCCTACGGCCTCCGCATGCGGATAAGTGGTACGAGTGCGGATGACTTGTGCACAGTAGTCATACGGTGGGCGTTGAGCGATGTGACAGTGTATACGGAATTGGGTCGTGCGCTGTGACTGTGACGCTGTGTGAATACGGGTGAGTTTACAGCGGCGTCTTTTCGGAGTGAGTAATGCGACTGCCTTGAGCAAGCTACTTAAAGCCAAGCCTTACCGAACCTAAAACGTATCCGATTTGGTCAGATTAGCTGCTTCACTGCGGCTAAACCGGAAAACAGGATCGAGCACACAAGAACACCAGTGCTCTACCAAACGCTATATAAGTTTGGCCTAATCAAACGCTGCTATAAGAATTGCACTTACTACATCTTTTTTAATCTCACTAAAAGGTATATCGCCTGAAAGCTTACGGCCCTCAAATAATCTGGATTCTGAATGGTTGGATCAATGACGCTTGGTGGCGCTATGACTCCTCCAATAACTCCACGTGCACACCAGAACAACTGGAAAAGGTTTTGCAATACCACCTTGCACTCCATGGGTTCTACCAAGCTGCTGACGTAGATAGGATCGACTTCGGAGGAATAGTAAGAAAAAATTGACGTACCTTTTGATGTTAGTTTTGCCCTTACACCGATTTGTGTTTGCACTGTATACTCAGAAACAGACCTTCTCGAGGCATATTTTTTACTCGCGGGTGGGATTCGAACTCACGACCTTTGTAACTATAGAACAGTGTCTTAACAGCTAGACCACCAAGATTGTTTGGTAGCTGGAGCAAGTTCGAATCCTATATTTGAAAAAGATATTTTTTTTATTGCAACGTAACAGCCCGAGTCTTTGCCAACCAAGTTTTGAAAAGTATGTGAAGCCATAAATGCAAAGCAAAAGCAGACAATCACAGTTTGTAACAATGTTACACACAAAATAGTGTTCAATTTGTATGGAAACCAAGCAAAAAATCACGAGAAATTTATTTTTTTTAATTGAAAGTTTGAATTTGGTCACCCTACATGGTTTTGAAGTTGTGTGTCACCATTAAAACATTGAAGGTTTTGTTTATAGGATTTGAAACTTTGCATGGGTGGAAGTAGACGAGAGGTTTGCGGTAACACCATATTAATATCTCTGTTGAGAAATGTTGGTTCTGAATAGAACCGGTGGGTAACGGTGGTTAACGTTTTGTTCACTATGCTCTGGGCCAAATTTCACAAAGCCTATAAAGCACTAAAAATTGCTAAGCACAGACGAATCTTGCTTAAATGGATACCAACCAAAATTCCATAAAGTTTACATTTTTGCAACTGGTGCCCAACTTATTCTTTGCTAAGCAACATTTTCTACTAATAGCAGCTTTATAAAATTGGGCACAGATCGTTTTCAGGAGTATGCTCCAATGTTCTGTTTGTTCTTTAATGCAGAAACCATATCCAGATCAGAAAGCGTACATAGAGTCACTGTTAGTCACGTCAGACTATAGTGCCCGCGATGTCCTGTCTCAATCGTACGATAGCATGATGGTCATGGCCATGGCACTCAATGCATCCGTAGAACACCTCGCCAAGATGGAACCGCCACGCTGTCTGCAGGACTTCCAATACGGCGACACTGCGATGCGTGAGGTGATCATGCAAAGCGTACGCAATGTGCACTTCTACGGGGCTACGGTGAGTTACACTTATGCCTAGGCCAATATAACTCATGTTAGTCCCATGCTAAGGCCTAAACTTACTCCTTATAGTCTACCTTCTTTATAAACCACGCCTTTTAAGCAGACAGTGTGGCTACGACTTTGTTATCAGTCAAGTGGAGACTCTTGAACGCTAGGTGGCAGCAGACTTACTAGGTAAATTTCCATTGGTTAAGTAATTCTGAGAATGCACACGCTACAGAAAACAATGGATGTACCAAGTAAGTCTGCTGCCACCCAGCGTTCCAAAAGTCCCCCATAGACGGTACATTGATAGACGGATGAACACATTGAAAGTTCTGCATTTGCCTCTTATCATTCTTTGATTGTATCGAGCAACTCGACCCGCTTCCACTTGATCCAAAGATACTTCAAAGGGGCTGTATCATCATGATTTCGTGTACTGACACACACAGGCCTGCTTAACAATGACGACACAACCCCTTTAACATTACTTTGATGCCCTAATTTTCTTATAAATAGGTCACTATAAGTGTATAACCATCTGCTTCTTGTATTACGCTAAGTTTCAAATAATGTGTCTTTCCAACGGCAGAGTCAAGTATCGGTGGACGAAAACGCAACGAGGACCAGTGAATCTCTACGTGTCGTGGTCAAACAACTCCAGAACACCACCGAAGGTATTTTCCCGCCCACCAGTCCACCCGTGACTTTTTTTTCTGCGAGTGTTAATAAACACACAGCGCAGGGAGACACGCATGTTTTTTACAACGTACATCACATGGGAAATCAAATTCACATTATTTGTTCACCACTAGAAAATCCAATAAAACCGCGCATGAGGGACGACAGAGTGGCGCCAAAATCATTGCTTGATACACTTTGCGGATGAGATGGCGCATTTTGATTCATTTCATACACAGGCGGTGTACTCTTTATGACGTCATAGGGCAAGCTGTTCTTGCTAAAATCAAAGACAACACCCCCTTCCCCGCCCCCTCTCTCTCTTTCCGTCGCAAAAGTAGACTCTGTTCTTGTTTGCTGCACTTTGAGGGACTGAGTTCGATAGGTTGTCGTTAGTGAGCATAGAATGATGTGAGCTATTGAGTTTTAAAGTCCACCTTTTGATACACAGAGTACAATATTTTACACAGTATACAGTAACACAAATCGGCTTTGTGCTTAAACCTACATTTCCCTTGAAAATTCCAGTTGGTTGATCCTTGTGTCACGCTTGAACCGCAAACACTGTCAAACTCCAAAGCCGCTTACCATTAGGAAATAGCTAAATAAACCTGCTTGTTGACAAGGTTACATTTCTCGTTTTGCTTAAAATGGCGTAAAAACTCATGCTAAGGAAAAACATGCAATCATACCATTGTTATCTTCTGTACAATGTCGCCAACAAAAGCTTCATGTAATAATAAAAACATATAACATGTCTCGAGAAAAATGCAGTTTGTTGGGCCTTCTCTTCAACTTAAACCAACATTGAAGTTAAAAACCACTCCCTTTAAGCTTGGGACTAAAATCTAGTCCAAGATGATTAATTTAATTGTCATCCATCAGATATAGACCTACCCCTATCCTGACTAAGCAAAGCAACTAAACAGCAAACTCTTAAAAATAACAGAGATCTGCTTTTGCATCGCCTAGCACCACACTTAACATAAGGGCACTTCTACTTCTACTTCGCTACTCGGCAAAGTCCCATGATGGGATATCACGCCAAGATTACGCACGCGTTTGACCGATGAAGCAACTAGGGTAGATTAAGAGTGAATTTGAACTGGGAGAGCGGGGCAGTGACAACAGGCACTGGAAGAATGTTCTATGCCGGGGTAATTCTTGGGAAAAAAGAGTTTTTGTAGATGTTGGTGCGGGGAGAAAAGAGATTATATTTCAGTGGATGGTAACTGCGTGTTGATATACCGGGGGGAACAAGAGACAGAAAGTTGAGTGGATTTATGGATGGTAGCTGGTTGTGAGAGATCCGATACATCATTGTAAGACTGGCATTTCATCATTGTAAGACTGGCACTGGACACTATCGGTAATTACTCAAAATAATTGTTAAACTATAAAATACTTCAGGCCCGAAGCATTTCAATGCAGCTGAAAGCACACACATTTTTGTGAAACTATGTTTTTCTTTCATTATTCTCTTGCAACTTCGATGACCAATTGAGTTCAAATTTCACATAAGTTATTTATGCATATTGTTTGAATACACCAAGTGAGAAGACTTGTCTTTGACAATTTCCAATAGTTTCCAGGGTCTTTAAATGAATGGGGGTTAAGAAAGAATAATTTAATAAAGCGGGACTAGAACCCTTCAAAAAATTGAATTCGTCTAAAAGTCTAAGATTTCTCATCCCTGTGTGATTAGTCTTTGGCAATAATTATTACCAAAACGCGTCCAGTGATTTTAAATATCAGACAATACTGATGCATACAGTCTTATACATTACCCCATTATGTTTTACTACCTCGTGCATGCTCTCGTTTTAACGTCTAATGGACTTTACAAACTCGTCCACTGCGGCGTATTCCTTTCTTTTTATCTGGTCGTAAATGCACTCAGCAGCAGTAATCATATTTTATTATCATGCATCATTACAAGAATCTTATTGTCACTTGCTTTTGTCACGTTTTATTTGTCCATTATCACCTCTCCCCTGTATACCTTACATGGAGTGTAAATATTAAGGCGGGGAAATTATATTTGCTTTTTTCTTTTGTTTATTCCCGCGCCTTTCTAGATGATCTGATGAAACACGTGCTATTGTTCGTCTCCGCGGACGTGGAGACAAGCTTTGAACGCATCTGCAACAATAACTTCATCTGGCACGGTTTGTTAATTACATTGACAGTGAATGTAGGCCTCGTCGCACGAGACCATTTTTTTTACAGGCGACTATAAGTGTACTACAAAGCAAGCAAAAGGAGCACTTTGGTTTCACAAAAAGATATTTTTTTTTCATCGAAGCGGTTCACTAGCTTATATTGTATATTATGTTAAAATTTGTAATGCGAATTACTTTCTGAAGGGGACATTTTCTGAGACCTAGTTGCTTGTAATTATTGCATAGTGTGACGTGGCCTTGTCGAGTTTATTAAAGAATTAAAAACTATGGCAACGATTCATGTATTGCTGGCTCATGGTTTTTAACCGGAGTGAACAACATTGGTTGAGAGAGAGAGAAAGAAAAAAAAATCACAAATTCGCAAATCACTTTACATGGTATACATGTACTTGTAAAGATGGTCACGATGAAAAACGTCCATTTAATTATATTAGCTTGGATTATTTTTTGAGAAAATGAGTAAGATGTACCATACAATGTAAAAGGTTTAGGGATGGGTAACGTTTTAACATGGGCTATTATATTATGGACAAGTATACAGCATCGAACAACAATGTTGAATCAACGATGTAGAATGCATTTTGTTTTTTACCAATGGGTAAGCTAAAAAATATAACCGGCTATTTTTTCACGAACGGGTTTAACCCCCTTCACAGTCCGTTAGGATAAGTCACGGATATCATTCCCTACGAGCCTGACTGATAGAGCAGAATGCACTACATTATCCTAACTTTTGACGAATCAATATAATGGGCCTTGCTCTATTAAAGGAACACGTTGCCTTGGATCGGTCGACATGGTCTTTGAAAAGCGTCCTGTAACCGTTTGTTATAAAATTGATATGGTTAGAAAGATATTGTAAAAGTAGAATACAATGATCTACACAAATATGCCTCGAAATTGCGTGGTTTTCGTATTAACTCGTCGACAAACACGGTCGGCCATTTATGGGAGTCAAAAATTTGACTCCCATAAATGTCCGACCGTGTTAGTTTGCGACGTAAAAGGAAAACCGTGCAATTTTGAGTGATACTTGTGTGGATCATTATATTCTACTTTTAAAACATCTTTCTCACCATATACATTTCATAACAAACGGTTTCAAACGCTTTTCTTAGACCAACTCGTCCGATCCAAGGCAACATGTTCCTTTAAGGGCACAAGTGCCATGAGCAAGTTTCGAACCCAAATAACATAAGAACTTATGGCTATTCATTCTGCACATTAGAACTGCCATCCTCAAAAATGTCCACCCCCCCTTTTTTTTTAAGGATTCCCTCTTTTGGATCGATTTAGAAGAACAAAATTACCCATTGAAAAGCACTACGACAGTGAGAATTCTAATGTGCATAAAATATTATTTGCGCCCCGGTAATCTAGATCGCTCAACCACGATACGCCACGTTTACAATTACATTAGTTTATTAAATTTTACTGTTTACCGGTTAAATATTCAAATACACTTGGTGTTTGAAGATCCAACTTACAGTAAATTTGACGATCAATAGCCAATCAGAGTCAGCCAACATGAATAATTAATTCTGATTAATTCAATACCTCGTTTGTTCTGATTGGCAGGAGAGAACATCCCCGTCGACGGGGTGACGATCAAGGAACAAATCATCGTCAAGTCTTTGAGTCTGCGCATTACAGTCATCGTGTTAGATATGGTTGGCGTGTCCATAGCCCTTGTGTTCATTTTCATCAATATACGGTACAGGAACAGAAAGTAAGTTTTAAAATTGAGCGGTTTGTGAAACAAAAAACGGAAGAAAAGAACAGTTTAGATAAGACTATTGTCTGGCCTTTTACCGTAAAATTAGCATAACTGTTATTTTATATACATTCATTCATTCATTCATTCATTCATTTGTTTTTTATTCCAACTTGGAACACACCCCTTAACAGCGGAGTTGTCATGTAACAAACACCAGTAACCGAATTCATACAGCTGATCACAAAAAGAAGTTTAGCAGAAAGCCCACAGAAAAAGCAAGGGTTGAACTTCATATAAAGTATAAGGCAGGGTGGGGAGGGGAGGATACAAACAGGGTACATTTTAAAGACCAACAATCGCTTCTTTTGAATAGACCTCATGCATATGACGTCATTTCAGTAGGGCGCCCTCACCTAGAGGTCAAAAGGAGGTTGTTCACAGTCTATTAGACTGTGCAAGTCTCGCGCGGATTTGAACTTCCGGGACCATTGTGGTCCCAACCTTATGGAGTTTTACGTTGGGGAGATTTTGTTTCGTCCATTACTTTAGTTTAATACAGTTTATGACCATAAAAATGACATATGTTGTTAAAAATGTAATTCTAATTAACAACATATATACAATTAAAAATACAGTCAACATAATAACGAAGAAAAACCGATATTTAAACTTGACCTCAGGTCAGGTTACTTGTAAAAAATTAAGAATTTGTGCCCATCTCCGATCACGAAACTTACGCAGACGCTTGTTTTGGCTGCGCGGGGTGGAAAGCCTTTTCATTGGTCGCTTAGGCGTCGGCTTCCTCTTTAAACTGCGTCACGCGTTCATCTAACGCCCTTGCGACCATCGTGCGTCCGCGTATAAACCAGCTTTCAGTAGTTTCGCATTCGGGCGTAGATTTACAAAAGGGGTTTCAAACATTGATCTCCATTATACTGTCAGTATAATGGAGATCAATGGTTTCAAAACATTTAAGATCAAACAAACATCCTTGTCCCAGAGTTTTACTTTTGTCTATACATAGACTTTAACCGATAATTGTGTATTTGTTTAAAAAGCTAAAACTAATTAAAACAAGCTCTAATGGGTATTTTTGTTGTTCAGATTCGGCATTAAGAAAAAATTAAAGCAAAGATTTGATTCATAAAAAAATTAAGTTCTTCAGTTGTCGTGTTTTCTCGCTCCGGTGCGCGCGAGACTTGCACAGTCTATACTGTGCGCCGCGCGTACACATCTGTGCGTCTCGATTGTTTCGTCACCGTTTTTCCTCTAAGATGGCGGCTGGATGACGTCAATGCATAAGGTCTATTGTAACGTCTGTTGTGTCCGTTTTGTGTTTGTCTCGTCTCTGTAGGGCAATCAAGATTTCCAGTCCACAGATCAACAATCTAACGGCAGTGGGCGGGCTTCTCCTATACAGCTTCGTTGTCATGAACAGTATCGATTCTTCGTTGTATGGGGAGAGAACAATACTCGTCCTTTGCCATGTAAGTAACAGTTTGATGAGATATTAAAGGCAGTGAACACTATTGGTAATTACTCAAAATAATTATTAGCATAAAACCTTACTTGTTAACGAGTAATGGGGAGAGGTTGATGGTATAAAACATTGTGAGAATTGGCTCCCTCTGAAGCGCAATTGTTTTCGTGAAAGAAGTAATTTTCCACGAATTTGATTTCGAGACCTCAGACTTAGAACTTGACGTCTTGAAATCAACCATCTAAACGCACACAACTTCGTGTGACAAGGGTGTTTTTTCTTTCATTATTATCTCGCAAGTTCGATGACCGATTGAGCTCAAATTTTCACAGGTTTGTTATTTTATGCATATGTTGAGATACACCAACTGCGAAGGCTAGTCTTTGACAATTACCAATAGTGTCCACTGCCTTTAATTGGTAACGAGCAATGGATAGCTGTTGATAGTAAAACACATTGTGAGAAACGGCTCCCTTTTTAATCAAACGTAGTTTACATGAAGGAGAGGTAATTTCTCACCCAAATATTAAAAAACCTTTTAATAAAAGCACACACTGCAAACAAAATTTCTTTCCTTATTTTCTGGTCTGGTCTTTGACCATTGTAAAAGGTGTCAAGTGCCTTTAGAGGGGTTTAGACAGTATCAAACCAGATTCTTTCCTCCATCTATACGGCAAACTGTGTATATACAAACTTCTTCTTTTGAATCTTCCTCCTGCAGCCAATGTTGCCAATGTTAGTTTTTCTTGAATAAGCGACAAGGGTGTCTTTCTTCCATTCATAGGGACTTTTCGTTTTCGACGACGGATGGTTCTGCGACGGTTGTTCAGCTAAACGTTGTCGTTTTCAGCACAACGAAGATTCATCCCAAGTACTGTCGTAGAAATTGAGGGACGACCGTCCTCAAAGCCGACGCATGCGCAGATGACGCCAAATGTCATCTTTACCGTCGCAGAACCATCCGTCGTCGAAAACGAAAAGTCCCTATTATCTCGCAACCTCGACGACAAATTGAGTCAACAATTTCACAGATTTGTTATGTTTTGCATATGTCTTTGACATTTACCATAGGTGTCCAGTGTCTTTCAATCAGTGGGAAAGAATCATACAAAAATGGTATCCACTATTTGATAAAGGATACCGTTTATGAAGTTTATGTTGTCCCTTTGTATAGTTAAATGTTTTTTTTTCATCGACAGGTATCGACGTTTCTTCTGAGTGTCGGTTTCTCTCTTGCTTTCGGTGGACTTTTCGTGAAGACGTTTCGCATCCACAGCATCTTCACAAAGGCTGTAACTCGACTCAAGAAAGTGGTTGGTATTTAATTTGTCTGTGACAATTTTTCCGTGTCATGACCGAGCGTTTAAGCGCACTGGACTCTGATCAGCACAGAGTGTGGGTTCGAACCCCGGCCTCGACACTTGTGTCTTTTAGCAAAACATATAACACCTTTACTGCTAAAAAACATTTTTTTTATGCCCCTATATTTGTATCTGCGAAACGTTCTGTCAGAATTTTTCTCAGATTCTAATTGTGGACTATTATTCCGGCGTGTACATAACTGCTTCGGGGTTTACGGCGATATCTCAAAAGAAAAAACGATACTACTTTTTGAATTTTTTGTTCTTCATATTTTGGTTTTCTCGTATACATTTACATATGAAAGGGCCTATAGATTAAACCAATTAATTAGATTTTACGTTCACTTTAAGAGTCTGCTTGTGAATTCGTTAAGCTGGTCGCCGGTCCAACGTTTGGATTTGTATAGACGATGTGACCTCTGACGTCACTAGAAAACCATAACATGATTCGCGCGCATACCGCCGGGCAAAACCTTTGTGTTTTGGCAGCCAGCTAGAAAGTGATGCAATCTTACCATGACTACGCGTCTTTTTGCCCGGCGAAACATGACGTATACAGTGTCTTGTCAACAGAGGGCGGTTCGAATGTAATAATAGGTCACATCGTCTATATGTATATATTATCAAAAATAATGTAAAATAATGTCCTCGCCGATCGCTCAAGCGCTCTGTAGTTCTGACAAGCAGAGGGGTGGGTTCGAGTCCCGGCATCGGCACTTGTGTCTTTTAGCATTACACATATGCTTTGGAATTTTACTGTGTTTTTGCGCATTGTCTTTTTTTTATTTTTTTATTGAGAGATGATGCCACGTTTTTTTTTTTTATTCCCTATTCTGTTAGAATTCTAAAATATTTAAAATATTAATCTAAACTATTGTTTCTCTCGATTGTACGCAACCCCAACTAGGAGCTGCCCGATACTCGTCTCATAATGTGGGCGTTTATACCAGTGATTGTAGACATCATCCTCATCACATTGCTTATTACATTGGATGAGAACGTCGTAGAACGAGAAAAAGGAACTGCACTGGTAAATTTCCTTTCCGTTTTTTTAGGGATGTGGGTCTACTCTTATAGGATTTTGTTAAGAACAAGCGTCTTCAATCTTGAACGAAAACCGTGTATTTTGAAAACCCCTAAGAATGCACTATGCTGCAGGTCTAGTATGAAGTGAACATCTATTTTAAACTTCACAGTTGATTTGAACAATTTCTCCACTTATTCAAATGTTCTGAGATTCGATCATTATTTTGTCAAATTATTTTTGCTAAAAGAATTAGAAGAAAAGAAAAAAGAAAAAATAACTTTGGAAAACTTGCTGTTTAACATGTGTTTTTATTTCCAAGTGCATTATCTGGTGAATCGTCTAAAGACACTGGACACCTTTGGTAATTGTAAAAGACCAGTATTCCCACTTGTTTTGTCACAAAATATGCATAAAACAGCAAGTATTTGAATATTTGGACTCAATTGGTCATTGAAGTCGCAGAAGAATAATGATAGAAAACACCCCGGTTGCACAATGGTGTGCTTTCAGATGACTAATAAAAGGCCTATGAGAAATACCTCTTTCAAAAAAAAAACAAAAAAAAAAACTACATTACTCCAGCTCTCCATTGTTCGTTACCAAGTATGTTTTCATGCTATAACAACTATTTTGAGTTATTTACCAATTGTGTCCAGAGCCTGAAAGTTACGGCTGGTAACATTAAAGACATTGTACATTAATCATTCCACTGTTTCTTCCAAGTACGATGACCTGGGGGAATCAAAGTGACTGATACCCAAGGGGATATAGGTCCTTGAGTTGCCCCGTATGGCCTGAAGATACCTGTGTAGTTAAGATGTTGAAATTGAATACATGTAAAGAATAGATATGGTAGAAAAATCCGAAATCAAGGAACAAACCACGGAATCGGGTAGGGGCTTAAAACTGGCAACGCAGCAGTCTTCTTAACTAATCCAAAGACCAACAAAACTATATCTGTACCAAAGAATTTGTTGAATTTGTTGTACAACACAAATAAAACATTATGATATTGAACTTATAACACCAACATAACCTTCCGCTTACTATTTGTGCACACAGGAAGATTCATCACAACCCGAGAGGGAGATCTTCTTAGTCCCCGTACGTCAATACTGCACGTCTAGTAACCAGTTCTACTTTGTGGTGGCGTTGTACGTTTCTAAAGGCGTTCTTTTGGTGTTTGGGATCTTCTTGGCGTGGGAGACCAGACGAATCACTGTGGCTGAATTAAACGACAGTGAGTCAACAAATGTGCATTAAATTTGCTTATTATTAACTATTTTCTCATCAAGAATTCATGAAATAAAACTATTTTCATATGAATTTATGAAATAATGGAACTGGATAACCTTCTAAAAGGGCTTGTATACGTTTAGTAATTGGAACCACCTGTTTGTTGTAATCCTATATGTGTAGTTTTAACCATAAAACTTACCTGTTTTTGAGATAATGCGGTAAATCCGGAGCGGTAATATTATGTAAACGCAGGAATATTAATCTGCTATGGGAGACTTTTGGGACGCTTGGTGGCAGCAGACTTACCAGGGTAAAATCCATTGTTCTCGGTAATGTACGCATGCTCAGAACTACGTAAACAATGGAAATTTACCTGGTAAGTCTGCTGCAACCTAGCGTTCCAAAGTCCAATTGGAATACACAATCTGAGAAATGCTACCGTCAGTAACGATTCTCATACTGTTAATATTGGGGATAGGAAGTGATATATGTGTTCATAACCACATCACTTCGAAATGAAAGTTTCTTAAATTGCATTATACTGTACACGCTGCTGTACTTCTTACCAAGTAAGTTGCTATTACCATTAATGTTCAGAGTCATTACCAAGCATATACAGATCCTTTTAAGGATCCACACACTTTGTTTATCGGCTTGTTCTTGTTTTTTTTCGGACAGGTAAATATCTCGCAATGTCTGTTTACATCGTTGCATTGACTGTGGCCATCACACTACCGACTCTGGTATCCGGAAAATATGACGTCAACTTTGAATACGTCGTTCTCAGTGTCGCCGTAATCTTTGCCAACACGACTGTTTTATGTTTGGTGTTTTTACCCAAAGTAAGTAAAGCAACAACTCTACCACGACTCTTGCGTCGGAAATCGTATCCTTAATTTGCAACATTTTAGAACGAAATGTATAACTCCAGATAGTATCACAACATAGGACCAACGTTGGGCCTACGGAACACTTTCATTGGACCAACATTGGCTGTCAACATTGGCCCAATGTACTTTTGCTCATCGGCATAACGTTGGGCCAATGTAAAAGTTGGCCCAACGTTGGCCCCACTAATAATCTTTATGTTGGCTAAACATTGCCCCCAACGTTGAGCCAACGTATCATTATTCAAAAATATTGACTTTGAGTTTATATTTCTGTTCATGAACTGAATGATCTTTACGATTAATTCAAGTAGTTAGAGTCTGTGAATATCTACTTATCGGTTATAATATTTACATGTAATTCACGATACCAATAACTAAATACTTTCAGTTTTTAAAATGGTTTATTCGTCCGAATAAAGCCATACGGCCATGATACATACATTTTATGCAGTAATTTACAGAAACTTTGTACAAAGTAAATAAAAACATAAACACTGAAAACTTTTTAGAAACTTAGGGTAAACCTAACATTCTACAAAACGAACAGTAAACATAACATTCATCAGAAAACAACTCAATTCAACAAAATTAATCGAAAGCACTAAAAACAGTAGTCAATAACCCTTCACCAAAAAGTTCATTGTTCGTGAGTTCACAACATTAATCAAAATCATTCCCTTCACCATTATGAGTTCTCAATTCGACAGTCGAATCCCATCACCAACAGTTCATTGTTCATGGGGTTTTGCAGCCCATTTCATAGAATAACTGGTTGTTATCCCAGACTCCTAACCTGCTTATCCGTCGTTTCATCTCCATGTTACTCCAAGTGCAGACTTCTCGATATGATTCTGCGGGGATGTGTTTTTTGAAGTATTTCTTCAGTCTCTTTCTCTCCTCTGGGTTGTCCGTTTCGTCTCCGCTGATTGAGTCGGAGTTCACTGGTTCCCGGGTTTCTCTGTATGTGCTGTCCATTGCTTGTGTCTGTTCTTGTTGTTTTGAAGGTCCAGGCTGAGGTTGTAGTGGTTCTTTTGTTATGGAGGGTGCGTCAGGTTTGTTCTCCCTTTCGTTACGTCGTTTCTTTCTCTTGAGTCTCGGTGGTTGTGGCGGTTCCGGTTGTGTCTGTTTTTCTTCTTCGTCTTCCCCTGAAGATTGTTCAGAAAGTAATGGTGACTTCTTGACTCGGTTAGCGTAGGTGTGCGGGCATAGTTGCGTCGTGTGTTCAGTTGATTTGCAGTTTGTGCAATCGGATGGCTGCGGGCAGTTCTTTCTCATGTGTCCATATTGTTGGCATGAATTACACCTGATGTTGGGGCAGGTGGCGGCCTTGTGCCCCTCTTCTGAGCACTTTCTACACGTTTCTTTCTGTCCTGTGTACTTGACAACCAGTTGAAACCCGTTCACCGTGATGTACGATGGTATCTTTCTGTCTATCTCCATACGTAGGTGCCGGTTGCCGTTTTCCCAATTCCGATGTTGCTGCCAGTGTCCTCGACGGATGGCGTGAACCTCTCCGTACGAGGACATGACGGCAGCGACGCTGGTGTCTTTCATCTCAAAAGGTGCGTACATTACTGTTACGTAATGCAAGTTCTTGCCGGCAGGTGCTGTGTGTACGGTGTTTTCCCCGATCTTCAGCTCCGTTGTCATTAGTGTCTCTGTTCCTTCTGCGGTCTTTGTGGTAACGATCCATTTCTTAACGGCCACCTGCTGTACACACTGCACATCATCGGTCAGGGTGGTCTCTACCAAGTCGCATACCTCGTCATAGGTGGCTCTTTCGTTTAGCAAAAGTTCAACGCTGTGATTTCTCTGCATCTTGAACTCGTGTGCACTATCGGTTCTCACTCGAGTTATAGGGGTTTAAAGCCCTAAGCATGATCCTCAAGATGTTGAACGTTCTCCATACAGGTCCACTGAAACACTCATAGAGAAAGTGTACAGCCACATAAATACTAAATACTTTCTACACTGACTACGACCGATAGTACAGGCCTATAAATCCTTCTGCATTGTATGTTCAGGATCCAGGATCCATAGACTTTCCAGTCATGGTTTGTTTTTTAATTCAAACTGTGTACTTCATATTTAACATGTTTGAATTACAAATGTTTGTTTGTACTTTTGATGTTCATATTTTCTTACAAAAGAATTATACACAAAAATACACAAATTTGCCTTGGATAACTTAAATTCACCCCAGTTGTTGTGATATTATCAAAGTAAATATTCACACAATTTTAAGCCCCGCCCATAAATTTGCATTCATGTCAATGTATTGGTCCAACATTGGTCCAACGTTGGCTCAATGTTGGCTCAATGTTGGCTTAACGTTTAACGTGATCGTCTAATTGATATAACTGTATTGTCGGTATTACTGGCATTTGACTGTCAACTTGTCCTATAACTAACAAGCAAAGATATTTAATCTCTTTTATGACCAGACACACTTAACCACACTTTGGTCATATCCCCTGACTCATTTGTCGTAGTATGATTCTTGTTATGGTTGACGACGAAACATCAGACCGCCGACCTAATTCCAACATATAACTGCGCGACATTTCAAAACAACTCCAACGTTTTCCATTGGAAAGCTTTGTCGGTTTGCGAAAAAAAAAAAAAAAAAAAAAAAAAACTAGACATGATTGCATTTTGATGATTGCATTTGTGCACAAAATGCATAGCTGTTTCGTTAGTAACATTTTCAAATTTCTCAACTGAATTGAAATTTTATTTATATTCAAAGCAGTTATGACCAATCCTTTTTATTATTATAGATTATACCATGTTCATTTAGCAATTAATGACTTAAAGGTGCAAAAAAGAAAAAAAATCATATGATGACGGCATCATGACGTCATTTCACAATATACAAGAACTTGCCTATATCTAACAACCTACCAGGTTCCAACTTAATCGCAAAATTACTTCGGGAGTTATACGACTTCAAAAAGTGCACCTTTGTATTGAACCGCAATGAATCGCATTGTCAAACCTGTGCCACAAGATGGCTTTTAGATTGTGAAAACAATTAAACACTGACGAAGTAATGTAATTTGTTCGTTTTTTTGCTATAAAATACCCCCAGGCATTTAAAAAGGCAAAAGGTGGTCGCGTGTTGAGATACCGCCTTAAAGGCAGTGGACACTATTGGTAATTACTCAGAATAATTATTAACATAAAACCTTTCTTGGTGACGAGTAATGGGGATAGGTTGATGGTATAAAACATTGTGAGAAACGGCACCCTCTGAAGTGACATAGTTTTCGAGAAAGAAGTAATTTTCCACGAATTTGATTTCGAGACCTCAGATTTAGAACTTGAGGTCTCGAAATCAACCATCTAAACGCACACAACTTCGTTTGACAAGGGTATTTTTTCTTTCATTATTATCTCGCAACTTCGATGACCGATTGAGCTCAATTTTTCACAGGTTAATTATTTTATGCATATGTTGAGATACACCAACTGTGAAGGCTAGTCTTTCACAATTACCAATAGTGTCCTCTGCCTTTAAAATCAGGAGGAATTATGTCCATGCAGGAAGAAATATCCTCATATGAATACACACTTTGAGAAGAGCTACTTTGACATCACCTCGAAGTGAGATGCTTTTAAAAAAGCTGATATAGGCTTCTAACCCCAAAACACCTGGCTCTTCTTTCTTAATTTTATTTAGTAAACATTGCCTATAGGCCTGTCTATTTTACTTGGCAGTGGGGTGGCAATCGGCGGTTGCGGTTGCGGCTGTTGCGCTAATTGTGTTGCTAATGGCAGTCTATGCTTCAACACGTGTTACCATGGCGATCAAGCCATAGCCCCAACCATAGCCGCTAACTTATATCCTTTTTGTTTATTGTGTCTTTTTCAAGATGATTCTGTTTTGGAGGACGGATGACAAGAGTCTGTCAATTACTATGATGAAACAGAATGGCTTCGTCAGCAGTACTGTCAGATCATTCGGGTTGGGTGCCGATTCGCGAATGGACAGGTTGACTCTGAAATTAAGAAAGGTAGGCCTACATTCGGAGTGGCAGAACTACATTAAGTAAATGACACATTATACGTTGCCTAATTCATCCATTGAAGTTTAATAATAATAATAATAAATAACGCTTATAAAGCGCCTTACATCCATGACTGGACCCCAAGGCGCTGTACACATTAAAAATAGCTGCAAACAAGAGCAAAAAAAAACAAAAAAAAAAACACACACCAAAGAGCATAAAAGATTTCTAAAAATATAAACCACAAAATGGACCAGCCAATAGTTAAAACCACAAACCCCGAAATTAAAAAAGTTATGGAAAAGCACTACTATAAAAAGATTAGTTAAACTTACAATACTTTAAAAAGGTGTCCATATAGGAAATACACTTTCAATTATATCATATCAGGGGTCGATCCCGCAAAGAGTCAGGACCAGTCCCTTTAAGACTAGTCCCAAGAGATATTAAAATGTATGGCCAGTCTTAAAATTAAGACGAGTAACTTAAGTTTCATGGGCGCATGCTCTGAATCAAGCGAGCATTTGACAATTATCTGTCTGTCGCCACCTAGCGTCCACAGAAATTACAACTGTGTTCAATATCGAAAATGGAATAATGTATACCTTTTCTGTAATACTCTTGTTCTCCTACTTTGCAGAAGATAGACCAACTGGAGACGTCAAAACAAGAACTTCGATCGTTGGCGAAAGGAGAAGCTGTGCTAAACACATAAGAATCAATCGGCTGAACACAAACTAACAGTAAAAAGTAATGGATAACTTTCTGTCTTGGAAAGCTTTGAGTGCGCCACTCAGTCTACTTCTTACTAGTCATACGTTAGCCTAAACATCTGACGTCAGCCTGAACATCTGAGGTCAAGGCTAAGTGTCTGGTCATACGGTTACTGGTATAGCTGAGCGCTCTCTTTTGAACCCCCCTCTTCCAGCCCATGTTAATTTCCCATATGGTGGACAGAATCTCTTGTGGAAGGAATTCCCTGTATGGGACACCGGTATTAATGACACAGCTTTGTCACAACAACGTTCAAAGTGGATTTTTGAAGACCGAATCAGTGTCGTTGATTACCGGCTGGTATGGGAGACTAACGCTTGATGAGTGCTGTAAGAGTACCCAAGTGTTTTTTGGGGCACTTTGGTGTAACTAGGTTGTGTAACTGTTATAATTAATTATGTTGTAAACATATTCAAATTGGAATTTCTTTGCCATTTCACTCGGACAGTCTGACTACGAGTTATAGACGTCGACAACCGCTTGTTTGAATCGACTAAATAATGATTGCTAACGAGTTGGAGAGTCTTCTAGCACTCAATTCACTACAGTAACTTCTGATTGAGGGCTCGAAAGATTTTTTTTTTTTTTTTTTTTGTAGTTGTATATTTATTTGTGTTGATAATTCACTAAGAGCACCTATAATAATTTACAAAATGTAATTAAATAAACAGATGCAAACATACTTAATGGCCTTACGTACTTTCAAAACTACACCACCTCTGCAAATAATTTCTTAAAGGCAGTGGACACTATTGGTATTTTACTCAAAATCATTTTCAGCACACAACCCCATCTGGTATTAACGAGTAATGGAGAGAGGTTTATAATATAAAACATTGTTAGAAACGGCTCCCTCTGAAGTTACGTAGTTTTCGAGAAAGAAGTAATGTTCCACGAATTTTATTTCGAGACCTCAAGTTTAGAACTTGAGGTCTCGAAATCAACCATTTGAACGCACACAACTTCGTGTGACAAGGGTGTTTTTTCTTTCATTACTATCACGCAAGTTTGATGACCGATTGAGCTCAACATTTCACAGGTTTGTCATTTTATGCACATGTTGAGACACACCAACTGTGAAGACTAATCTTTGACAATTAGTGTCCACTGTCTTTAAGGGAAGCTTTCTACTAAACATTATCTTCAAACCGTGTATAAGTTTAATAAAGATTGACGACATTGTGTTTCGTGTGACAAAAAGTACCTCAACCCTTTAACTCGATTTCTTCATTACTTCAGCCAATTCATCTTCATTGTACATCCTCATGACGAGCCTGTCAACAACACCGGGCAAGACGTCCCGCCAACCCCGGTAGAAATGAGCGGACAACGGGTAGTAAACTCGTCGTTCCCGGTTGGTCGTCCCCGTCATAATCCGGTATGCGGCGTCTTCAGCTGATGTTAAATAGAGGTTGTCGACATCCATGAGGCGGTTTGCAACATCCTTTGCTGCGCTTGTATTAATTTGACCTGAGCAAAACACGGACAGATTTGGTAACTATCGAAAACAAAAATCCATGGCACAACAACTATTGGATGCTTAAAGGCACTTGACACTTTTGGTAATCACTACAAATAATTGTTAGCATAAAGACTTACTAGTGAACGATCAATGTAGAGCTGTTGATAGTTTAAAATTGTGAGAAACGGCTCCCTCTGAAGTAACGTAGTTTTCGAGAAAGTAGTAACTTTCCACGAACTTGATTTTGAGACTTCAGAACTAGATTTTGAGGTCCAGAACTAGATTTTGAGGTCTCGAAATAAAGTCACTGTAGTATAATACGAAAGTGTAAGACCGTCAGTGCTACATCAGACCATAAAATCACCACGACTGGGCCTACTCATTTAAATAATAAGCAAGTGTAAAATAAACAAGCACAAACCCCTTACGAAACCATAATTTTCGTTAATAAACATAAAGGAACTACCCCCCCCCCAAAAAAAAAAATAAATAAATAAATAAAAATAAAATAAATAAATAAAAATAAAGAAATAAATAAATATAAAAAAATAACAGAAGGGAACAAGGAGCCGTAACAACACAAATTAGCTCAGCACGAAATGGTATGGCTTACCAGAAAAATTTCACCAGTTAAAATTTTATTACTTTATTATCAACCTCTCCCCATAATTATTTTGAGTAATTACCAGTAGTGTCCACTGCCTTTAAAACCACCATGAGGATGGAAGTGGGATAATACATTATGAATGAACCTCAAGACATACTCTCGAGACAAAATCAAATAAATTATTGAAAAAGCAACTACTACATTAAAGTCAGTGGACACTATTGGTAATTACTCAAAATAATTATTGGCATAAAACCTTTCTTGGTGACGAGTAATGGGGAGAGGTTGATGGTATAAAACATTGTGAGAAACGGCTCCCTCTGAAGTGCCATAGTTTTCGAGAAAGAAGTAATATTTCACGAATTTGATTTCGAGACCTCAAGTTTAGAACTTGAGGTCTCGAAATCAACCATCTAAACGCACACAACTTCGTGTTGCAGGGGTTATTTTTCTTTCATTATTATCTCGCAAGGTCGATGACCGATTGAGCTCAAATTTTCACAGGTTTGTTATTTTATGCATATGTTGAGATACACCAACTGTGAAGACTAGTCTTTGACAATTACCAATAGTGTCCACTGCCTTTAAGCACACAATTTAAAATCTCTCACCAAGTACGAATATACCGACGGAAACATTCAACCTTTGAAGTTCAAACTCCAGACGCAGCGAATCGAAAAACCCATGGACAGCAAATTTAGCGGCACAGTAGGTCCCGGAAAATGGCATGGATATTAGCCCTGTGGTTGTAAACAAAACAGGCTACATCAATAGAAAACCATGTTGAAGTATGAGAGTCAGGGCCCAATTTCATAGCGCTGCTAAGCAAAAACAAATCGCTTAGCATGAAATTTCTCCCTTGATAAAAACAGGATTACCAACTAAGTTTCCAACAGCTGAATACCAATAACAAGCAACATGAAACAAATAAATTTTTTGTTGGTAATTATGTTTTTATCAAGGATGAAATTTCATGCTAAGCAAATTGTTTTGCTTAGCAGCTCTATGAAATTGGGCCCTGGGGTCGATTTCACAAAGAGCTAGGACTAGTCCTAACTTAGGACTAGTCCTAAGAGATATCAAAAATGTTCAGCTAGTCCTAAGTTAGGACTAGTAACTCGAGATAAGACTAGTCCTAACTCTTTGTGAAATCCACCACAGGTCATTTGCCTCCAATTTGTGGCAATGTTCAAATACTGCATGTAGTCTTTGCAACGGAAAACAAACTGTAAAATAAACTGCATTGGGGACCTTTGGTGACAATAGGTGACATTTATATATACCAGGTTTTCATTCTTCTCAGATAATGTGGGCATGCTCAGATTTACGTTAACATAAACCTTTTCGCCAACACCCAATGCTCAAGCGCTAGCTGTTGAATGAGGTGCATGCTGGTCTCCTAGCTAGACCAGCATGACCAGGGCCCAATTTCATAGAGCTGCTTAAGCAAAAAATTTTGCTTAAGCAAAAAATTCATTGCTTAGTAAAATCAGATTACCGGCCAATACTCCACTCAATTTTTATGCTAAGTAAACAACAGCTAAATACTAGTCACAAGCAATGTATATGGCATGAAATTTTGGCCAGTAACATGTGTAAAATAAGCGAACTATTTTCGTGATTAAGCAATTTTTTTTGCTTAAGCAGCTCTGTGAAATTGGCCCAAACATGCCCCTCATTCAAAATTAGCACTTGCGCAATGTTTTTTTTTAGCCTGAACATCTGACGTCACATCAATGCTCGTGAATAACGCCAGAGAGTGGCCTCTAGGGTAGGTAAATCTCCGTCCATCTTCACCTTTCACCTACATTCATTATGCAAACGATGGCAAGTGCAGCTGTCCATCGTCACCTCGGACCAGTCAAAACACAGAAACAGGATGCCTACGTCACTGCACGTTTATCCAATGAAATTATTGTATCCAATGAAATCGCGCAGGTTCAAAAAAATCAAATACCTGCCGTTATCCTTGTGGATTAAAGGCAGTGGACACTATTGGTAATTACTCAAAATAATTATTGGCATAAAACCTTTCTTGGTGACGAGTAATGGGGAGAGATTGATGGTATAAAACATTGTGAGAAATGGCTCCCTCTGAACTGAAGTGCCATAGTTTTCGAGAAAGAAGTAATTTTCCACGAATTTGATTTCGAGACCTCATATTTAGAACTTGAGGTCTCGAAATCAACCATCTAAACGTACACAACTTCGTGTGACAAGGGTTATCTTTCTTTTATTGTTATCTTGCAACTTCGATGACCGATTGAGCTCAAATTTTCACAGGTTTGTTATTTTATGCATATGTTGAGATACACCAACTGTGAAGGCTTGTCTTTGACATTTACCAATAGTGTCCACTGCCTTTAAGACAGGGGACCAGTCTATTTGAACGAGCGTATCAAAGTCTCCCATTGTGTGAACTGCTACAGACTGAACATGTATTGATCCCTGACGTCACGAAGCTTACCTAATACGGAAGAGACTACTGCGATGCTTCCTTGACTCTCTGCTAACATGGCGGTGGAGTACGTAGCCAGTCTGACGTACGAGTTGAAATTCACCTCAATCGACTGACACAAACAAAGCAAACAATAATTATGTGCATCTGTCAGTATTAAAGGCACTGGAAACGTTTGGTAATTACTCAAAATAGTTGTTAGCATAAAATTATACTTGGAGACGAGCAATATGGAGCTGTTTATAGTATAACACATTGTGAGAAACGGCTTCCTCTGAAGTGAAGTAGTTTTTGAGAAAGAGGTATTTCTCCCTCAACAAGCAATAAAATACTTCAGCTGGTCAAAAACACAGAAAATTGTGCAAAAGGGGTGGTTGTTTTTTCGAAACTTTTTAAGCAGTATTTTCTGCTAAACAGCTTTATAAAATTCGGAGCAGGGTGTGGTTAGATGGCACCAATAAAAATAATTCCTACAGACTTGATGAATAGAATTATATTAGAGCAAGTTCGGGTGAGCGACTACACTAGACCTGTAACACCCAAACTCAGGGTACTTGTTTTCTATCGATTGAGGGCGCTGTTCACATCGAGCAGTTGCTACGAGGGCTGAAAGTCAGAGTCTTAGTTTCACGATTTTCCCAAGTAAACAGCCCATTGTTCTTTGCCTAAAGTTTTTGGGATTTCCGTTGAGGTTTATTAAACGGTTTGTGCATTGATTTTCTTGCCACTAAAATTATAAAGCTGATTGATTGATTGTGTTATATTTATGTACTGATTTTAAGCCTAAAATAGTTGTATTTTGTCATTGCGTTTAATTTGGTCGCACATGTAATTAGGGATTGTTATTCATACACGCATATTGTCGTTGGTTGATATAACACAGGTTAACGCATAATATTCTATGATTCAGTCAGTTGCTAATTGTGTTTATGTGGTAATTATAGCCCAGGGTTTATAGGTCAAAGTTTGTATAATAGATTCCCTTCAGGCACATGGGTCAATGTAAACATTGCTTTATTCAGTCCTTTATTTGCATAATTATTGGGGTAATTCTGGTTAGGTCCAATTAATTGGTACAATCACTGAGTATTTCTTGTGACATATATTTTTGTTTCTATTTTCATTGTAGTTAATCTGTGCTAATCACAATGCCTAATGAGAAGAAGAAGAGATATTAAAGAAACCAATCACAGAAGCACAGCATTTTCGTCTTTGGCTGATTCAAGACCAGAGCAGTGACGTAGCTCTTGAGTTGACCATAGTCGACCATGATGCTCCAGTGCTTGCTTCGATAAGGCCGTGTCCGAAACGACGACTTCGGCTTCAGCTACGGCTAGATCAGCGCGTCTAC
This sequence comes from Asterias amurensis, assembly GCF_032118995.1. Taxonomy (NCBI): domain Eukaryota; kingdom Metazoa; phylum Echinodermata; class Asteroidea; order Forcipulatida; family Asteriidae; genus Asterias; species Asterias amurensis. Next base: position 23,450,685 of record NC_092652.1, on the reverse strand, counting down.
CATTGTTGAAGAATAGCAGACGCGCGCGATCTAGCCGTAGCTGTAGCCCAGTCGCTGTTTCGGACACATAGTCAATCTCTCTGTGCTCTGTGGTTTCTGGTTAGTCTAGTCCGCCTAGTCAAGTCTAGTCGCCTGGGCCCAATTTCACAGAGCTGCTTAGCACACAAAATTGCTTAGCATGAAATTTCCTTGATAAAAACAGGATTACCAACCAAATCTCCCTGTGATATTCAGGATTTTACAGCTGAATACCAGTGACAAGCAATATGTAACAAATGGAAATTTGGTTGGTAATCCTGTTTTTATGAGGAAAGAAATTTCATGCTGAGCAAATTTTCGTGCTAATAGACGATGTGACCTATGACGTCAACGAAAACCAAAACATGATTCGCGCGCATACCGCCGGGCAAAACCTTTGTGTTTTGGCAGCCAGCTAGAAAGTGTACGCAATCTTACTGTGACTGCGCAACTCAGTGCCCGGCGAAACATGACGTATAGAGTGTTTTGTCAACAGAGGGCGGTTTGAATGTAAACATAGGTCACATCGTCTACAGCAGCTCTATGAAATTGGGCCCAGAGCTTTGACTAAGCTCTCGAATTTACCACATTCGACCATGCTCCATCCAGTGCATGCTTCGATATAGTCATAGTCATTACTCTCTGTGCACTATTGTTTCTGGTTAGTATAGTCAGTCAATCAAGTCTAGTCGTCACCTGACCATGCTCCTACCTGAGCAAGGTTCTTTTCCATCTCCGGGACGTTCCATAGTTCCATCGGTGTGTGCATGATATGATTTAAAATCAGGTGATCTAACCCTCCAAGCCTCAGCTTCGCTTCATCGATGAGGTTCTTGGTATGGATGGGGTTCCCCATGTCTAGAGGTATATACGAGACATCCTGAGCGCCAAGTTGCTTGCATAACGATACCACCTGCATTCAAGCAAGAACCCTAAAGTAAAGCTGCGGCTGGATCACCAAATGAATATTCAATTAAACCAACTAGCCTTTTAAAATATTGTGAACACTATAGATATCCACTGTTTGGTTTGGGTGTATACACATACATTTACCCAAACCTAATAGTTATGTAGTACTGTGTACACCATACTTCACAATGGCTTACTCAATTCAAATCAGATTTAGTTTCATACTGTCAAAAACACAACATTGTCGAATGCATAATGCAATGTAACAGCGAACAGAGTAGTTGAATATTTATGTTTGTTTACAGTCAAAGAAAAAAAAACAGTATGAAGGCAGATTTGATATACTATTAGCCGAGGTATGTATGGACAGACAGCGACATCATAGACGGGCAAACAGAGGAAGTACGAATAATGAACAAAACAATACAAAAAAAAAACAAAAAAAAACAAAACAATGCTTAATGAACTAGAATGATAATAATTGTATGATTTTATAATAAAGTGTAAGCATAAGCCAGAGCCATATAATGAGAGAGTTGTGACAAATTGCAATTATACGCCATTGTGTCAAAAAATAAAGAAATGTTTGCAGGATGTGCTGTATTTGGGCTGAAATTATCGTATATTGATATAACGAATAAAACTGGTTCCTCTTGCAACTCTGGCAATAAACGCACAGGGGTTTTAAGGTCACGTGCACGTTTTTAAGCATCAGCTATCGTCCAATGAGTTGCCACATTTTGGTCTCTCAGTGATGGAGCTTTTTGGCCTCAATGAGGGTGGTTCTTAAAAGCGTGACGCATGGTGTCACGTCATCGCAAGGGGCCTCAGCCTGTACACGGACATAGGCATTAACAAAGCAATGTCGAGTTTTACCCGTTCTAGATTGGCCTCCGTCCTGGATGTTATAAGAAGTCTAGCACCTCGTCGGGCGTAGTGGTAAGCTATCTGTTCGCCTATCCCAGAGCTGGCACCAGTTACTACCACTCGTTTTCCCTTTATCGCTGCTGCTAGGCAATACAAGAGACACTTCATGTTAGTTTTTAAGGGGTTACCATTATGTCTACTGAGCCCAATTTCATAGAGCTGCTTAAGCACAAAGTTTCGCTTAAGCAAAGAAATCCTTGCTTAGTAAAATCAGATTACCAGCCAATACTCCACTCAATTGTTATGCTAAGTTAACAACAGCTAAATACCAGTCACAAGCAATGTATATTGCATGAAATTTTTGCCAGTATCATGTGAAAAATAAGCGATCTATTTTCGTGCTTTGCTTAAGCAGATCTATGAAATTGGCCCCTGGTCAAAGTAGTTTAACACTAGGAACACATTGGGAACTTTCATGGGGGACGAATCAATATTCTGACACCGGTCACCCCATGTGTTCCAAAAAACCCTGGCGATTTTACACGTTAAAGTTTAAGGGTTATGCATAGGAATGTCGGAACACAGGGATGTCGGCTTTAGAAATAACTATTTATTGACTAAACTCATTAAAAATATGAACAAATCAAATCTCAAATCTGGTTGTTATTATGACAAGGTGCGACAATGAAAATGTATTTTTGACAATGTATATAATGATAATTTCTTGTTTAATATCTTTTGTTTGTGTTAATTTCTATTTGATGTAATTTTTTTTAACTTGATGTTGACATGTGCAATTCAGTTTTTAAATGCGAGACATGTTTTAATGAACCATTTTTGAATTTGAATTGAATTGACTACGTTTTTGTGAAAGCAGGAAACGTCGAAGTTTATTTGTTTGTTTGTTTGTTTGTTTGTTTGTATTATTTACATGTATGAATGAGGGTGACACCCAGAGAAGGACTGGCCGTCTGTAACGGAGCACACGAGACTGCGGTCAAATAAATAATATTTTTTAATAGTCCAAGCAATGAGTTCCCAGGTAGGGTTGTAAAAGTAGTAAATTCGCAAATAAAGTGAGCATATTGTACATTATTATCAAAATAAACATGTAAAAAAGAAAATAAATAAAGGTTTAATGTCCTGCTGAATGTATAGTGTTTTTCTAGCAATAGGCCTGGGTACTACTGATTATCAAGTTTAGTGTCCAAAAACGAACTCGCCGTGGGTTTTAAAGGTACACAAGGCAAGCCTGGGTGATTGTTCATATAAGAATACACACGCCAAGCACAGTATTTAAGCCCATCACCCATAATTGTTGGCGTTTTAAGGAACACGTTGCCTTGGATCGGACGAGTTGGTCAAAACAAAAGCGTTTGTAACCGTTTTTTTATAAAATGCATATGGTTGGAAAGATGTTATAAAAGTAGAATACAATGATCCACACAAGTTTGCCTCGAAATTGCGTGGTTTTCCTTCTACTGTGCGAACTAACATGGTCGGCCATTTATGGGAGTCAAAATTTTGACCCCCATAAATGGCCGACGTGTTAGTCGACGAGTTAAAAGGAAAACCACGCAACTTCGAGGCATGTTTGTGTGGATCATTTTATTATACTTTTACAACATCTTTCTACCCATATGCATTTTATAAAAAACGGTTACAAACGCTTTTCAAAGACCAACTCGACCGATCCAAGGCAACGTGTTCCTTTAACTTACTTGCTATAACGAAAAAATAGAGACGAATATTATTTTACTAAGCAAGGATGTTTCTGCTTAAGCATTTTTTTTTTGGTTTAGGCAGCTCTATGAAATTGGGCCCAGGTTAACACTTGCATCTACTACTACATTATAGTTCGATTGTGCAAAACGCCAGAGTTGTGAAATATGAGTTTTTTTATTTGACCCAAAGTTCTCTTCGTTTTTATTTATTTTGTTATTTGTTAGAGATGATTAATACTCTTCTATGTTGTTACCCCTTGCATCTACTACTATTTTATAGTTTGATCAATTTCAATTATGACTTACCTTCATTAAAGTTGTCTACCGTACGACTGTAGTATCTGAAGCACAAAGCCATCACCAGGACCAGTATTGCACATTCTATCAACATCTTGATGGAAAGGTGCAGCAACACCCTGAAGTGTTTAGCGAAATGATTAATCAAAGTGTCCCTACACCTTTGTTTAAGATACAGACAGCGCAGAAAAAAAACCTAAATTGCGATGGGGCACTCCCTTTTCCGTTCTGAAATCATTCACTTGATCATTCAATGTCTAAACGAATCGACTCTGATGACTGAAGTTCACCACAAATTCGGATATCTAAAGGTCACAAGGTAACATCCAGACGAAAACAATACTAATTAAAGTGTTCACAGCACCATTTACCTCGATCCCTCATCAGACGTAGCTGTAGCAATAATGCAAAAGAAATGAAATTCAAACACTGACAGAGATGGTCGACGATTTTTAAAACACGTACAGATCGAGCAAAGCTGTTACAGTATCGTATGACCTCATCGACGTACGTAGACAAGAAGTTGTATGATCCTTTTCGAAACTATGGTTCTCTGGGTTAGGCTCGTCCGCTTTTTTTTTAAAGCCCGTTACCGAAATGATTTAAAAATAACCGAGAGAGCCCGAAGCCGGAGAGGAGCCGGAGTTTCGAGAACAGCATATTCTTAACGCTGAAGTGCAAAGACGAATACCAATGTTGCATGCCGAACAGGTTCAAAACGTTCCAACAACATAATCAACAGTAGTTCAGAAGAAAAAAACGGTTTTACCCTCAACAAATAATTTGTTTTACGACAGTGCATTTTATTAAGGCCTGTTTAATGACATACTAAAAATCCGCAAAAATCCAATTAGTGGAAATATGCATAATTTCATATTTCAAATGGCGGCCATTTTAACGAGTTTTTCGTTGATTTGATCGTAACGTATTTCCAAACTAAAATAACTAAAATGCACGTTTCAGGGCAGATAATCTTGTTGATATACCGCTCATGTATGCCGAACAGGTTCAAAACGTTCCAACAACAGTCAACAATGGATATAGGTCAACTTTACTGAGTACTTTGCAACTATAATAACAAAATGGACTTTAATCAGCGAACTTCACCCGTTTTTATGAATACAGTCGTTCACAGCCTAAAGCAATACGGTGAATGGAAACAAAAACACAAACCCCAAAATGTGCAGAAATAAGCTCTGCTTTAAAGGCTACATCGACACAACATTCATCTGTCTAAAATGTCAGAGTACGGTGTATAAGGTGGATTGGGCGGCAGGGAGATGGGTCTAGGAATTGGGTACAAGCAACACAATGAAAACACTGACAATTGTCTCGAAAACAAGTAGCCTTAAGTACGTGTGTGTTTATTACCAAAAATGGGCAAAAATCCGTATGAACAATAAACCAAAGAAAAAGATTACGATACTACACTCTTAATATTGAACCGGATTCTTGGTCTGACGAGACCTGAGCTATTTCATGGTCAGCATGACCGGGATTAGGGCCCAATTTCATAGAGCTGCTTATTTTTTTAAGCAGATAATATTACTTAATTTTTTTCGTTTAAGCAGAAGTTAGCAGGATGCCAGTCACCAATTATGCTTGTGGTATGTTAGTTCAGCTGGTAACCATATTCCGGTATTAAGCATAATTTTAGCTACGTTGTGTGATGAAGCAGCTATATGAAGGTGGGCCATGTTCACACAACCAAGTTTGTATAAAACTTACCCAGGGATTCGAACCCAGGGTTACGACGTGTGTGTAATTATAGTCCCGCTATAGTTCTACTTCATGACTCTATGGTTATTGTGTACACCAACACCAAACTACGGCCCTTTTCGAAACCACGGTTTCGTCTTTGGATTCGGCGTCAGGCTCCGTTCTCTCGTCTGAAGCCATGAGCGTCTGTGTACGCACATCACGCGCAGTATTGTCAAAACAACCGCGGGGCCAATCTAGCCTGAAGCCGAAACCGTGGTTTCGAAACGGGTCTACAACGCTGATACGCAACATTGAAAGCACCATACTTCACTTTTCCTCTATGACTTGATTCATGTCCCTTTTTTCGTGCGAGATATTATATCCACCGTCAAAGTGAAGTTATCCTGGCGCAAAGAGTGGGGAAGTTTCTCATGTTAGGAGATGGGACTGAAAATATAAGGGCTCTCACGGGATTGCGACTAATCAGTTTAGTCCCTCCTACGTGTTAGCTTTGAAAATAAATAATATCGTATATTTTTACGATCTGTTTTTTAAACACAATAGATTTACCGTTTAAAACAAGTCACACTAAGGAGTTATAACATAAATGAAACACGGGGAGACTACGCTGGGAATGTCATTCCAAACAACGGGCGCCACCAAGCGGTATTCATCTTAGTCGTTTGTGTAACTTTCTGTTCTTGTTAATTGTTAAAACGATCAGGATAACAATCAGCCCAGTGAAGACAAATCCTACGTACTTCATCTTGCCCTTGGACTCTACAAGCAAACACAGTCAGAAAATCAAAATGAAAATGTTTATTTATGAAAACAGAGGGAATAATTGTTGACGTTTATTTTTTACATTGCTGTTTGAATAATTAGCACAAACAAAAGAAGAATAACAATTTAAATATTTTGTTTTTATTACGGAGTCGCACATGGTTTTTAATACATTCTGGAACCAGGCGATGATAGATTTTTAACATTATTTTGCAGAACTCGAAAAATGTTATTTGTTGTTATTACTTAATGTTACTTAAAAATAACTTGCTTGACTGAAGTAAAACAACAGCATTACAACATTCGAACAGCCATTTTTTACAAACTTTCTCACCTTCAGTAACCAGGAGAGGAAGTCCCACTGAAAATTAAAAATAATAAGAAAAGAAACAAATAAACAAAACAAAATACGATGTAACAGCAGACTTGTATGTCCAATGTCCATCGTCGAATGAACAAAGTGGACAATCGCTGAACAAACGTCTATGAATATCCAATGCGCAAGGTTACTGAAACACAATGAATGTCCATCAAACCTTGGGAAATACCCAAGGCCCAATATCAAACTAGTTATACCATTAGGATATGGTGTGTATTTAGCATCAAATTTTCAAAACTCAATTCAAAATTTTCAAAAGTCATGCAGTGGTATCCCCTGACACAAACATTACGATTTCGACTCGGGAAAACAAAATGAGAGATTGAATCTTCACTTTAAAGTATTATTTAATACAGTTAAGTTTTTCTCACCAACTAGCTTGACGTTAGCAACATGTTCGTTACCGTAAAAGCACTCGTACCCAGTAGCGTCTTGGGGCGTGGCGCCCCGAATATGCAAAACATTCATGTAGTCGACGAACACGTGGTCAGTCCTCAAATGCGAGCTATGAATCATCGCACTGCCGTTCTTCCACGAGATGGCGTCTGTGATGCCGCCTCTGAGAAAACAATAAAATATTGTCTTCATCTTGGTCATGTTCCAAGTATCCAGTAACTCTAATTGAATGCTTATAATCATTTTGCAAATAGGAACCAGACTATTTTGTTCTTCCAGCCTCGGTTTGATTACATTGATATCAACTGGATAATATTCAAGGTGGCTGCACCATGATACAGGTCTGTTATGATGTGAAAACTTCACAGTTAATTTGAACTCTTACTCCACTTACTCAAATGTGTTGAGATTTGATCATTGTTTTAGCAAATTATTTTAGCTAAAAGGGTTCAAAATAAAATAAATAACGCGTTTCAGCGAAATATTCAATGTCTTGAATTTCTTTTAGTTTACAATGGCTCACTTTAACATGACTGGCTGTTTAACTTGTGGTTAACAAGCGCATTCCCTGGTAGTAGGTTTAACAAAAAATTGAATCGTTTGACTTTAAAGAACTCTTTTTAGCAATGACGTCATCAGTCTTACCCTGGACATTTGAGCTCTACATCTTCCCTCTCGGGCACGTATATGACCCTTCGTTCCACTGAAACCATAAGAGATGTTGTTTATTAAACCGTCTTAAACTGGTCAATTAAAGACACTGGACACTATTGGTAACTGTCAAAGACCAGTCTGCTCACTTGGACTATCTCAGCGTATGCACAAAGTAACAACCTGATACAATTTTGAACCCAATTTGTCCTCGAAGTTGCGAGATAATAATGGATGAAAAAACACCCTTGGCACACGAAGTTGTGTGCTTTCAGATGCTTGATTTTGGGACCTCGAAATCTAATTCTGAGGCCCTGGAATCGATTTCAAATATTTTATTGGGAAAATTACTTCTGTTTTACTCGAAAACTACGTTACTTCAGGAGCCGTTTCTCGCAATATTTGTTTTACCATCAACAACTCTCCATTGCCCGTTACGTTTTATGCTTATTTTAAGTAATTACCAATTGTGTCCTGTGCTTTTAAAGAAAGTGGACACCATTGGTATGAATTACTCAAAATAATTGTTATTATAAAACCTAACTTGGTAACGAGTGATGGGGAGAGGTTGATAGTTTAAAACACCGTGAGAAACGGCTCCCTCTGAAGTGACGTAGTTTTCGAGAAAGAATTATTTTCCTGCTAATTTGATTTCGAGACCTCAGATTCAGAATTTGAGGTCTCGAAATCAAGCATCCGAAAGCACACAACTTCGTGTGACAATGTTTTTTATCCTTTCATTATTATCTCGCAACTTCGACGACCAATGGAGCTCAGATTTCCACAGGTTTGTTATTTTATGCATATGTTGAGGTACACCAAGTGAGAAGACTGGTTTTTGACAATAAGTGTTCGGGATCTTTACATAATAATTATATACACGAATATTCACAGCCACAACACATTTAAAAGCTATACATCTCAAGGAATTGAAAACATGCAATTGCTTAAAGGATTTGGGTACTTTTTGTAATACAAAACACAATGTCCACAGATTTACATTAAACTTACACTGTTTGAAGATAATGATAATATAAAGCGTACCTTAACATATAAGTTGCTGAGGTGCTGCAGTTTTTGAGAAATGAGTAAAACAATGTCATGAAAGTACATGCTAAAATAATTTTAGTCTCATGATCACTGAGACGAAAATTATTTTCATGACATTGTTTACTCAATTCTACAAAACTACAGCACTTCAGCAAGTAATATTTTCAGGGAAGCTTTCTACATCTTCAAACTGTGTAAGTTTAGTGTAATTCTGTGGACATTGTGTTTTTTGTCCTATATAGACCCATTAAAGTCATGTAAATAAAACCAATATTAAATGTTAAAAAATCTTTAAAAATAAGTATATTTATATTGAGAGATCACCGAACGCAAGGCGTGGGCTGCCACTTCAAGGTGAAGGCTTAAGTGATTTAGGCCATCGAACCAAATCCCAGGGGCCGCCTACTCCTGATTTGGCTGAAACAGGTTAACCCTTAACAGTCTATGGCGATTTAAGCATATATCATCCACTATATAGGAGCCTGGCTGGTAGAGCCACGGCCCGCCGCTTGCTTGGAAATTCAGGCATGGCATAGTGGTTGAACATATGCTAGGCCTAAATACTCAAAATAAGCATGCCTTGTTTTTGCGTCTGAATAAATTCTTACACAGCTCATGGGTATAATAAATCTCATTATACCTACTGGGCCCAGAGCTGGTTAACGGTATACCAAATTTTCGTGCTGACATAAGAAGACAAATTTGGTTAAACGTAAGCATATTTCACAGGTTAGCGAGAAAATAAGGCGGCCATCTTGCGCCTTCACTTTGGATTGACATGCGTCATTCACTTTCGTGTCGTAATGATATGAAGTGCTTATGGTTAGCAGCGCTCCGATATAGAAGTCGCCCGACAATAAACACAATATCGCCCAATAAGCTGTGTGCTATAAAATTGTGCCCTGTTTTAGCGAGTTAAGTTTAAGGTTAAAATAAAACGTCCAGCTGTTTTTCCCAACAAATTTAACAAATTTCCAAGCCGAAATACTATCTCTGCTTCAGTGGTCCGTTTAAATCTAAGCGTAGCTTTGACGTTGTCTGTGCCACTAGTGATCATACTAACCTGCACGGGGAAGCTTTGGTCGAGGAAGATGCAAGTCTACAAGTTTTGCGACGTGATCTTTGTCTTTCTCGGGTCTTTGGTAGCCTACGATGGAAAAATGGAGGGAATAAATGACAGTAATTTTTTTTTGCGGCAAACAAACAGGTTTGATAAAAACTTTGATTAGATTTTTGAATCCGATGAACCAAGGTAGTTCATCATACATGAAAGGTTATAGTGATTAGAAAAGACACGACCGTCGTTTATAGTGTTCAAAACGGTAGCTTGTTTGAGATGTTTTATGTTTGGTCGTTGAATAACAAATACTTTTCTTTCGATAATTTATTTAAAATCACTATCGGTAATTACTCAAAATAGTTGTTAGCATACCACTTACTTGGTAACGAGAAATGGAGAGCTAATAATAATATAACACATTGTGAGAAACGACACCCTCTGAAGTAACACAGTTTTGAGAAAGAAGCAATTTCTTACTAAAATATTTTAATTGAATTCGACACCTCATCTGAGGTCTTCAATTCAAGCATCTAAAAACAAACAACATGCGCGAAAAGGGTGGTTTTTCTCCAATTCATCTCTCACAACTTCAGCGACCAATTGAGTTCAAATTTGCACAGGTTTGTTACTTTATGCATAATTATGTTGAGATACACATGATTATTATAAGTGAGGAGGCTGGTCTTGACATTTACATAAAGTGTCCAGTGCCTGTTCAAGTAAAAAGGCAGAAACACTACACGTTGCCACTGGTAAGAAAATGTACCACTAACATCCGTACCTTTTGGACACGCTGTTTCACATTCCGCCACCTCCTTCTCGTCCAATCTGTCTTCAAACTCTTTTTGAACACTAGGGGTGTTGACGTCTGATCGGCAGGGTTTACCTTTGGGGAACTTATCTCCGAATAGAGTACAGATGCCTTCCAACAACAACAACAACAACAACAACAACAACAACAACAACAACAACAGCATTAACATCAGTAGACGGGAAATACGAAAAACAAGTGACAGAAATAAACAACAGCAAAAACACCTGCGACAGCGGCAGTGGCTAATGCAACGGCAGCAGCCTTACAACGGCAGCAACTGCAATGGCACCGGCAGCACCAGCAACAGCAACAACAGCAATAAAGGCAACAGCAACAACATTGCAAAGGACAGCAACAATCATATCAACAGCAATTGTGAGCAACATCAACATAAGCAGCAGCAGTAGTGACATCATAGACTTTTTTCCAAGTCTTTGATCGTGGCTTTTTAGTCGTCCTGATAGCCGCTACAAACAGCGCCCTCTTGTGCTTAACCTCCGTCATTTAACCTACGATTGCGAGTTAGGGCGCGTGATAGCTAATTAACAATGTGTGGCGTTTTTCTTGGCTGAGATGCGAAGAATAACCGCGATCTAAGACTTGAATCAAGTCTACTGACAGCATCAAAAGCAAATGTCTTTAAAAAAAAAAAAAAAAAAAAAACAAAATCACGTTGGCTGGGTGTTGTTTGCTCGACTTTTGCAGTAAATGAGAAAGAAGTTCTTTGTGAAGGTTTTGAAATTTTATGAGGGTAACACTCAGTTTTAAATAAAGCAATCACTAGGCCTAGTTTGGGTATTATTGTCACCAATCCTGCTCTAAACGAATGAAAATTATACAACTATATTGTTCAGGTTAAGCTTTGTAAAACAAACATAATTATGATTGACGCTATTCTTAGAACCTGGATGTTATAAAGCCATGAAGCGACAATACATATTAGGTGGGGGCGGAGTAGGGGGCGGGGGAAATGATGCCACAAAAACACCAAGATTTCAGTCACCCAATACTCACCCAGGCGAAATCTTTCACCCAATTCTCCACAACGATTGCAATTTGACCAACTAGTCCAAACGCTCCTCACCGGCAAAGAATACGAACCATCTGGGAAAAACGGTATTTTTAATTTTGTTTTCTTCTTCATTTTCCAATTTTTTAAGGATTCATCTCCCCCCAAACAAAATGAGATAAAAAGAGAAAGAAAAGTAAACAAAATCACCAACACCCCAAATCTTTATAATAAAAAAGAAAAAGAAAAAACAAAGCCACGCTTGTTATTTTTATTCCTCCCGAAACCTTATGATGTATCCCGCCAACATTTCCAAGAAATAGATTTCGGGAAAGAATTGTGTTGCTGTTCACACTAAGTTTCCTGTAGACCATGGGATGGGTATTGAAAAGGGGCCTATTTTAGGGGTTTCGTGGTCCCCATCTCCGGACTGCATGAAATTTGACGCACAAGGGTTTTCAATGGTACTGAATCCAAATTTGGTTGTTGCTAAGCTCTAAAACTGCACAGTTCGTGAACAGACCAATTTTTTGGTCATTTTAGGTCAAAAGCAGTATTTTTTGATAACGTCTGTATACACTGGGACTATTTACCAATCGTTCACGGCAGTGCAAGAATCTTTTCCAAGTTAATAGGAACAATGTCAATTTTCCCCTTTTCTGTCCAATTAACATGCAAAGGCCTACAACACAAACCCGTGATTTTTTTTGATTGAACATAAAGTACAATGCCATTTGTTTTTTGTTGCTACGACGTGCGTGTGTTAAATTTTTGTTATCACACGCGCGGCGGCCGAGTTAGTGTGGGACGCAGACGCACTATTTGTTCGTATTCCACTCGCGCTTGTGTGATAACTTGTAGTTTTGTCGAACGAGCCTATGAATCGGCACTCTTTTATTCAGGGGTTTGAAGAAATACTCTGTATGTTTGATGGTACAGTGTGGGAACGAAACACGATAATGCTTCGAATGACGTCACCCACATCGCAGGCTTCCGAGGATTTTTAGATCACTATTTATCGCTGTAATTGTTTCTTTACGGGATTCGGTGCAGGATTTTCGCCAAGCAACAGCAAGTAATGGATTTTCTGTATTTTATTTCATACCTACATACAAAAATTGCGTGGTCTAAAAGTGGGGGCTACGGTTTTGAACAATTCTAGCGATCATCCCATGGTCTACTGTGCTTTTATACACTAGAGGTATGTAAAGGCCACATGAAAATAAATAAGTTAAATTGGCTTCTAATACATATTTATATAATACCTTTTTCTTTGCCGTATGCTTCCCCTCTCTTTGTTGAAAAAACTGAAATTAAAAGGGAGAGACATTACGTCAAAAAAAATCTTGTTGGCTCTTCAAATGCCGGACCGTGAAGGAATACTGTTAGTTCACGAAGTAAATGGAAACCACACAACTTGGAGGGATAGTTGTGCAGATCATTGAAATTAATATTCCTCTTTTAAAACATATCTCCAACCATATCGCCCAAAATCGCCCAAAACCAAGGCAACGTGTCCCTTTAAGGCAAAGTCCATCATTATAAAACTGTACAGTTCTTGACTACAAAAGAACAATTATAGCTTGGACTTCGGTCAACAATTCAAGACTGAATCTTTAGACCGTATGATTTTGTTGTATCTAGCCCTATAAGCAATCTCAAAAGAAACCGCCGGAGCCCGAAGGATTGCCTTGGTACTTGGTACTTGGTTAATTAATCCCTTTACAGCCCCATTTGGGCTTACTGGGATGGTGGGAAAGTGACGTCAACAGCCAGGTTAATAAGGTGCCAAAAGAAAAAGATTAAAGGTGCACTTTTTACAGGTGCAAGGATTCTTTTTTTAAAGGACAATATTGCCATGCAGAGGCTGCATTGCTCTGATGACAGGGATGGCTGATGTTTGGAAAACCTGTATGGATGGAGCTATGTGTAGGACAGCAGATGGTGGGAGCCTGTTCCAAACTGACATAGCCCTTGGGAAGAGGCATTGGACCCTTTCGGTAAACAGTGTTGTCTAAGGCCCACACTTTGTGTACCACAACTTCTACATCAAATAACAAACCTGTGAAAGTTTAGGCTCAATCGGTTATCAGAGTCGGGAGAAAATAACGGAAAAACCGACCCTTGTTTCCGCGCGTTTTGCCGTGTCATGACATGTGTTTAAAATAAATCCGTAATTCTCGTTTTGCTGTTTTCTCAAAAAGTAAAGCATTTCATGGAATAATATTTCAAGAGAAGTCTTTCACCATTGCCTTCTGTAAACCCTGTAAGTTATGTGTAAATCTGTGAACTTTTATTTTTTTTTCTGAACCGAAAGGGTCCAATGGCTTTAATGGTTGGAATTATTAAGGAGGTGAAACATAATTCCTGTCTAGAGGCTCTCCTCTCCAACTGATCTAAAGAGCACAAAGATAAATTGATAAACAATATTATACACTTTTATAAAAAGTTACAGTCATCAATGAGACCCATTCTGACTACTTACACGTATGGAACGTTGTGTTTTTCCTCATCTCGATAACTATAGACAAAACAACCACAGAAAAAAAAAACATTAGACAAAATAAGATGGGGCAATTAACACATATTTGTTTTCATTGTCGTTGAGTTGTCAGTATTACCATCGTGATTCATGGTGTGAAAAAAGTAACTTTCCACGAATTTGATTTCGATACTTCAGAATTAGCTTTTGAGGTATCGAAATGAAGCATCTGAAAGCACACAACGTCGTGTGACAAGGGTGTTTTTTCTTTCATTATTATCTCGCAACATCGACAACCAATTGAGCTCAAATTTTATGCATAAGTTGAGATACAACAAGTGAGAAGACTGGTCTTTGACAATTACCAATAGTGTCCAGTTCAAGCATAAGCAATACAAACTAATTATGTAACAATGATTGAGCTGTGGATATGGTTGAATAGACCTTTATCATGGTGCAGCCTACTTGAAGTTCTCACATTTATATGAACGTCACCAAACCGAGGCTGGATGAACAAACAGTCTGGTGCCTGTTTGCCAAAATGATTATTAGCATTTAATAATTGTTATTCGATACGAGGAACAAGACCAAGATGGGGGCAGCATGATAAAGGTCTATCCAGTAGAGCTGTGTATTGAGAGAGTTGCGAAATGGAGGGACCAGTTTTATTTGGCCACGTGGTTGATGGACGCCATGTTGTCTCCAATCAATGCAGCACAACCCAATGGGCAGAATAGTCTGGCACCCCGTGTTCGCCCGTTTGTTTCTTGGGGAACAACAAAATGGCTTCTTATTGCAAATTGTCGCAACTCTCCCAATATACGGCATGGGTCTATTACATCGGTCCTAGATGACTTACCCGTGACGTCATGGACGGAGACCAATTCCTTTTCAGACTTGACGTTACTACAAAAATACCTGCCCTTGTGTTCCGGTCTGGCACCTAGTAATATAAGTTTCTCCTTATTGTTTTGATACATCAGCCCATTTGGGAGTGAGTCTTCATCGCCGAGTTGTTGCCTTGATGGGAGGTTTGGCGTACTAGTATATTCCCATACTGATTGGTCTGTCAACTTACTGGATATTTTGTTGCTGGACAGTTGACAAAAAAAAAATAAAATATATATATATAATTATATACGATACAGAGTTAAAGATTAGGGTAGGTTGGAGGTAAATGGAACACTTTTTAGTCGCACTTATTTGCCGCTGGTGCCTTCTGTGGCAACTGTGACTAGGTTTCTTAGTGTTTATGTTTATGGAACATTAGAAAGTGCCTTGAGCAACTGAATTACAGTCTTGACGTGTTTTTTTGAACATGAGTGCCAAAATAACGAGGCTCTAAAAAGTTCCTTTTACCACCCCGACTGATTGGGTGTGTGTACATTGAACGCATGATTAAATACACAAACACACTTTTCAATCCTCAGTTTTTATGTACTACACACATCATCTGTCACATATAATTTATTTGTTAAAATTTAAAACTGGCTTTTGAGACCCAAGTATCTTAATTGTATGTGCTCATGTAGTAGAGCATGAAAGTGACGGCTGAAACACACGATGTGTGTGATTGTCGAATCCTACATTATTCAAATCTGACAGTACACCCGGGAATGACGATTTTGCCCCCGATGCGCGTGTCCCCCCAAATTGGCTGAAGGGTTAATTGAGTCAAAAGAGGGCGCTATCGGATGGATATTCGTCATTGTCAATCACTTACCGGATCGACTCTGTTGTCTACTGCCAATGGTCACAAAAAACTACAAAAAACCTACATTTCCAATTTCGGGTTCCCCCAATGGAATAATACAGACAACAAATCAAAGGCACAAGTACTAAACACAAAACCTACGTACCAGGTATCGCACTTCATCTCCAACTTCATTCCGGAATACACCAGGTGAAAAATTTGACATTTTGCAGCTGAATTGAGAAGGTGAAAATGAGTCAACATAAAAAAAGGCTCTAGACAATAAAACATCAACAGCTCCCAATACAGTGCCCTTTACCAATACAGTTTGTTGTGATCATTATAACTTGTGGATAAAGTTATCAAAAGTATACACTGCCTTTAATTTAAAGGAACATTACAGAATTGGTTTTTGCTAACAAAACAGTTGCTGACAGTGTAAGCACTTGATGTAATTCACCATATACATAAATTGACAAACCTGTAGAAGTTTGAGATCGTTTGGCCGTCTTGGTCACGAGAGAATAGTGAAAAACCGATTACAAATTTTGCATTGCATCGATGGCAAAATAAAAAAATGAATAAAACGCTCACTGAGCGATAAACTCCAAACGCGAAGTTAGATTATTTATTTCTCATCAAAATATGACATTTCAGACAGAAATATTTAAAGGATGTTTTCAACTATCATCATCATTAGACCGTGTAAGTTTTATGTAAATCTATGATCTTCACGATTTTTGTTTCTTACCAATTCTGTACCGTTCCTTTAAGTAGGCCTACACGTAATTAGACTGGGTTCCAAGTCTTTGAAATTGGCTTTTTAGTCGGTGCTGATCACAGACATGTATATAATACCTACACTGTAAAAAGTATCCGTATTTTAACGGACTCCGTAAAATGAAATATTCCGTAAATCTCGCCGTTATTTTACGGACTTTCCGTATATGCAAATATTAATTATGCTAATTAGCGTAATTACAATCAACCACGTTTGCCCAAACACCTACACATAATAAAGTACATGTAAGTACATATTTAGTTTCAGCCACAACCGTGTACACATGTACAAACCCACGTTAAGGGGCTTTATATTTTACGGAATTAAAAAAAAAGTTCCGGTAATTTTGCTGCCGGAATTTTTTCTTCTTCCGTATTCCTGCAGAAAAATTACACGGACAAAGTTTTTCATGTGGGTTTGTACATGTGTACATGGTTGTGGCTGATTTGCTCGATTTGTTTTTGGAAAGCTGTAGTGTGAAGTCCTTGGTAATAAACAATTTGAACTGAAAGAGGAATGTCAAAGTGGACTAATTATTGTTCGTTAACTTACCAACGGTTGACCAATTTGCTGCAAATACAACAACGATAACGTACAAGAAGATTTGCGATAGCCTGCCCTCGTCGTGTATCTGCATGGTTTTGTAGTTAATGGGCATCCAAGAAAAAACTTGGCGAATAATAATGTTACTAATTGTTAAGAGTGTCTACTAGTATGTTCTATTTCTGTATGCATACAGAAAACGTGCATTTTTTTTAAATAGCAAAGCCCATTGCGCGAGACGCAATTCGTTGCGCGTCCGCGCAGACACGCGGGTGGAGAAGCGCAACCATAGAAATAATATAATTAAATAACTAGATCGGCCGCGCGTAAATACGCGGGTTCTAGCATTGGGGCAGCCATTAGCCTATTTTTTTGTGTACGGCTTATGGCGCGTATGTGTACGCGGCCGATCTAGGTATTATATTCTATATCTATGAGCGCAACGCGCTCAGCCCGTAAAGGCAACGCGCTTTAGCTGAACATGACAACTGACGTCACACCGTGGGGCTCGATCGTGTCTTTATCATTATTAATTTGCGCTCTCAACCAATGAAAAGGCAGGATATTTGAACGGGGTGTTATAAACATAAATAAACCATGGGATGATCGCTAAAAATAATTGTTCAAAACCGTAGCCCCTAACTTTGGGACCACGCAATGTATGTATGTAGGCATGACGCGGAGCTAGAGGTGGAGGCCACGCAACTCCCAGTGATCTAAAAATACCCGGGACTAGTCTACATACAACGCGATCGATGTAGTCTGAACGTATGACGTCACACTTGGAGGCTCGTGGTTGACGAGAGTGGCCTTGAGCCTACGTTAAGATTCTGACGGTCACGTGGTACGGACGAACCTCGCATTAATTTTCCAGTCAACTTGTACATTCAAAACGTCATTATTATGCAAAAGTGCAAGTAATACAGAGTCGGTGCCTCCGATGAGTACGGGCTTCAAACCGAGGAACGGAGCCTTTCCAAAACCTTCTGCAGTTTCAAAAAGGGCCTTATTATTTTATATACATCAGTTCCCTGTGCACTTACATTCACATTAAAAACATTTGTCCCCCGCCCCCGCCCCCCTCCCACCGCTCAATGTTGACTGTAACTAAGAACACAGTCGGCAAATGGCACCAACATTGAAAGGGGGCAGGGGGGCCCAACGAGATGGCCGGGATTGTAGCCTTGCCCAATTTGTGCTGGTTCCCCCAATGGTGGAGTCTCCACCCACATCTAAAAACTGAATTACCATATTTAGTTATTTGCTTTGATCTACCCAACAACAACAGTGTCAAGAAAACAAAATCGAAAATTTAAGCATGATTGACATTATATTCTAAAATGGCCCCTTATTTTAAAACTCATCAAATAAATAACTGTTACTGTTGATGGAAACGTACACACGGGGTTTAGCCGTACAACTCGTCCGTTGGACAACTCGACAGTGTGGAGAACTCGTCGTTGAGACATCTCGACCAATGACCAAGACAAGCCAACGATTAAATGGCTGATTTCCGTTTACTGAGTCGTCCGACGGACGGGTTGGCTGACTCTCATTTACACACTTAGTCGATAATCAAACTTAGGTGTTTATTTACTGAGCCCCGAGTGAAAGGAGAGAGGAAGGCTACACATTACAATAGAGTTACGTCTGTGCACACAGATCCGAGGTGACACACAATGTGCTTTCACTCTCGATGGGTTTACAGTGTGCAAACAAATATGGTGAGGTTGTCATGGTGTGTTTGTAAACTGAAACCTTCAGCTCCATGATTAACGCTCGTGCTGTATAGGCATGTAGGTACATATCTATTTCTACCTCCATGATCATTATCCACTAGTTTAACTACACATGTTAGAGAGTGTTTCTAGATCCTCGCTGATTTTACTTTGGAATAATTTCCCATCGGCAGTAACAGACTAAGCTGATATGCATCAACGTAAGTGACTCTGTTTTTTCGGGGAAGGTGGGGGTGGGGGGGGGGGTGGGGGTGGGGGAGGGGGTCACCATTAAGACCAGTTCTCAGGCCGTGGGTAAGGGCTTAGAAACGATGAAATGAGATAAACGCAATTAGTAAAATCAGGTACTGTCAATAGGTTTTAAAGACACTGGACACTATTGGTATATTGTCAAAGACAAGTCTTCTCACTTGGTGTATCCAAACATAATATGCATAAAATAACACCCTGTGAACATTTGAGCTTTCGTTGAAGTTGCGAGATAATAATGAAAGAAAAAAATACCCTTGTCACACGAAGTTGTTTGCTTCCAGATGCTTGATTTCGAGACCTCAAATTCTAAATCTAAGGTCTCGAAACCAAATTCGTGGAAAATTACTTCTTTCTCGAAAACTACGTCACTTCAGAGGGAGCTGTTTCTCACAGTGTTTTTATGAACCTCTCCCCATTACTCGTAATCAAGAAAGGTTTTACGATGATAATATTATGAGTAATTACCAATAGTGTCCACTGTCTTTCTGAACACCCATCAGGTAGAAAGGAAACCATTGCTACTCTGTGAGTCTCTTTCTTGAATTAGAACAGGATCAATTACAGTGAGCTGTATAAAAGGGAAACATGTCTACTGAGCAAATCCACTGGGCAGGCATAACTAGTGGTTATTGTCACTAATTTAACAGTGTTTGCGAAGCTAGATAACTAGTTTTTGACTGTGTAAGTATACATGTACACGCTTTATTTATGAACCACTTGACCCTTCCAGCGAACAGGTAGTGAGTTGATTGCTTCATGCTGAGTGTCCGATGGATACCGGACACTTCGGCACTTCGGAAAACTCGGCGCTTACAAACTCGGCACGCTGCCAATTTTGTAGTAAGTGGGTGCCGGGTTTGCAAGGTGCCGAAGTGACCGGTTACCCACGATCTCCATGCTTAAAAACATAAGTAAAGTTACAGTACTAGTATACACTAAATTGGTTTGGGATTTATTCCACCTTTTTAAACAGTACTTGTGTCCGAATATTTAAAATAAAAAAAACCAATGAAATAAATGGCACATTTCGACCTTTCAAAGGGTGGAACAACCACTGGCAGTCTGTTGAAACACATTTTGTTATATAAAAGAGGGGCCAATTATTGAATTGCACTCTTCGGTTGGTAGAAATAACCATGCACACTCCCGAAATTGTTGTCCTTTCACACGAAGTACATTTTGTAAAATTTTACAACATGCTACAATTTAGCCAGGGCGACTTGCTAAATTGCTCTCGTGTAAAAGGCACTTTTATCAGTGTTACTGGAACTGTTTCAAAACTGAAATTCTGATAATAAAACACAAAAGGAGTGTAATGGTTTGTTATATTCATCATTCGTTTTTTGTGGTTTTGCTTTTGAAAACCGACCGATGTTATTCGAACCTCCTGGTATAGGAATATCGTAGTTTTTTTTACACTATAAAAACAAAATAAATCAAACAGCATAAAAAATAACGATTTCTGATACTTTGACAATGTATTATTTTTCGTCCCGGTTCAACAGCCCCTCCCCAACAGGGTTATGGGGCACAACCCCAGCAGGGGTATGCTGGAGTACCTCAGCAAGGGTATGCCGGAGCACCTCAGCAGGGGTTTGCCGGAGCACCTCAACAGGGGTTTGCCGGACCTCCTCCTCAACAGGGGTTTGCCGGAGCACCTCCTCAGCAGGGGTTTGCCGGAGCACCTCCTCAGCAGGGGTTTGCCGGAGCACCTCCTCAGCAGGGGTTTGCCGGAGCACCTCCTCAGCAGGGGTTTGCCGGAGCACCTCCTCAGCAGGGGTTCGCCGGAGCACCTCCTCAGCAGGGGTTCAACGGAGCACCTCCTCAACAGGGGTTCAACGGAGCACCTCCTCAACAGGGGTTTGCCGGCGGAGCACCTCCTCAGCAGGGGTTCGCCGGAGCACCTCCTCAACAGGGATACGCCGGAGCACCTCAGCAGGGATTCGCCGCAGCACCAACGCAGGGTAATGGTATACCCATGCAGCAAGAAACCGCACCACAGACTGCCCCTCCTCAAGCATACCCGCCCGGGTCGGAGCCGCCGGGTGTTGTCCAACAGGCTCCTCCACAACCCGCTGCAGGACAAGGTAACACAAATTCGTATTTTTCCCTCAAAAAATGTGGAAATCAAATTCCAACTCATGGTGCATGATAACAATCTTACATTGCGTATGACATTGTTCTTCATTCCAATACCGTAATTTCACCACTTCAACCATGTCTTCGATTTGCTGTTGAGAATCTTGAGAATGCAAATAGTTGTAACGAAGATTACCAATCCTTTAAATTTCTCTAAAACGGTGACGTCATCCTATACCTGCTTTGCCGCGCAAAATACTCCAACCTAAAACAAAATGCCTGGGATAACTCACAATAATTGGCCGATTAATTGTAACTCAGTTCTATACCTCGCTAGTCCAGGTTAGACTCCTCAAACTTGGGTTCTGGCTTCGCAAGAGCAAAGACAAAGTTTGCATAATTAAAGTTTGTATAGAAAAAAAAAAACAGTATAGTACGGGGTCCCTTAAAGGACAGGTGGAAGAAATTGAAAAGTAAACAAAACAACACTTTCAAATGATTTCGTCAAATGTTATTTTGTTTCCTCAAAATTTTAGTTTGAGGGGAAAAAAAAACCTTAGTATTATTTCATGGGAACAAATTCATTATTCTAAGGCACGAAGTTTGCTATTAATATTTTGTTTACCTTTTCAATTTTGTTGTACATGTCCCTTAGGGGCTCCGTAGGAAAGGACCAATGAGTTGGTAAACGGATGTATGTTCTTTTCACTGCTCTCAATCTGCTGTATATATAATTGTAACTATGTGGTTCTTATGTTTGCAGCGTGGAAGCCAGGAGCTACTGGCGAAGGCGCTGCACCTTACAAGTGGGACAATACTCCTGATTCGGACCCGGAGGATAACGAGAATGCCTCGGAAGATGTCGGAACTGGTCCGGATGTGAAAGGACTGCAAACCGTACCTGGATACGAAAACGTTGTGTTTGATGATGGTGAGATTCAATAAAATTTCAAATTAAAATAGATATTGTATTTATACACAGTATGTGCAACATGTTAATTGTGCTCTCATTGAGCAAGGCACTCAGTGCTTCGTTAAAAGTTGGAAAGAAAGTAGGTTCTGCTCTGTACCGGCCATACTTCTATAGTGGATCGATGATACAGTGATAAATTGTGTTATTTTATGCATTTGTTGGGACAGCCCAAGTGAAAATATATTTGGTCGTTGACAATTACCAAAAGTGTCCGATGCCTTTAAGCAAAAAATGAAAATTTCAATACTTTCAATGTCTTCAATTTCAGGTCAGCCCGTCCCTCCACCGGTCTATGAGCCCCCATCTGAACAGGAGCGACCACAAGAGACTTTTCAAAAGTAAGTTAAAATACATCGTGAATGTAATGAGTTTATGAGCACCTTTAAATTTGTGTCTGCTTTTTAATGTGGTGCTGTTAACATATCATTTTTTTAATGTTATTTTCTTCTGTTTTAAATGTTTAACCTCCAAACGTATTTTTGAATTTGTTATGCGCGTCACCAGATGCGATTAAAGAATCGTGAACTAACCACTGGTTCACGAAGTACCCATCAAGCTTAACTCTTTTAAATAATTCATTAGATTCCAAGGACACAATGGGGTTTTGGGCGGGGGGGGGGGGCTAAAACTCTTATAATACTGGGCTAGTTTTGTGTGAGGATTGTTCTGCTCCCAAAGGCGCAATTGTTTAGCTTTCACACGGCAGAATCAGGATTTTCTAAGGATTTGAACTTAGTGCGATATGGTGGAAACACAATTTAGTGATATTTGTGGAGGGATAATGAACATAATTAGAAAGATTTTTATGTTCATGGTGCACCCGCAAACTTTGAGCCAGTTAATTATACCTCCATGGTTTAAGACAGCCATCCATTAACGGACCAGGCCACTATACTTCAGTCCAATCGTTTACCGGTTGTTGAACTTGATGAAGACTTGTTTTATATTGGAAAGGATACAAAATGGACGTGAATCAATACATCTTGGAAGGGACATCAAACATAAACATTGCCGTACAAATGCATGACAATATT
The DNA here is from genome assembly GCF_032118995.1 of Asterias amurensis. Taxonomy (NCBI): domain Eukaryota; kingdom Metazoa; phylum Echinodermata; class Asteroidea; order Forcipulatida; family Asteriidae; genus Asterias; species Asterias amurensis. The sequence continues at coordinate 23,427,451 of NC_092652.1, read as the reverse complement.
CAGGACTTGTTCTCCACATTAGCTCACAAAATGTTTTCGAAAAGAAAATTATGGACCAAAACCAAAGCTCATAACAAACGGTTCGAAAGTATGTGTGTAGATTAGAGATCGTTTTATATACAGGAGGTTATTAATACAGCTTATGGAAGCTAAATTCCAGGGGTGGATTTCACAAAGAGTTAAGACTCGTCCTAACTGAGGACTAGTCCTAAAAACGTATGGGTGTCCTAAGTTAGAACGAGTGAGTCGTCCTAACTCTTTGTAAAATCCACTCCAGAGTGTTAAAATAACCATTTTGTAGTATTAAAATTGACACCATAGTGAAATGTTATTTCTTTGCTTTATGCAGTGCGGACAATATTTCTGAAGATGCCGTGAGGGCAGCCATGTTGGCGTTCGTTGACAAAAAATGTTGTTATGGATCCAGGCCAGCCAAACAGATGGCCATCAAGAACATCATCCCCAGTAACGCTCTCCATGTAAGCTCAACAAAATATAATATTAATTATTGTATATGTTGAATGTTTTGGACGTATTTCTGTCGTTATGTCGTTCCACTGAAAAAAAAGTTCAACAATAACAACACACATATATTGTATCTCTCACTTAAAATGAGCTAAAGAGTTTTTGTTTTTATTTTTTCATATTTTTTTTAGATTCTTCCAGCTGAAACCTGTATTCACTATTTACTGCTAAAAAGTAAATCCGAACACCTTGTGCTTGTTATTAAAAACACTATACATAATATATTTAATAGGTGATAAATTTGCATCAGGGATATAGAATGCTAAGTTTGGTTTTACCCTTACACCAATCTGTACACTTTATAGTTTTAACAGTCATAATACTGCTTGTTCCTTGTCTAAGCTCATTTAAAAAGTTGTGTTGTCCAGTAATTGATTCCCTTAAGTGCTATGAGGTATATGCTTTAGATGTACGGCGATATAAAGGTCGTATTTGTTATTACTATTATTATTTTTATTATTATTATTATTATTCGCCGAAGTAATGTATTTAGAAGAAATGAAACATTTGAAAAGAATTTTTTGTTAAGTTTTTTTGAATTGTTTTTCTTTCCAGTATATTTTAGAGACATTCACCGAATCACGAACTACGTCCCGCAAATTCAAACCACACAGAGGCGGTCTTGTCGACGGTTTTGAAAACGGCATGCCTCCGACTCCCTGGCAGATGCTAAGCGAACCAAATGACCTGTTCAGGACCCATAAGAAACATCAAGAAGTACCACACACGTCATTTCTCAAGGTAGCTTTGTTTTTACCATTTGACACTCTAATACACCCCCTTAAAGCCAATGGACACTTTCGGTAAACAGTAATGTCCAAGGCCCACACTTCGTGTATCACAACTTCTATATAAAATAACAAACCTGTGAAAATTTAGGCTCAATCGGTCATCGGAGTCGGGACAAAATAACGGTAAAACCCACCCTTGTTTCCGCACGTTTCGCCGTGTCATGACATGTGTTTAAAATAAATCCGTAATTCTCGATATCGAGAATTGATATTGTTTTAATGTTTTCTCAAAAAGTAAAGCATTTCATGGAATAATATTTCAAGAGAAGTCTTTCACCGTTACCTTCTGTAAAAACCCTGTAAGTTATTTGTAAATCTGTGACCTTAAAACAAAAATTCTGTACCGAAAGTGTCCAATGGCTTTAAATATATGACGTCACAACCACCAGACGCGCCTTACTTAGCAGGTCAAAGGTAAACCTATCCTCTTAAAGGCACCGAGGCCCATTTCACGAAACGCTAGGATTAATCCTATATCGAGTTAGGACGAGTAACTCGTCTTAACTTAGGATGGGTTCAATGCGTCCTACGTCTTCAAATAGGGAACTTAACTCGTCCTAAGTCCTAAGATTAATCATAAGTTTGGATGAGTTTGGTGAAATCGACGGTGGACACATGAGGCAAATTGTCAAAGACCAGTTATCTCACTTGGTGTATCCCAACATGCTCACAACAGCCATAGATGCCTAATAAGAGGCTTGAGGCCTGACGTCTTTTAGTATTTGAGTACTTGATATTTTCTTTTCCTAGATACCTATCACCTTTTTATGTTTTTAATTAAATGTTTTAGTGTTTCAATGGGCTTACTGTATGCGCGCATCTGAATTATCAGACCTGTATGCACTGCAAATTTATTTGTCAAAAATGTGTTGGGTAAATGCATTACTAATTTGTTGGTCACAAATAATTGACGTTGGTTAAACAAAACCGTTGCCCAACACGCTTGGGCAATGTTGACCAAATTATTGGTTAACTGCATTGCCCAACCACTGTTGGTTAACTTTTGCCCAATTATGTAGCCAGTTGATATTTGAACCAACGTTGGGCAAACAAGTTGGGCAATTTTTGACCAACGAGATTTGCAGTGTGATTCGTTGCAAGGAATAGTAAAGGGCACCCTATTAAAAATTATAAATTTCTACTGGAGCATTTCAAGGGCATCAAGGCAATGACCAAGGGGCATGGAGGCAATCGACTCCGTGAAATATCGACTCCATGAATAATTGAATTGATCATGCGAAACTATCAACTAACTTAAATTTACTAACCATAATATAATCAATTAATTAATTAGTTCTCAACTGTTTCTAATCTTCCAATCTCACAGGGTTGTCATCGTTGCAATTCGTGTGGTTTTGTCAGGTGTGCCCGATGCTCGGGTAGAGGAACTGTAAGTGTCTTCCTTCTTTTACTTAAAGAGTCTGGGTACTTTTTGTGGGGGGGGGGGGGGAAACAACAATGTCCACAAACTTGCACGGTTTAAAGTTAATGATGGTAAAAAACCTTCCCTTGAAATATTACTTACTGAGGTGCTGTGATTTTTGAGAAACGAGGGATGTTTTCCATGTTTTTTTTACCAGTTTTGTAATGTTCGTTTTAAAGTTTGTGTTCAGGATTCAGGTAATTTGTTTGTAAGACATAAAACACAATGTCCATAGATTGCCATTAAACGTACACATTCACAAGATAATGATAGAAAGCTTCCCCTCAAAAAATATTTGCCGAGGTGCTGTATAATTTTTGAGAAATGAGTAAAACAATGCCACTTATCCCAAAAAGCTTCACTATGCAGCGTAAAGTACAACATTTAGTGAGATTTTCATTGACAAGCCCGGGGTTTGGTCAAAAGTACAGGACGTAAATAATTTTTGTCAAATCACCAATGTATATTTGTTTTACGGTAACACCATGTGTGTATCTACTTGCCAGGTAGAGTTGTTCTTAGGGAACTGTCTTGCTTTATTCTACTGCCGTGGACTAGCTAGAGCAAGCTAGTCGAAACGTTGAGACCAATTCAGAACTGACTCCGCGGCAGTACAGTTATTACAATCCTATAAGCTAAAGTAGTAGTCCAGTCTAATTTCTATACCATCCGCCCTGGTAATAGTTATAAAAGCAGGACAGTTCTTTTCAGAACTGAGAAGTCTCCCGAACCTCCGATTATCTACTCCACGGCAGTAGAATAAAGCAAGACAGTTCCCTAAGAACAACTCTACCTGGCAAGTAGATACACACATGGTGTTACTGCAAACCAAATATACATTGATACCCCACCATGCAATGCCTCAAATCCTAAATCACCAATGGTTTATTGATGTGTTTTCTATTGGATGTGGGGCTACAGGTACGTTGTGGACGATGCCATGGGAGCGGGCGAGTTACCGTACATCGCAATGGAGAATCCCATCGGCAGTCCTGCGGCTCGTGCGGAGGGAGGGGACGGAGAAGGTAGGCTGGTACTGACGTCATACAATGGCAGACGTTACAACTCTAGGTGGCAGCAGACTCGGGTAAATTCGCATTGATTACATGTACGTAGTTCTCTGATGAGAACAATGGATTTACCTGGTAAGTCTGCTGCCATACAGGGCCCAATTTCATAGAGCTGCTTAAAGACACTGGACACTTTTGGTAATTGTCAAAGACCAGTCTCCTGACTTGGTGTATCTCAACATATGCATAAAATAACAAACCTCTGAAAATTTTGACCTCAATTGGTCGTCGAAGTTGCAAGAGAACAATGAAAGAAAAAACACCCTTGTCACAAGAAGTTGTGTGCATTCGGGTGCTTGATTTCGTGACCTCAAATTCTAAATCTGAGGTCTCGAAATTAAATTCGTGGAAAATTCATTCTTTCTCGAAAACTACGTCACTTTAGAGGGAGCCGTTTCTCACAATGTTTTATACTATCGACTTCTCCCCATTACTCGTTAACAAGGATGGTTGTATGCTAACAATTATTTTGACTAATTACCAATAGTGTCCACTGCCTTTAAGCATTAAATTGTGCTTAAGCAAAAAAATCCTTTCTTAATAAAATCATATTACCGGCCAAGAGCTAAATACCAGTCACAAGCAATGTATACAACATGACATTTTGGCCGGTAACATGTATACAAAAAGCAAGCTATTTTCGTGCTTAAGCAATTTTTGTTTGCTTAAGCAGCTCTATGAAATTTTCCCCCAGGTCTCTAAAAAATTACATTATCCTGAAACACCCAAATTTTGTTTAGGCAATCGACACCTTTTATTCGCAAAGACCAGTACTTAACTTCCCCGCATTATGCATAAAATAAGTCTGTGAAAATTTGGCCCCATTAAGGTAATCGAAGTTGCAAGAAAAAGTTAAAATGAAAAACACCCTTGTAGGACAAATTTGTGTGCTTTTAGATGCCTGAGTAAGCTTCCGGTCTAAGTCCATGGCGGTTCGAAGTTTCATTTTTGAAGTCAATTCAGAGTAAATAAAAATGCGTTGCGTTTATCTGTTTTTATTTGAAGGTGTATGCGGTGTGGCGGAGACGGCAGAGTCACGTGTCCAGTCTGTGAAGGCTTCTGTACACTTCGGCATTACATTCTCATGACGGCGTCTTAGTAAGTTTATTTCATTGATTTCATTAAGAAAATAAAATTAACTTACCAACCAAAACGACCTATGGTATAAGTTTAAAAAATAGTTAATGGTCTGACGTTTATTGTACTAATAGTTTGACACTTTGTACTTTGTAGCGTTAACAATGTATCGGACTACATCTTGGAAGGTACTGATATGCCAGATGAACTTATACGTGACGTCAGTGGCAAAGTCATCTTCGAACAGGCTCTGCCGTGGGTAAGTCTACCCTTTCTCTACTTGATGGCTATGATTGCACACGTATAATGCTGTATGATTTATTGGGTTCTTAATATTTTCAAAGATTTGTGTTTTTGTTGCGTTGTTTATTGTGTAACATTAAATTCACACCTACATAATCATAATATAGACGATGACCTGTGACATCACATGTTTACAGAAGATCCACAAAGCCTGCACTTTCTGCAGACACAATTTGTTCACAGTCTAATGGAAGAAATAATAAATTTTATATTTTATGGAGATCGCACTGTCTAATTCTTATCAACTTTTGTTATGATAAAAGGGGGCACATCTCAAAACTTTACCAGCTTTACTTTCATAACTCTTTGATTTCTGTAGAAGTTATGACACAACATGTCAACTTTCCCATATGACCTGTACAGTATTGTGCCTGCCAGAATACCCAAGTAAAGTACAATGTCACACTTATTGTAAACAAAAATCTAATGGTATATTACTGTAAATAACTTGTACACCTGTACTTGTCTTTGTAACTGCACTTTAAATGAATGTTGTATTGAATTTAATTGACTTACAAGAGTGTACACGTAAACACTTTTTAAAGTAAAACAACTCTTCGGTCAGAAATGACCTGGTTTTTGAGTCCCGTTGAGTCTGAACTATTTACGGGTCAGGTGGACCCGGAAAATGTGATTTTGCGTTAGATTTTATGTAAGTTTGAATCATTTTTTGAAATTTCGAAACAGTTTTTGTGACGCATCAAGTAATCGTACCAGACATCACTAAAACCCAACTCGCAAATTGCTCATTATATTGTAAACAGACTGTTCATGTGTAGGGCAAAGTATGCTACATGAGCAGAAACAAATGACTCGCTTAAAAATGCAAGAGATGTTTTACAAACTGTAATTTATTTTGCTTTCAAACAGGTGTGGCCGATATCCCAGTTCCCAGTGCAAGAGATCAATACTAATTCAATCCGTATTGTGGATAGTCACCGTACTGCCTGGCCACAGGCCAGGACCTTGAAACAGGTGAAATTGTGTTTTATTTTAATCACACAATTTATATCAAAAGAAACGAGAAACTATGACAGCTGTTCGACACTTTCTCTTTTTTGGGGGGATGAATTTGCGGAACTTTCTCTGTGTATTTTAAAAAATATTATCTTTAACAGAGAACCTTATGTTATTGCACCCTATGATTAACTTATAAATAGAGTCATTCACTTTATTTCACTTTACTTTACGAACAACATTCATGAAATTTCCCTGACCCCTTGAGCACCGAGCAGTAAACGATCACCAACAAGTTGAACATATTATCATAAAAAAACTTGCTTGTCCCCATTTCTTTGTACAACCGTATAGATGCATAGTCATTATTCTATAGACGATGTGACCTATGTTTACATTCAAACCGCCCTCTGTTGACAAAACACTGTGTACGTCATGTTTCGCCGGCCAAAAAGACGCATTGTCATGTTAAGATTGCATACACTTTCTAGCTGGCTGCCAAAACACAAAAGTTTTGCCCGGCGGTATGCGCGCGAATCGTATTATGGTTTTCGAGTGACGTCAGAGGTCACAGCGTCTATATACATGTAGAGAACATGTCAATACATTAATATCTATTGTTATGTAACATTTGCCATTCAGTTAAAACATTAACAAAAGAAGCATGATTACGATTCATTGTTTAAAACTATTTTTAATGTTTTTTTTTGGTGTACAGCGTCAGACTCTTCGTTCAGTCCCAGTGACTGAGGCTCACTATACGTGGAAAGACGTGAGTACACGCTTCTGGGTGTACGGCTTTGAACACGAGGTCCATGCACCAGACTACCCACACCAATGCTGCTGGGGATGCAGTGTGCTGTAGAGCAACCTACCAGGGCCCAATTTCATAGAGCTGCTCAAGACCCATAAGACACTTTTCGGTAAACAGTATTTTCCAAAGGCCCACACTTCGTGTATCACATCTTATAATATATAAAGTGAAAATTTAGGCTCAATCGGTCATCGGAGTCGGGAGAAAATAACGGGAAAACCCACCCTTGTTTACGCACGTTTCGCTGTGTCATGACATGTGTTTAAAATAAATCCGTTATACTCGATATCGAGAATTGATATTGTTTTAATGTTTTTTCAAAAAATAAAGCATTTCATGGAATAATATTTCAAGAGAAGTCTTTCACCATTACCTTCTGTAAACCCTGTAGCTTAATTGTAAATCTTTGATTTTTTTTTCTGTTCCGAAAGTGTCCAATGGCTTTAAGCACACACTTTTGCTTCAATCACAAATCCTTGCTAAGTAAAATCATACTACTAGCCAAGACTCCACTCAATTGTTATGCTAAGTAAACAGTAGCTAAATACCAGTCACGAGCAATGTATATGACATGACATTTTGACCAGTAACATGTGTTAAATAAGCAAGCTATTTTTGCGCTTAAGCAAATTTGTTGCTTTTCAGCAGCTCTATTGAAATGGCCACTGGGCCCCAATTGTATGGCTCTGCTTACCGTAAGCAAACAATCTGGGGCCAATTTCATAGAGCTGCTTAAGCAAAAAAATTGCTTAAGCACGAAAATAGCTCGCTTATTTTACACATGTTACTGTCCAAAATTTCCTGCCATATACATTGCTTATGACTAGTATTAAGCTGTTGTTTACTTAGCATTACAGTTGAGTTGAGTCTTGGCCGGTTATCTGATTTTACTAAGCAATGAATTTTTTGCTTAAGCAAAAATTTTTGCTTAAGCAGCTCTATGAAATTGGGCCCTGCACTTACAGAAACTGGGAGTTAACGCGCTTACGTCTCAAGCGTATTTCACGGGTTAGCAGTGAAAGGTGATCGTCAGCGCAAAATTCGGAGGTAAGCAGAGCCATGGAATCTGCCCAGTTCGTTCGTGTTGTCGCCAAAGATAGACCATGTTCACACCAAAGACTCATTTAACGAATGATATTTAAGTGACACTTATCAACACTTAAAATTATTATTAATATTTGTATTGTTATCCACATTATACAAGAAAATAGTGAAAAATCGACTACACATTTTGCATATCTTAGATTAAAAAAGAAGAACAAAACGCTCACTGAGCAATAAACTCCAAAACGGGAAATTAGTTTTATTTGTTTCTCAACAATTATGACATTTCAGACAGAAATATTTCAAAGCATGTTTTCTACCATAATAATCATTATACCTTGTACGTTTTATGTCAATCTGTTATTTTTTCTTATAACAACTGTAATGTTCCTTTAAGGTCAACCGTAAAGTATTGACAGGAGAAGAAGCAAAAAGAAAGACATGAAAAAGGGAGAGACGTGAAGAGAATTTCCGATAATGTAAATATAACAACTGTGTGCTATCAATAAGTCACGGTTTCTCACCAAATGCAACGATGCTTCCAAATGGAGTCGTTTAAACCAAGCAGTAATCGGCTAGTTTTTTTAAATTATTTTTTTATAAGTAATCACATTTTTTTAAAGTGTTTTTTTTTACGATAAATTTGGCTGTTTTAATTATATACTCTGTGCGAATTGATATATATGTACATTTATATGTGTGTATTATTTGAAAATAACATTTCTATAGTAATTTTATAACTTTATCATACTAATAAGTCACACTTAAGTTAAAGGCAAGAGAACAATAATTGTTGCAATTATTATTGCAAATAATAATAAGTCACTGTGTAGAACACACCAGTTGCATATACTTTATTTGTTTGTTATCTGTTTAACTCTCAGACTTTCATCATCAGTAGATAGTCCTTAAAAAGTTAATGTGTGAATTCCAAATTTGGTAGAATATCACGAATTTGGTTTGTAAAAACTGTAAAGTGATACTAAATAAAATGAATTGCTTAGAAAAACAGGCATAGCGTTAGTTTTGTAATGTCACTTCCCCTGCTTTAATGGCCTAAAAAAAATTAGGCCCATGGAACATGATTTTTCAGCACTCCGTACAACAGTTCGTCTGAATGAACAAGATGACAAGAAATGTGTATCTCCGTTGGCCTTTTCGTAATCACGGTTTCGAGTTCCGTTCCGTCCACCTTGTTCGTGTGTCCGAAGATAATCAAAATCGCTGACGGAGCTGAATCCTATATACCGAAGCCGTAGTTTCGAAAATGCGCTTTGGTTGATGTTATGGTTCCGAATATCGAGCTGTCGTAAAGCGCCCTCTAGACGAGCGGCATTGCCAGGCTGTAGTCTCCCTCCCCAGTCGTATTGATCGCATGTTTCATACCGGGACGTTCGAAGACATCATACCCTGCAGTCTGTCCTTTCAGGTCAGTGTTGTTGTTGATAATGCCACCTGTGGCCCCTTGATGTTGCGCGTCCCCGCTCTTGAGAGCGGTCTCAAGACGGGGTCGCTCGACGGTGTTGTACGCATTATTTCCCCCGTTATTGTGAGATGCTGCTTGGATGACCATGTGGTCGTAATTGCTGTTGGTGGTGGCGTTAGCTGCAGTCTTAGCTAGATTAATCGCGTTTCGACCGAGCATATTATACGCATCACCATCATCCACCAGCTTGGTATCTGCAGATAATGTTGCCGATGAAGCCCCAAGCGATTGATACTGGCCACTGTCCGCAGTAGAGTGCTCGACGGGTGCTGTATCCGCGGAGAGCCCCCGAAGTTTAAAGTAATAAACATCTTCGGGATCTTGGTCTTGAGGTTCTGCGAAGCTTGTCCTCGGGGCGCTAGGTGGCTCAGAGAATACGACTGGCGGGGAATCCACGTCAACATACCCACCACTCTTTGGATTCGGTGACCGGACATCTTGGTGTCTCCCTTGTCGTTTACCAAGCACAGAGGAGTTGAGGGCGGACGCACCGTTGGCCCTCTCGCCCGGATGAAGCGGGACCGTATCGGGCTCGACGTAGTCGTCTGTCAAGGAGTTTTTAGCGGGCTTGTTGCTTACAGGTATCGGGGTGTACACCGGCGGATCGTCGTTGTCATCACTGCCCGTTGATCTGACCTTCTGCAAGGCTGTGTAGGAGGTTGTCGGATGGTCTGGCATGTACGACGCGTAGTCTCTTGGCAGAATTTCGGCATAGCTTTCCTCTTCCTAATATGTTGAGAGAAAATTAATTCGGAAATTGTATAAATACAACATTAATGATACCAATGAATTAGGGGGAAAGTCTTCCACTTTTAAGGAAAGGTGAACTTTTGGTAATTTCCAAAGACCAGTATCCTCACTTGGTGTATCCCAACAGGCCTATATGCATTAAATGAGAAACCTGGGACAATTTGGGCTAATCTGATTATATAACGAAAAGGATATGAAAAAACCCCACACACTTACGCTTCTTGCATATATGACTTTGTGCTTCAGATGCCTGATCTCATGTTCAAATTTTGGGGTGAAAAACTTCAAAGAGATAAATTTTTACAATGTTTTATAACATCAACAGCTCTCCAGTACTCTTTACAAAAAGTACGTTTTTTTATGGATACTAATTTGTGGAGTAATTACCAAAATACACCTTGCCTATGGCGATGTTGTTGATAAGGAGAATGATTTTTATATCAACCAAAACTAAAGATTTTCAATTATAAAATAAACATACAAGTACTGTGTGTAATGACAATTTAAACACCGTGTTAATAGTGTGTTTTTTTTTTTTGGTTTTGTTTACGGTCCACCAGGATTATTGTTTGACATTGATGATGGTCGTCATTTGACGTCATTTACCTTCTGCACATTGGCGAGTGACGTAAGATGTAAGACGTCACCACCAGCTAGTCTCCCGTCAAGGTCGTATGTGGGATTCACTGCAAGTAAAATCAAGAAAACAGTACCTTAATAAAGATCGATGGTTTCCAGAAGCCTTTGCATAAATGTAATACTTTAGGTGTTTTCCAACAAAGACAAACATATATTTATGTTTGACAGAGGAGGCTTAAGGGTCATAGGTTGGTTTTTGTAAATGTAAAGCCGTTTAGTATGCCAAAATGGACCTTTATCATGGTGCAGCCATCTTGAATTTCTCCCATTGATATCAATGTTACCAAACCGAGGCTGGAAGAACAAAATAGTCTGGCTCCTAATTGCAAAATGATTTTTAACATTCATTTTTATTGTTAAGCTTGAAAAAGATAACAGGAGAACAACATTACTATTGCAGATAATCTTTAGTACGGTAGTGTTTAAAATAATTGTTTAGTTACAATCAGAAAACACGCTCAATATAAAACTCATAGCACAGTATAATAAAGAGGAAAAAAATCTAAATAAAGACCAGGTGTACCGCCCTTTAAAGACAGTGGTCACTATTGGTTATTACCCAAAATAATTTATACAGCTAAGGTATCGAATTCAAGGCATCTAAAAGCACACAACTTCACGTGACAGGGTGTTTTTTTTCTTCCAATTATTATCACGCAACTTCGACGACCAATTGAGCTCAAAATTTCACAGATTTGTTATTTTGTGCAAAACGTTGAGATACCAAGTGAGAAGACTAGTCTTTGGCAATTACCAAAAGTGTGCAGTGTCTTTAAAAAAAGACAAATAATATTAAACTGTACACCCTCTACAAGAAACCTATGACACACCGCGCATTATATTCACCTCTTCCTGCTGATGCAGAACTATCTGCTGGGTTCAAAGTTGACGTCTGGGAACGGTTGAACTTTCTTAAAATGGTTAAAAATGAGAAAATGCCACAAAGTTTTTATCAGAACGAAAAAATGAAAATGAATCAAACCTATTACTGGCAAAGGAACTGTTGAGGAAAAACAACACCACAATTTTATGCTCAACTCAAAAAAGTTCAAACCAGCACCATTCATCATTTGAAATGTTTCGAAGAACATTAATTACCTTATTGCTTATTTTGATTGCCGCAATAGTAATACGCCCGATATAAAATGCGTTGTTTTCACAATGGTGTTTGCTAAAACGTGAAAATGGGAGTTAACTCTTCAAAAGACGATAATGAAAAAAAAAAATTGCTTTTGTTTTCACGGAAAGAGAAGTCAATTTGAATTTAGCTTCTCAGTGACAGTGAGTAGAAGCTTATGCATCAACTCAAAACCTAATTGTGAAAATAAAACATTACAAAAGCAAAAAATCAAATACAAAACAAGATCAACGGTTCACTTTATGCCCAATTTGGTTTAAATATCTGTTTTACAGTAGTAACCCAATGTTATAAGCTTCAAGAATAATTCGCTTATTATAGAGATATCATACATTTTAACGAATATTTTTACCCCCCCAAAAAAAAAAATAATAAATAAATAAAAAAAATACATTGACGCCAAACTCACCTGCGAGACTTTGTGCAAAATCGTTTCCCGCCTTTTTTCCAGCACACGAAAATAATGAGCGCCACCAAGAGAACGATGAGGGTAAGTGATACTCCGATTGCAACAGGTATACTATTACCACGCCTGTTAGAAGGTGTAGGGCTCTCTACAGTGGTCATCGCGGTGTTAGTCACCAGGCGGGTGCTTGGCGGCGATCCCCCGGTTGAACTTGTGACGGACGCGTCCGTCTGAGTAGGTGACGTTGGTTGTCCAATCGCAGTGATTGGGTCTGTTTGTTCCAATGTGGTGACGTAACCTGTGGTCTTCAAAGTCGTAGATTCACAAACCGAATTGGAAATTGTGTACATCATCATTTTATCCTCGAAAGTGCAACTAAATGCGGATTCAGAGAAAGCTATGAGAACAAGCAAAGAGCAACATAGAACATAAATATTATTTATTTATCAACCTTAAAACACGTCTGTAAGACCAAAATAATTTTGTTGCAAGTATTTTAACCCCAGAAAAGAAATATGGGAAGCCTCATAGAGGATCAACAAACTTCACTGCGGGTCATTGCTATCGTAGGTTTCGTATGCAAACAATACGAACTGATATTCTACTTAAACAGTCCAGATTTTATGATGGGGGAAACATCCACCAGGCAGGGAGTTCCAAAAAAACAAAGCAGTACGTGGAATAAAGCTGTTTGAATGACCCTTTGTTCTACATCTCAACAGATCAAGAGTGTATAGGTAAGGAGAAGCAGGAATTCTGATTTCACGCTTTATTGCCTCGTTACAAATTTTAGATCGTGATATGCTGATAGCAATAGACTTATAGCAACAGCCGCCTATTCAAACACCACCAACTTCCACTTGTTTCATGTATGCCAACAAATTGTCGTGCGATGCCGTGTATTATTATCAACAATTTCAAAGGAAATTTGTGTATATAATGAATTTAATCCACTAAACACTAACCCATGTGTGTTACGTCATCTTCATCATAACAACTGCACGTCTTGCTGTTTTTAGAAATAAAGAACAAAGATTGTTAAGTAAAAAAAAACCTGTTTAGGCATAATTAATTATTTATTTTAACACCCCTTATGTATTAAACAAAAATACTTGACCTAACCCTTTCCCAACCCTAACCCTTACCCCACCCATACCCTTACCATAACTCTAACCCTAACCCTAACCTTAACTCTAACCCCAACCCATTCTAGCTTATTAACCCTTACCATAAACCAATTCATAGCTGAAACCTTAATCCCAACCTTATCCCAGCCCCAATCCTAATCAAATAATCATATATTTACCTCTGAAATATTAACCCCAACCCTAACCGTTACTCTAGCCCAAATCATAAACATAACCCTTGCCATAATTCAGCTCCTATCTTTGCCCCAACTCTAACCCTTACCCTAATCCCACCCTTCACCAAGCCCTAATCCTCGCCCTTACCCCAATCTAATCAGCTTTATCCTAACCCTTACCCTAATACCAGCTCCAACGCCAGCCCTACACCTTGATTTAACCGTATTTCAAACCCTAACCCAAGTTACTTACCCAAGTTGCATTCCAACGCACTCCGTTTCAAATGGGCCTGTATTATCTGAGTTGCACAACGTGTAGGATGCCTGGTTTCCGTCTCGGAACGATTCCAAAAAAATGTCTTTTTCTTTACCATTTGGCACACACATAAATACTGAGTAGGGAAACAAAATACCTATCATTATATTGATGATCAAAAATATTCCTAAACACTTTTTTGTGATTCATAGGTGTTTCCAGAGTTATCGTATACATGTTTTATTTATGTGAATCATTGTGTAATTTGTTCCCTGAGGCTCTATGAAGTTTTTCATAGCTATTAATTTTTACCTTGAGGGTGTGAAATCTATCATTATAAATAAACAACATTTTTTTCCGCTAGAGGCAGTAATAAATAAACTAAATATTTTTGCAAGCTCTTTATTCGACACTAGTGAGAGTCTATTTTTGTTGCTAGCCTTTGATACGAATGCTACACTAGGATGAAAAGAATAACAACATATCTAGTTCTTCTTACCGTCTTCCGGTGTACATTGAAATCGGTCCTTTTTCCCTGGTCCACATCTACAATCACCCGATGCTGGGCTGTTGTTTCCAACGGGGCTGTGCAAATTAGAAGAGATTTGAAACCATGTCATGTAGCTGCTTATTTGAAGAAAAAAAATATGTTTTTTTCTTTTCCCTTTCTTGACACTGATACTATCATGTTCGAGAAAGGGAACTTGATTTTTTTTTCCCGACCGCCCTCAGAGTGCCCCAGTATGAAACGGTAGGTGTGTTAAGTGTGGTTCTTCAATCAAGAATTCAAGGGTTCGAATCCCAACCGAGCAAAATGCCTGTAATTTGTTTTGTCTTTAACCTGTTAGTTAGAACGCGGGCTGGTTTCACAAAGCAATACAATCCACCGTAGCACAAATTGACAAAATTGCCAATGTGATTTGAATTGGGACATCGCACTACAGACAACGATTTATTAGCAGTTAAAAGATAAATCTCAGCTTTTGGCGAGAGTAGTTAACAGATGATATTCAATTTCCCGATCAGGACAACTACTCTCAAACACATTAGTCGCAAAGGAATCATTTGAAGAGGAAAATATAGAGTGGAGAGATTATTTAATAGTTTACAATCTGCGAACAAAAAATGTCGGGAAAACTCAAGTCACCCCGAGCTTGTGTATTTTGATTGCCTACGGCTCACTAAAGGCAAAACCTTGGTTAGAGATTGTGAATCTCAGATCTAAGAATATCTTAAACCACACTTTAAGCTAATCAAAAATGTAAACGTTGGAACCGTGACCCGGTTCCATTTTCACAGAGCTGCTTAAACAGAAAATATTGCTAAACATATTTTTTTTAGCAGACTTTAGCAGGATACAATTCACAAATTGCAAATTTGGCAATGGTAGTTTGGCTAGTAACCTTATTTTGGTAAGCTTAATAGTTTTGTGCTTAGCTAGCTACTTTTTGTGCTTAAGCGGCTCTTTGAACTGGGCCCTGTTGGGATCCAGAGCACCGTACAAAAGAACATTCCATGAGAGCGCTTTGATTCTTATGATACATTTCCCACTGGTCTACTTCCCGTCATTTATTTTCTCAGTTTAATTCTTTAAGCCATCTAGGACTGAGACTTTAAATATGTGGAATGTGTCACCTGTTACAAGGTCTTGGTTGTTATGCAAATAGGGAGTTTTGTGTTCTTTTTGACGGATCACTTTGTGTCGAATCCCACATCACATAGCTTTCAGTTTGTACAGTGTGGCAGACTGAATGGATGTCATTCCCTCATACCTTTCACCTCTAACTTGGGATTGGAACTTAAAATTTGAACTAACTTGAGTTTGGATTCATATCTTGACTGTTATCTGAACAAATTTCACTGTCGAGCTCTTTGTTGCATATCGTGAGTTCCACGAAATTATAAAGTTTCGAATAGACGACTAAGGCAGCTGTAGGCGGGAAACAACTCGAGGCAGACCCCAGCAGCCAGCTGCCAAGCCAAGCTGCACGAGCATTGATTAAACTGTTTCCCGAGTTGTAGAAAGAGTGAACATCTTAGTGCCGATGTCTCCAAGAGACTGACCAGATGGGAGTTGAAGATCTATGGATATGTGGCATTGGTGTCTTTTGTGTCTATGGATCTGACCTACATTGAAGGTCGCCAAAGGACCAAGGTAAGGAAAAATGTGCCGAATCCGACCTCCACTTTTTTCACTTTTGTGATTCACCTTTTTGAAAATGTTGGGCTGTTTTTGTCTCTATTTTTTTTTTTTTTAATTCTCTAATAATTGGCAGCGATTACAAACACAATGAACAGTGTCCTTAAAACAGTCCCTTTTCAATGTATTATTTTTTTACCGCTGTACAATAGAAAACCAGGTCATGTGTTTTCACATAGAGGGCGCTATCACTCCACCAACTGCTATCACCCACGAACCGCTATTACAGGGTTCCTGTGGGGCTGGGGTTTGGGTCTATTCTAGGTTTTACTCTTTTTAATGTTAAATATTAAATTGGTTTATCGTCTTTCTGCGTTTGTGTTAAAATCAAGAGCCCATTTATGATGGTTCCGAATAGAAAGTTTAAACCATAGAGCTATATATTGTATATAGCTATATGGTTTAAACTGATTTGGCCCATCCACACTATAGGTACAGAAAGGAAACATGATCAAAACGTATAAATAAATGGTCGAGTAAAAGGAAGTGCTGTGTGTGGTTAGAGCAAACGGGGACAAAGTGCAATCAAACCAAGGCCAGCAATAAACACACGGAAGTAACAACAATTATAATTGTTTGACATGTAGTTCGAATCCTATAAAGAAAATATTGTTTATTTATAGGGCCTTGTAATAATACCATGTATGTGTTTAAGATCAACCGATCAAAACATTGTATTTTTTACGCAAATGGTGTTGGTTCTTTTCAATACCATGTAACTATAATCTAATAGGATTTTATATATTATGTTCTTTGTGTGATTGCTTTACCTTGCTTGTGGTTTTAAGCCAATGTCCACACAAGCCTTAGTTTAAAAATCTATAAGTCGAAAATGTATGAAGACAAAACTGTACATGGCTTTCTGTTTCTAAACAAATTAAGATTATCAAAACAGTTCTTGTTTTAAATGTTTAAGCTAATCGAACTGCTCAATTGTAAATGCCAAAACATTGTCACAATGTACTAAATTGTTATACGCGAGACTAAAAATTCCTGAGGAGTTTCTTTGGCAAGAAAACAAATAAATAAAGAAGACATGTAATTTAAAACAAGTTGCTATAGGCAAGATGATAGTACATCACTTAAAGGGCTAGCTTAAAGGGTCTATGTACTTTTTCCTAACAGAAAACACAATGTCCACAGATTTACATTAAACTTACACAGTTTGAAGATTATGACAGTAGAAAGCTTCCCTTGAAATTTTACTTACTGAGGTGCTGTAGTTTTTGAGAAATGAGTAAAACAAATAATTTTCGTCTCAGTTTTAGCATGTACAAACGTTTTAACCAATTATGCTATGGTTATGGTATAATATCACAACTGGTAAATGGGATTTTACATGTAAAATAATTTTCGTCTTACTAGGGATGTACCATAACCTAAACGAAAGTACGTACGGAAACCTAAATAGGACGTATGGTAAAAGCTCAGGCGTGTCACCAGAATTTTGATTGCTCACTCGATACTCTTGCACCAGCAGCACTGCCTGTCCCCTCATTACTGGAACGTATGCAAATCTTTATCGTCCGAGAGGCGGTCTGAAGGGCGCACCACGACCAGGCCCAGATTAACCTGTAGCCCTATTGTTCAATTGTGGCACACAAAGGATGGGCATACCTCCTGACAGAAGAGATAGAGACAGCTTAGAGCCCCGGCACGTGTAACCGCATGTCGTTGGTTCAACCCGCCAAATTGAATTGAGTGAAGTGTGGAATCTCATGAGTCATTTTCACTCTATAGTTATTCCCGGGAAATACCCGGGAACCTTTGGTCGATCTTTTTAAACTACTAAGAAAAGCCCTTTTCACACCATAAGGGTTTCCTTGGGTTTGATCGTAAGTGTGAAACGGCCGTGCATATTCCTTTGAAATAGTACTCCCGGAAGTTACCTATATAAAACGGGATAGTGAGAACGATTGCTGTTGTGACGGTGGGGTTAAAAACTCCAGGGATTTTTTTTCCCGGGAGTTTATGAAAAATTAGTGCCGCCGATCGCCTGCAATGCTAAATAAAGGGGGGGGGGGTGGGCAATTTTAAGCCATTTTGGTCCATTTCGCGCTATTTTATTTATTTATTTATTTATTGTTGGTGAGCTTGTTAAAGACACTGTACACGTTTAGTAAATAATAAAAATATAAATGAGCATACAAATTTACTTGGTAAAGAGCAACGGAGAGCTTTTGATAGTATAAAACATTGCGAGAAACGACTCCCTCTGAAGTAATACGGTTTTTGAGAAAGAGGTAAATTCTTACTAAAATTTTCAAAGACTTCTGACCAGAAACCTTTTATTACTATCTGAAAGCACACTATTTAACAACAAGGGTGTTTTTTATTTCAGCTTTTTCTTGCCATCAATGACCAATTGAGTCCAAATTTTTACACAGGCTTGTTATTTGTTTGCATATGTTGGGATACACCAAGTGAGAATACTGGTCTTTGACAAATTACCAAACGTGTTAAATACCTTCAACTATTTAGGGTAGAATTCTGTAGACCCCCCCCCATCTCTTATGCTTTGTGTGAATATTTTAGTTTTGTGCTAATTTATTGATTACATTAATTTCTTCATGTGTGTCCTTCGAGTAAATGTACACCCCACATACACCCAACCCCCACTCAAGTATCTAAGGAGCTGAATGCACATTCCGATTTTCTCAGGGGAGTCAAGGGCTGTTTTAGAAGCAACACTCAGATGTAAAATCTCTTAGAAATTGAATATTTGAAGTTAAAATTTAAACATTACTTCCCCGAGAAAACAAAACAAGGGTCACTATTAAGATGTCACATGCACGAAACGAAGACACATGGCTAAAGGGGGGAAACAATATTTCCCTTCGCCATTTGTAAACGCGTTTTTACCACCGGGACTAGGCTATTATTTATAAAGAAAACCACATAGCGCAGCCCCCCACCCCCCCTATTTACCCAAATGGGCGGTATGTATAGTTCTGCGAGTGAATTCTATTATCCAGTGCACTGTTCATTGCTCATTATTTAAAACTGGGCGTATGCCAAATGGAATAATTAGGTACCCATGTGACACGTACAGGCTTATCAGATGCGGCCTACTGCACACTAGTGGACGAAATTTTTAGGTTTCCGTACGTCCTTTCGTTTAGGTTCTGGTACATCCCTACTGAGACGAAAATTATTGTGTGACTTGTTTTACTCATTTCTCAAAAACTACACAACCTCAGTTAGTAATATTTGAAGGGAAGCTTTCCACTATCATTATCTTCAAACCCTGTAAGTTTAATGTAAATCTGTGGACATTTTGAAAAAGTACTGAATCCTTTAAACAGCCAATCGAGAACCAGAAAATTCATGCATTTATGTGAACGTTCTTGTAAGCACTTATTTAGTAATGTTCCCGTCAGTATGCCAGCGATTCCGTTCAAATCGTTTTTAAACATGAGCTCATGCTGATGTATGGAGTTCATCAACTCATTTGAGTATGAAACTTTATCATAACTCGTCAATGAGCTCCCACAAAGACCCCATTAAAGCTCCGCACTTAGCTGGATACACATAACGAATGATCAAGCTACCAAGATGGACGCCATGATTCTGTTGTTTACATAATGTATACCGAGTTTTAGATGCTCTTTCAAATTCGGCGGGCCGTTGTAAGTAGTGCTTTGACTCCTATTTGACCCGGAATCCTCCGCCCGCAGGCGTTCTTTATTCTACACTTTACAATTGCCATCCTAAAAAATGTCCCTGATTTGTTCTATAAAGGTTCATTGTTTTTATTTTTTTATTTGTTTTGAGTCGAATTAGAAGAAAAAACAAAACCCCATTGAAAAGCACTACGACATTACAACTTCGTATAGTGCAGAACAATAATTATTGCCTCCCGCAGCGACTGCGCATTGGGACACGCATTGGCCCTATTGACCCCTTGCACGCGCGTCACACATGGCGACTGATGCCACGCTCACCTTGTTGGTGGGCAGTTAGGTTTAGGTATATTAACGCCGCGTCGCCTAAAATGCACACTTCATAGAGTTATATATAAAAACGCACGATGAAATTGCCCAACAGTATGGCGCATTCAAGATTTTTCTGATGATGACGTCAGGTGAAATGGGTCAATAGTTATAGTGGACATTGGTTACCGTATGGAATATCTTAATCATGAACAAATAATAACAAATAATTGAAAACATCTACACAAGTAAACACAAAGTATAATACATACTCCTTGTTTCTGCCGCCCTTTTTCATGTCTGTACGCTGTTATCTGCCCTGACCATGCAGTACATCAAGTCAATGTCAAATACGTCTAATACTGATTGTTTATAACGATGAGTCGCTGACCAGAAAGACTTGTCCACGCACTTCAAAATTTCTGAACATTAACTGGCACAAGCGTTGCCTTTTAATGAGATTGCACAAATGTGGTCTGGTCTTATATCTGCCATCCGGCTTACTAGTTCCGGTAGAGTAGAACGAAATGATACTGAAAGTATCACACACACGTACACCGCATGAGTGAGTGATTGATTGGTTTAATTTATTTGGATATTAAATATACAGCAACAACAAGCCAACAATGTATACTCAACAACAGGAGAGCAAATGATGAATTAAGATAAACCAAAATAGAACACAAGGTAGAAATACTGTAGACATTTATTCAAGGATAGCCCAAAATGTAGTATAGAGAATAACAGTATTATTTTACTCAAATAATAAAAAAAAAAACCTTATGAACTGCATATATACAACTCAATATTCAGCACCAAACAATGTGTTAATTTCAAGAAACCATTTGTTTTTGTTTACACATCATCACCAAACACCCGGACAAAACTAATTGCAAAATTTTAGTTAAGTAGGCTTTGAAACTATTTGTAACACAATTAATAATAATCTCTAAAACGTTGATTTTTACCAGTGTCTAGAAATGCAACACAAATAGACAGTGTTTGTTTGTTAGAGGTGTAAACAGCGTACACATTTCAATGCGGGACACAAACTTCCGTTTGACCCCCTTTGCTAGGTCAAGTGCAGTTCAATGCCACTTATATGAATCATTTTAGTACAAGTTTATGTGTTAATTAACATTGAATTAATATGAGTAAAAATTAATATGTACATTAAAGGCACTGAACACTATTGGTAATTGCTCTAAATAATTGTTAGCATACAAACTTACTTTGTAACAAGCTTGGAGAGCTGTTGGTAGTATAAAACATTGCGAGAATCGGCTCCCTCTGAAATAACGTAGTTTTCGAGAAAGAAGTAATTTTCCTCGATTTGATTTCGAGACCTCAGAATTAGCATTTGAGGTCTCAAAATTAAGCATCTGAAAGCACACAACTTCATGTGACAATGACAAGGGCGTTTTTTTTTTCTTCCATTATTATCTCGCAACTTCGACGACCAATTGAGTTTAAATTCTGTCACAGTTTATTTTTGGATGTGTGCACATGTTGAGAGACACCAAGTGAGAAGGCCTTCAATATTGAGTAAGAAATTACCCGTTTCTCAAAAACTACGTTACTTCAGAGGGGGCCGTTTCTCAGAATTTGTTATACTATCAACAGCTCTCAATTGCTCGTTACCAAAGTTGTTAAGCCAATATTTATTGTCAGTAATTACCAACAGTGTTCAGTGCCTTTAAGAACAATGGAAGCAGTTATCGGCAATCGTTGTACAATTTATTTAAAGTCACCTGGAAATATAATTTTTTTTCTTTCAAACATAAGAGTATATGCTTACGAACAATAAAACAATTTTTTTAGTAATTGTTTGTCACGTTTATATGTTTAAAAAATATGTAAAGTTGTTTGGGGGCTGACTCCGCCTACCCCTTTTGTGACGTCAATCGAGGCAGACTTTGCCTGCAATGCGTATAGTAAACACACGTGCAAAGTACATGTACGTCCAAGTCGTGAGTTGGTACGTTTCAAAAAGTGTTTTTCTGCATTCAGCAGCAATACACCTGGTCGGCATTGCCGGAAAAAAAAAAAATCTTGTTTTGAAACGTACAAACTCACGACTTGGTCCGTATGTACTTTGCAATTGTGTTTACTCTACGCATTACAGAAAAGTCTGCCTCGATTGACGTCACGAACAGCGCCCTCTCGGGTCGGGGTCTACTCTTAGATTTGTAAATAACATAATAACTGATTTTTTAAAAACCTTAGTTAACTGTTTATTCACATTCCACTCATCAAAACACATATAAAAAATACCACTTCCGGGTGACTTTAATCGCCTCTTTTTATGGGGGAAATACTCCAGTTATACCGGTACCGGTTATGATATCAAGGAAACGGCACTCTGCTGCGAGTTTCCTCTTAAGCTTCGACCACAAGTCTGTCCTTGGCAGTACGTGGTTTACGGTTTCTGGTTTCTGGTTGTTTGTTTTATTGGGGGTGTTGTTGTTCTTGTTGTTGTTGTATTTATGCATATATATTTTTTTCTATCAATTGAGGTGAAAAATATGGGACAAAAGTCAACCACATAGAATGTGCTTGAAATGGCAACATGGTTGTTTATTCTTTATTTTAAATTAATACAAGATAATCCATTATTTGGATTCGTAAAGGTCGAAATCGACGAGAGATAAAAAAAACACAACTCGTGCATGCATACATTAAACTGATTGTGTACTGAAGTAAAAAAAAAATAAAAATTATTGTGTATTGTGGGAGTCTCTTTAAGCGAGCTCACATGAGTTTTCCCTATGTAATTGCGAGTTCCTTAATCAGTAGGCAACGAAGTCTTCTTTTTTAATGATTTTTTTTTAATGGAAAAACGTGAACACGCATCCAAACTGTCTATTTTACATTTGGTCATTACTCATAAGATCAAAACACTTTCTCGGTACAGAGCAATGCAGAGTTGTTGATAAAATTGTTATAAAAACAGTGAAACTTATCGCTGGTTGTGTGGTGGGGGTTCACTATTTTCATGGGAATCCGATGACAGGTTGAGCAATTATTTATACAGGTATGTTATTTCATGGTAAAGGCAGTGGACACCATTGGTAAATGTCAAAGACCAGTCTTCTCACTTTGTGTATCTCAACGTATGCATACGATATCAAGCCTGTGAAAATTTGAGCTCAATCGGTCATCGAAAGTGCAAGTTAATAATGAAAGAAAAACAGCCTTGTCACACGAAGTTGTGTGCCTTCAGATGATCGATTTTGAGACCTCAAAATCTAAATATGAGGTATCGAAATCAAATTCGTGGAAAATTACTTCTTTCTCGAAAACTACATCACTTCAGAGGGATCCGTTTTTCACAATGTCTTATACTATCAACAGCTTCCCATTACTCGTTACCAATTATTTATGCTAATCATTATTTTGAGTTTTTACCAATAGTGTCCACTGCCTTTGAGTCAATACAAGTAAGCCTACGGCTGCTAATCAATATTTGTTTTTATACGTGTTGTGTCTTTGGTATACGTTGGTGACGGATTTTGTTTTGATCACTGGTATTTTCTAAAGCAAATTACATTGATTCTTTATTTCCTTGTAGCAATCCATCCCAATGCATGATGTGCATTGTTATGCTCAGTTTGTGTAGTTTCTCTTTAGTTGTTGTTTGTGTTAAATGTTAAATTACATAAATTCCTGTTCGGATCCCATCTCTTCTTCTACTTTCTATTATCTACTTTCTGTTTGTGGGAGGGGCTATCATAATACCACTAGTCATAATGAAACTTAAACCGTGGTTAAAGGCACTGGAAACTATCGGTAATTACTCAAAAATACTGTTAGCATAAAAGCTTACTTGGTAATGAGCAATGGAGAGCTGTTGATTGTATAAAACATTGTTAGAAACGGCTCCCTCTGAAAAAAAACATGGTTTTTGAAAAAGGTAATTTTTCACTCCATTAATAATAAAATACTTCAGCTGAAGCATTTTGTATGCATCTGAAAGCACACAAAGTAACGCAACAAGGGTGTTTTTCTTTCATAATTATCTTGCAAATTTGATGACCAATTGAGCTCAAGTTGTACGTTATTTTATTCATAATTATGTCGGGACACACCAAGTGAAAATACGTATTTGACAATTACCAAAGGTCTCCATGCCTTTAAAGACACTGGTCACTTCAAAGACCAGTCTTCTCACTTGCTGTATCTCAACATTATCAAAAATATAACAAACCTGTGACAATTTGAGCTCAATCGGTCATGAAAGTTGGGAGATAATAATGAAAGAAAAGAAAACCTTGTCACACGGAGTTGTGCGCTTTCAGATGCTTGCTTTCGAGACCTCAAATTCTAAATCTGAGGTCGCGAAATCAAATTCGATGAAAATTACTTCTTTCTCGAAAACTACGTCACTTCAGAGGGAGCTGTTTCTCACAATGTTTTATACTATCAACCGCTCCCCCATCACTCGTTACCAAGTAAGGTTTCGTGCTAATAATTATTTTGAGTAATTACCAATAGTGTCCACTGCCTTTAAAGGGCCTGTTTATGGTTGGTAATCATTCTGAAAATGAATTGCAACAAAAAAACTTGACGTGGTAAGAATTACAGCTGCAGCTTTAGATAGTGTATAATTCATTTTGAGAAACAGTTCATCGCGAAGTACTTTACGGATTTGCAAAAATATATAATTTTTTCTTCCAAATATTTGAATATATAAAACGGTAAAGACCCGGTCACATAGGCCCCGATAACGAGAACGAAAACGATAACGATAAAAATGCACGCCCTCGATTGGTTGAATGAGCATGGGCGTATTCTGCGTGGAGCAATCCAACCAATCGCGAGCGTGCATTTTTATCGTTCTCGTTTTCGTTCTCGTTATCGGGGCCTGTGTGACCGTGCCTTACCGCTTCTCGGTAATCGTGACTATACAGGTAAATGTTATTGTATACAACTATATTTATTATTATTGGTTTATTAACAATCAAACGTAGCAGCCAAAAGGCTGAATTGTGTTTAGGTTTACAATATAAAAATACATTCAAACATCAAAAACCAGCAAATATACAATACGAGATTATAAAAATAGAGTAGATGAGAATATAAAATTTCAAAACTGTAAGTATATACATTACAAATATTTACACAATGAAAACAAGCTATCTACAGGCCAGAACAATTATTGGTGATTGAGCAGCTCAACTAGGGAAGGGATGCAACTGTTTTTGAAACGGTTAGTCCTACATTTAAGTGTACAAAGTTTATTGGAATTTCTCAGGTTGTTGTTTCTAGGTGGGGGAAGCCATTGTTTATATCTGTCAGAGGTGAGGAGGGATTTACCAAAATTAACGAAGAGCAGCTCAAGTCTAACATCCATGGCAGGGAGGCCAAGCTGGGAATAAATTTCAGCAAAAGACTTAGTTTCACAGTAATCGTAGGACAAGATAAAACGAAGAGCCTTGCGCTGCAAATACCAGACTGGGCAAGCATATTCAATAGTTGGTCTAACATACATAATATATACACTCAACAAACCAGCAATAGAAGTGCAGCACCGTTTTAATTGGCGCAGAAGGTACAATTTATAGTTGAAGGCTTTGCACATTGAACTTATCTGGGTATCCCATTTAAGATTACTCTGTAGATGAACCCCAAGAATTTTCATACAGCTGTTAGTGATGGCTGAATTACCAATATGGAAACTAGGTGGTACAGCTGGGGTGCGTTGGAAACAAATACTCAAAGCTTGATACTTGGGAGGATTGATTTTCATGTTGTTAAAAACATGGGAATAAAAACAATCGAACGGTTAAAACAAATCAAAGGTTTACACCGCTTTAATAAAAAATGAACAAGCGAAGTGAAATAAGCCATCTTAACTTTGTACGACAGAGCAATAATGTTATGTACACACTTCTTGTTTAATTAATACACTTGTCATTCAGTTTCAATTGATAATTTTGAGCACTAGTGCAAATCTTGATTAATATAGTTCGTTGTAAAGAGAGTTAATAAAATAATGTAAAAAGATACATTTCCGTGTATATTTTTAAAATTTATAAAAACATATATTTAAGTAATCTGGCCTCACGTCATCAATCTAGACTCTCCCTAAAAAAACACACAATTAAATTCAACTCAATATTTCCGCCATCTTGTTTTTTTCCCCCCGATTCAATCAATTGAAAACCGAACTGAGGTTAGGAGGACCAAATAGTCAGAGCTATGTGTTTCCTTTGCTACTACAGATAAGGAACCTGACTATAATAACTAAAAAAAAAAACTCCGGATAAGACTTGACCTAGATTTTGGGTGCCCGTGGGGTCTGACCCTTTTTGAGTCAGGATTACCCGGAATCTGTGTCAAAATGACACAGAAATGGGTCTAACTGGTGCAGAATGCACAAGTGAAGGTACTTCCTTTTTTTTTTTAATCAGTTTCCGGGTCAGCCCGTCTCAGGAACGGGTCATGAGATTCCATGAGACCGCGAAACCGGGTAAATCTGACCCGGTTGTTTCTAGAGTAGCAAGATGATATTATTTAAATAGCTTTGATGCTGCATGAGTTTGGTGGGTTCGTTTAATATGGTGGACGCTAAGGCACACCATGGTCGCTAGTATTTCTGACATTATCTGCAGGTGTCTATTCAAGCCACCTTACTTCTACAGATCTAGTTGAGCGTAGAGTATTCGCCATCGTCGGTGTTCTCGAGCGAGCCGTACTCGTTCTCAGAAGCCTGATTTTTCGGTCTCAACTTGTTATTTCTGTCGTGGTGGGAACGATCGAAGGAGTTGTAGGTGTCGTCTCTGGGTACTGGAACCGTGAGACTGTAGTCTCCATCGTCAGCCACTATTACGGGGTGTTTCACGCCACGGCCGGTACGGTTGATTACGTCGTACGCGTTGGTATCCTTGGCGTTACCCTTGCCGTGAATGTTGCCTTGTGCGGAAGACTGACCAGTGCCCTTGGGTACATCGTGTCTCATAGGGGTGCGGTCGAATGAGTTGTATGTGTTGTTGTCAGGGACGACTGCGTTGTTATGGCGAAGGGCTATCTTTCTTGCATTGATATCCAATGAATTGTATGTATGATCCTCTTGCGGGGTTTTGGCGGCCTCAGTATCTACATCATGGGGAGCATTGGAGTTCTCAAGCTTGTAGTAGTAATCGCCCTCGTTCCCCTCTGAGGTGGGAACATCCATGCTGACGTAGTTCCCATTATCACCACTCTTCTTTTTTGGTGATACGATTGGCTTCAGCACACGGGGTTCGGCATCGAAATCTACGTAGGCGTCGTCACTGCCTCTTGGAGCCGATGGGGTTGTTGTCGAAGTAGCCGCGACAGGACGTTGCGGGACAACATCCTCCAGGCCAACATACCTATCATCGTCATCATCAGTGACTTTCTTCGTTGGTTTACCTCGGTCGTTGTTTGGTATTGGCGTGTACACCAGCGGGTCGTCATCATTAGTGTCCCTGGTACTCTTAGGATCGGTGTACACGTCATCGTCTCGCTCGGTGGTGGGGTTATACGCAGTGTAGCCGCTGGAGGCGATAGTTGCGTAACTCTCTCCAGTGTTATCTGGGTTCGGCGTGTAAATCGCTGGGCCGTCATTTTCGTTGTGATCCTTGGTGGCACCCTTTAAGCTCGTGTAAGGATCTGGTTGAGGATTGGGGCGATACGCTTCATAACCTCTTGGTTGGATGTCTGTGTAGGTATTTGTCCGAGACTCGCTCTTAACATCAGGCGACTGTAACATAAAACAATGATCATATTTAGGCCTATAAACAAATACATGTATAATACAAAATAATAAGAGTAACGAAATGCATCGGCAATTTTATGGATGAGGATTGCAGGGCCAAGTTCGGAGAGCGATACGCATAATACGTGCAACTCCATCAGCTATGAAGTGCACCACCTGTAATTTATACCAACAGTTTCGTGGAAGGCAGGTTGCTCGGTTCCGGTGTGGCAGGAAATTCAGCCCCCCCCCCCCCCCCGTTTGGAATCAGTTTTCCCATACGGCAAACTTTGTACGAACTTCTTCTGACAGCGCCCTCCCATCATAGGGGACATAATCTCTGGCGGACAGATATCCCTGGGACGCAACTAGATTGACTTTCCACGAGAATAACTTAAAGGGACACACCGGCTCACCGTTTACGCAATTTAGGGGTGTAAATAATGTTTTTATAGATGGTTGCTGTAAAAATGTCACGTACATAGCGAACAATTATTAAAAAACTCCAAAGCTGTAAAAGGCCAGCGTATACGTGTTTCCAGCCGTTTTAACTGTAGCCTTGCTCAAGGCAGTCGCATTATTCGCTCCGAAAAGACGCAGCTGTAAACCCACCCGCCGTATACCCTGTGCATGGTGTGTGCGATCACACCGAATGACCAACCCGTATACACACTGTCACATCGCACGAATACTGTTCACACAAGTCATCGCACATTGCATGGGTAGTCCTAAGTTAGGACAAGTAACTGGTCCTAACTCGAGATAAGACTAGTCCTAACTCTTTGTGAAATCCACCCCAGTGCCTTTAACTATATACAAACATGTTGAACCCACCTTTATGTTAGTATAATCTACTGAGTTTTCTCGTTCGTCTCCGATGGCATACGTTGGGTTGCTGGCGCCATGGACACCGACGCCTTGAACTGGTTTCAAGATCAGATCGTTTTGCCTTGAGAGCTCGATTTCATCGAGGCCGTATGCAGGGTTGTCTGGAGAAAAAGTGCAAATTGTATAAGATAACGTGCTTGAGTCTTTTTAATAGATGTTAAATTTGCATCGGGGATGAAGAATATTCATTTGGTTTTTACACATATACACCGATGTGTGTTTAGCACTGTATACTCAGTACTTACCCAAGTTCTATGAAAAAAAAATCACAGGCATATTACTCGGCTGAGATTCGAACTCACGACCTTTTCAATTCTAGAGCAGTGTCTTACCAACTAGCTATCTCGATAGCTAGAGGCAGTTCAAATCCTATGTTTAAGCAGCGGGTATACTGCAAACGATTTTGATACTTGATTCTTTATTAGGTATAAATACATAGGCGTACTGCCAATGTGTAAGTTCTCCGCTTGCTGTGTGACCAGGTAGACTTTGTGTATTAACGTCATCACGCCGCCATCTTCGATCGAAATGATACTGTGTACAATGGCAACACACATTATGCACTCGCGGCAAACAAGATGGACCAATCAACAACCTTGTTTCGGGAACAATTGGTTATTACTCAAAACAATTATTAGCATAAAACATTTCTTGGTGACGAGTAATGGGGAGAGGTTGGTGGTATAAAACATTGTGAGAAACGGCTCCCTCTGAAGTGCCATAGTTTTCGAAAAAGAAGTAATTTTCCACGAATTTGATTTCGAGACCTCAGATTTAGAACTTGAGGTCTCGAAATCAACCATCTAAACGCACACAACTTTGTGTGACAAGGGTGTTTTTTTCTTTCATTATTATCTCGCAACTTCGATGACCGATTGAGCTCAAATTTTCACAGGTTAGTTTTTTATGGATATGTTGAGATACACCAACCATGAAGGCTTGTCTTTGACAATTACCAATAGTATCCACTGCCTTTAATGCGTTTTTGTTGTGACTGTGCTAAATTGTAATAAAAATAATTCGTCGATACTTAATCATAAGACAGTCAAGCCTTTTTAATAATCTGTAATTTTTTTAAATAAATTCAACATTGTTGTTGCTGTTTTTTAATTTTTTTTTATTTCTAGGGTCGCTGGCTTCGGTCAGGCGGCTACTATAGACGCCATCTTTGGTCCAACACACGCGCGGATTTTTGGACCAAAAATTTTGTCTAGTCGCAAATTGTCGCAACTTGCTCAATACACAGCTCTGGACTTATCCAAACTAATAGCGCCCTCTTGGGCATGATTACATCATTGCAAGGAATGTCAAGGAAATTGATTACAAACTGCTATCTACCAGAAACTACGACAAGCAAACCATAGTTAACTGTGAGACTGAGCATTTTCAGTAAAATACTTACCAGTTTCAGGTTGTCCTGAAGCCCCGGGGTTCTTTGCTGCTCGTAAATTGCCCGATCTGTTAAGAGTGGATGTTACAAGGGACAAAAACACACACAACTTGATTAACGGTTACATAATAAACCACAATCAAACTTTTAGAACAATTCAGCGTGTCATCTTGAGCGGCGCATACATTCTTTGTTGATATTGGGTGCGTTCGTTCAGCTTCCCTGGGTCGACCCCGGTGTGTGGCGGTTTTTTTTTCCCAGGACGAACGTGGGTTATAATCTGTACACATTCGACCTTGAAAAAAAAAACGCCACACACCGGGGTCGACCCAAGGAAGCTAAACGAACGCACCCATAGTTTGGCTTGGAAGTGACGTCACGGGTCATGTCATGAGAGTAGTCAGAACCCTGTTTAAGTCTTGGTCAGAGAGTACATCCGACCCCTAGGTTTTTTCGCTTTCAGATCTTTGGTTGATGTGCCCAGACTTATAGAAAAAGTAATAATGAATTATTGCTTGCTTTAACACTGTTTGAAGGTTTTGGGTACCTTTGTATGACAATGTTGTTGACATAAAACACAATATGTCCACCGGTACACACTATATACCAAAAGTTGTATACCAAAACTGGTAAATACGTTTTACATGCTAAAACTTAGACGACAATTATTTTCGTGACGTTGTTTTTTTCCATATTTCTCAAAAACTAAAGCAACTAAGGAAGTAATATTTTAAGGGAAGCGTTATACCATCTTTATCTTCAAACTATGTATGTTTAATGTTAATCTGTGGACATTGTGTTTTGTGGTACACAAAAGTACCCAAACCCTTGAAGTTCAACAGTCCAGACTTGCCTCTCCGACCTTTCCTCTGATAGTTTCCTTCCCTTTCTCCTCCAAACAAAGCACGCCACAACGAGCAGCAGCACCAAAAATACAATGGCTAGAATGACACCAGCAGCAGTTGCACCGCCGTTGCTAGCCGCAGTGTCGCCGGTCCCATTACCCTTCTCTTCGGTAGTCGAAGAAGTGACCGGTCCTGTCGAAGTGGCTGTATCAACGCCTCTATTCGAACTAGTCTCCGCACCAGCAGTCACCACTGGGAATGTCCCATGACTACTGATATAAAGCTGTCTAGTGGTAGAGGGCGGTAGAGTTCTATCATCAGTAGTAGTTCGAACCGGTGACATGCTGGTTGTCATCTGTGAACCTGTTGAAATTGGTGTTGCAGGCGTTCCATCCGATGGACATTGGAATCCAGCGTCTTCTCCTGGTTTTATGATAGTGAAATTCGTCTCGTATAAGCTACTGGAGCAGGAACAATTGAACTCAGACGGCCACAGTTCTTGACCTGAACAAAATAAACAATTCGAAGTGGTTTACAAAAAGCAGAGGTAGAACCGGGAAAACCAATTTCGTGCCCTTTTTTAAATTAGAAAGTGTAGGTTTTTTTGGGGGACATGTTATTTTAACTCTTTGAAAACAGGTGGTGCATAACATTCTTACCTTGTTCGTTGGAACTGAGTTTGCAAAAGCCACAGCTGCATTTAACCGGCTTATCGCTGCAAAAAAAAAAAAAAAAAAAATCAGATTTGGTTTTCATTTTATAAATCTGGACAATTCATTGGACATCGAGGCTGAAAACAAGCTTAAACAGTTTCTTGCAAGTTTCCCCTTTCTCCTTTAAATTTTATTTGAACTAAGAAAAAAGTGAGTAACACAAAACTGGATGTTTTTTTTTTTTTAGAACTTGTGTTGCGTTGTGATTTAACTCACGTTTCCTTGTAGCAGCTGCATCCCTCGACATTATCTCCAGTATTACATCTACGGAGCACAGGAGTTGAGCTATCGTCACCGGCATCAAAACACAAGGCGCCACGCCCAGTAAGACGCATCAAATCATAAGGAATTGAAGACTGGCACCAATCAGTCCCTGCATCTATACAAAATGGGACGACGGATCCGTCCCCCGGAGAACATAAGAAAATTAGGAAAGTGCATGGTGCCATCATCGTCATCATCATCATCACCATCCCCCCATCTCAATCACAATAATCATCGTCATCATTATAATCATAATCACCACGAGTGTTTGGCCGAGACCGTAAATTTATTCAAGTCCCATTCTCGTGCGAGGTCCCTAAACACACGTAACGCGCCAACACACGCGCCAGTTTTATGCAGCCAAAGTACAGACACATAGGCCTCAGAGCTGTGTATCGAGAGAGTTGCGACATGGATGGACCAGTTTTCTTTGTAGCACAACCCAATGGGCAGACTAGTCTGACACCTCGTGTTCACCCATGCGTTTTCTGGGGGAACAAAATGGCTTCTAATCGCACATTGTCGTAACTTTCCCAATATACGGCTCTGATAGGCCTAACACCAGTCCGCCCTCACCGTCAAATGTAGCTATTGCAGTACCGAGCACGGAACGGGTTTGGGAATGCAGAGCATCACAAAGCAGTTTTCTGACGATGGCACGGGATTAGGGACTTGAGCCAAGTCTAACTAGACAGAAGCATTTTGCAAACAATCTGCACACGAGCACTTCACTAAAACCTCGGAAATGTCTCCTGAATGTTTTTGCGTTACGTGTGTGCGAATATGTTACTTCTTGTACAACAGTTTAACGCAGTGATGGCTATTACATTTATTTCGTGTAAAGCAAAAGTTTGCCATGAAATATTAAAGTAAAACCAATTTAACAACTTCATCAAAGAAAACCAAAGAAGAATTGACCTCCGTTTCGAGATACTTAAGAATAAAGCCCAACTGACGCGATGTCATTAACCTGTAATATGGTCGCACACTAAAGCTATTGATGCATGGTTAAACAAAGGGGTTTCTTAAAAAAAGAACATCATTGTTTAGGTTTAAATTTAAATATAATAGTTGATTACAAAATGTGTTAAAATATGAAATTAGTAGGAAATATAATTCAAAAAGAAGATTATATTTAATATATAAATAAGATATATTGACATAATTACTTGCTTTCAGTCAATGTTTGGGTGTCCCCCTGTTCAGCTCGCTGCGTGTACCTTAAGTGACCACATTAAGAATCTTCCTTTTTAACAGCATATTTGAGTGTTGGTTTAGCAGCGGAAGCTCTTTGGTATCTCATGAGGCTTATGGACCTTTTCCAAACCTCGGTTTCGTCTCCGTTAATCGTGAGGTCGTTGGTTCAAATCCCGCTCTAATAACCATGTTTTGTCCAATCCCAAATCATTTAAAATACACACAGTCAATTTCCCTTGTGGTGTATTATTTAATTTTAAGTTTAAGTAGCTCAAATTTAAAATAATAAATAAAAAAATTATAAAAACAGCAACAAAAAGTACCTGATACAACTGATGCCATAGTTCTTCGTTCACAAATACGACCGTAACTCACACTGCAACTCTTGTCATTCCACTGGAAGTTTTTATTATGTCTTATCCGAAAGCATTCGTTACCGTCGTCGCCGTTACGAGACTCAAATGTGTCAAACAGGGCTGGGGTTCCGTCCATCCATCGATAACGAATCACATTCAGACCTATCCAATAGTCTCCATCGGGCAAATTACTTGTTCGTATGGACTCCAGTTCCTCGTCCGTTTCGATGTACAGCAGGTGTCCTCCCAAGTCACTGCACGCATCAGAGGCTTCGTCACGTGTTGTCGTCTCCGTGCTCTCATCGGAAACGGCGTAGCAAGAATTCGGATACTCGTCACAAGCTACAAGGACAACACATAATAGTGAACATTCTGGATAAGGACAAGTTATAATAACCAAATTACCAGTAAATACAATAGTTATTTGAAGAGTAAGGCTTTTGTGTACTCTTTGTGTACAATATTTTGTGTATGCAATTTAATAGTTTAAATGAAGTATACACCAATTAACTTGTTCATATTCAGGATTTGAGGCATTGCATGGTGGGGTAACACCATGTGTGTATATCTACTTACAGGTAGAGTTGACACTGTGCCACAAGATATCGGCTATTTCATCAGCAGCATTTGGCACACTATCCTACCACCCTCCTCCTCTAACAACCACCAACCTACTGACACGCCTCACTACACCCGAGAGGTTTCTCACACAATGGGCAACCCTAACAATGGTCCTGAGCCCGCCAACCACACAACCAATCAGAGCATTGATTGACCTGCAGTGGGTCCACTGAACCCCTATAAATAAGCCTACTCCTCTCTACCTCTTCAGTGTCCTGACCAAAGATTATAGAGCGCCGCAAGGCGCAAGATGCGGAACTGAAGCTTTATCTATTGTTGGAACGTGAAATACGCATGGGCGCCATTTCAGCAAGTGAATGTTGTGTTTCCCATTGATAGGAATGGTCATTGTCTGCACTGAACTGCACTGATCTATTGTTGTATCAAAAGAGTTACTTGCCGAAATGGTATCCAGTGGGATTTCACATTTCAGCCCGAGTTCCGCATCTTGCGCCTTGCGGCGCTTTATAATCTTTGGTCCTGACGATGACTAGAGCAAGCTAGTCGAAACGAGTAGTTTTCGAGAAAGAAGTAATTTTCGAGAAAGAAGTAATTTTCCACGAATTTGATTTCGAGACCTCAGATTTAGAATTTGAGGTATCGAAATCAAGCATCAGAAAGCACACAGCTTCGTGTGACAAGGGTGCTTTTTTCTTTCTTTATTATCTCGCAACTTCGACGACCAATTGAGCTCAAATTTTCACAAGTTTGTTATTTCATGCATATGTTGAGATACACCAAGTGTAACAACCTATAAACAAAAACGAAGATTAGAAACAAACGAAGATGAGAAACAAGCGTTTCACTAGTTCGTTCGAATTTATAACTGTGACTTGTCGAGAATAAGTCAACCGTTTGATTAATTATCTTGTTTAAACCATCTTCAAGTTCCCATGAATGTCGTTCAAAAACTTATTAAGCAATCGTTTGAACGAATGAACTTGAAATAAGTTTTCTTTTTGTGTTGTTTCTCACTTTTCTTTACCCCCCCCCCCCTTTTGAGTGGGACGGGGAGGGGTGGTGTGGGGTATGGTTTTATTCCAGTGTGACATACATGTTTCGATGTATTTATTGGTAACTCTTATGGGAATGACTGTTCCAAGTACGTTATACTCTCACTATCGTATCTAACCATATAGAAGATTTAAAGCTGGAATATTGCTTAATATAATTAACATACCCTGGTCAGTCTTTTCACAGATAGAACGTTTGTATTCGTTGCAATCGCCTGTTTGAATTGTTATCTTTGCCACAAAAAATCCCCCAAACCTTAGGAAGACACAGTTGCCACCATCGTCCTCGATTCTTGAAAGCAACATTGAAGCTATCGATGCATTCCCGTTTATCCAAACATATGTTACGTCCACGGCAACCAGTCCCAACCAATAATCTTCACCGCGCAAGGAAGAGTTTCCACGCAGAGTTCCAGCCAGAAATGTCTGTTCTTCACGTGTCTCTACGTATACAAGGTGGCTGTAATGCTGTATACAGTCCTCCACAGAATCATCACGTGATTTTCCACCCGTCTCGAATCGGTAACACGAGTTATTGTGTTGTAACTCGCCCGGCTCACAACCTGGAAAACAAAAACAGAGATACGAGAGAGGTACGTGATTGAAAACATGGGCTAGGCTAGAACAAGTGTTGCTAAAAAGCTATAGTAAATTATAAAACCCCTTCCAAATATTCTGTTTTTTCATTGGTTTAGAGCGCGTCACATGATATGTCTTAGTTTTACTAGACGGCGGCCGTGTAATAGTGCATCGTTTGCCGTGTGATAGTGCATCGTTTGCCGTCCGACGACTATCACACGGCGTGCAGTACCCAGACGTCTTTTACCCACCTCATACCCAATCAGTGGTGCATCTGCGTATCTGAAACGCGCGTACGAACGTTACGTGTGCGAGGATGATAAATAGTCTGTTGGGGGTGTTATAAAACAAACATTGTCTGCTTTAACTCGTGGAATGGTTAAAACTACGACTCCCTCGGTGACCCCCGGACCGTTCCATTTTCCCTCGGCTGCGCCTCGCGAAAATAGAACGCTCCGGGGATCACCTCGGGAGTCGTAATTTTAACCATAGCACTCGAACCAATCAATATTTGTATAATAATGTTTGTTCTTGGTTCAAAGGAATGGAAATTATCAATGATTCTCGTACTAGTACTTGTAGTAATTATTACTAAATTTTGCTATTTTTTTTTTACTAAATTGTTGCTACTTTTTTAACTGTTGTGTATTAAAAAAAAAAAAAAAAAAAAAAACCATATTGCTATTTTTGCTCATGTTTTTTAATCCTGCATTTTAATGTTTTTCTTGACAGTGTTAAAGCGCTTTATAAATTCATATAAGTTAAGTTAAGTTATAGTGAGAAAACGAGACACGAAGTCAAATCTACGAGCTCTGAAAAAGAACAGTAGGCTTTTAAGTTTGACATGAGACTAAGGCACTATCGGAATTGCTGGCTACGGCTATGGCTGTTGGTAAGGGTGATGCTAAGGACGTCCTATACTTCAACGCATGATGACGCGGAAATCTAGCCGTAGCCGTAGCCGTAGACGTAGCCGCTTATTCAGACACGCTTATTCAGATACACGGTAGACCGTATATTGAATAACCGTTTGTTTTTTTGCTGTGAAAGTCGCCATCTTGTAGATCAAACCGTATGCGCGTCAAAACGCGTACATCAATGAAGCACGCACGCAACACTATAAGTTATCACACAAGCGCGAGTGGAATACGGAAAATATAGCGCTTCTGCGTCCCATATCCAACGAGGCCGAAGGCCGAGTTGGATATGGGACGCAGACGCGCTATATTTTCCGTATTTCCACGAGCGCGCGTGTGATAACGTATTTATCTTCAAGCAAACTTGGCGCGTGACATAGAACACACAAGACGCATGGTAGTGATATTAGCCGTGCAATATTATACAAATATTGACTGCGTCGAGTGCTATGGTTAAAACTATGACTCCCGAGGTGATCCCCGTAGCGTTCTATTTTCCCGAGGCGAAGCCGAGGGAAAATAAAACGCTCCGGGGATCACCGAGGGAGTCATAGTTTTTAACCATTGCACGAGTAAAAGCAGTCAATATTTGTTTTATAACACCCCAAACATTTCTAAATACTGTACTATTATTATTAAGTTACAGACCTGAATGCTACAATCCACTGACGACGCGAATACAGATTGCAAACACTTTTACTTACTGTGTTGCATGTAGAGTCGTGCAATCCGAAATGGTTACAGACTATTAATTTGTCATACTCGCACACGCAACGAACGTCTGGGTACTGCACGCCGTGTGCTAGTCTGTCGGACTAGCGCACGGCGCCATGTGCTAGTCTTCGGACTAGCGCATGGCAAACCGACGGCCGTCGTCTAGCAAAACTAAGACATGTCATGTGACGCGCTCTAAACCAATGAGCAGGCAGAATACTTGCAAGGGGTGTTATAAAGGTTTTTATCACCACTCCATTCTGCCCATCTGATTGGAGGATTAGCGCGTACTTGAAGATAAACAACATTGTTATACCTCGGTAACAAACTGTAAAGTTTGATTAGTCGAGAACCAATCACGTGACGTGCAACAAAAACGCGTGTTACATCATGGCTCGGGGGGTCGGGTAACATGAAAAGTGATGTACACCGGGGTACATCACCTTAATCGTTCCCAGTGTTGGTCGATTTCCAGCGCTGTGTACGAAACAACCGCGGGTTCGAGGGAACAGTCAGGAAATGTTTCTCGTTCGTCTGCTTATTAAACAATGAATAGTCCGTCGTAATAATGTTTGAAGATAACAATAGAACTTTGAGAAGAGGAATATTAATGTTACAAAGGTATAACGAGACAATTGTTGCACGCTGTGATTGGGGTCCATGGCCTCGGGGGGGGGGGGGGGGCAATGGCACCCTCGGCTTCGCCTCGGGTGCCATTTCCCCCCTCGGTTGTATATTCCCGTATTCTCACTTGGTGTATCCCAACTATGCATAAAATAACAAACCCATGAAAATTTTTACTCAATTTGAAGTTGTGCAAAAGAATAATGACATGAAACACAAATTAAGTTGTGTGCTTCCAGATGCCCCAAAAGAACCTTCAGGACTGCAAAACTTTTAATCAGAACAAACAACGGTTGATTATTTATTTATTTTTTAACTACGTTAAAGCCTTTGGACACTGTCGGCAAACAGTGTTGTCCAAGGCCCACACTTCGTGTATCACAACTTATTTATAAAATAACAAACCTGTGAACATTTAGGCTCAATCGGTCTTAGGAGTCGGGAGAAAAAACGGGAAAACCCACCCTTGTTTCCCCACGTTTCGCCGTGTCATGACATGTGTTTAAAATAAATCCGTAATTCTCGCTATCGAGAATTTATATTGTTTTAATGTTTTCTCAAAAAGTAAAGCACTTCATGGAATAATATTTCAAGATAAGTCTTTCACCATTACCTTCTGTAAACCCTGTAAATTATTTGTAAATATGTGAACTTTTAATTTGTTTTCTGTACCGAAAGTGTATAATGGCTTTAATACTTCAGAGGGATTCGTTTCTCACAATGTGTTATACTATCAACAGCTCTCCATTGCACGTTAAGCAATAAGTATGATATGCTAACAATGATTGTTTTTAGTAATTG
Organism: Asterias amurensis; assembly: GCF_032118995.1. Taxonomy (NCBI): domain Eukaryota; kingdom Metazoa; phylum Echinodermata; class Asteroidea; order Forcipulatida; family Asteriidae; genus Asterias; species Asterias amurensis. Next base: position 23,388,695 of record NC_092652.1, on the reverse strand, counting down.
CCAATCGTGTCCAGTGCCAATAGAACAGTAAAATAATGAGGCTTTACATCAGTGTCTATATGTTTCCTCCATAATAAAAAGGAAAACTTATATTGCAAAATATCTACATAAAAAGGTGCTCAAAGCGCTTGAAAAGACAAAAACAAAGCAACAGAGGGAAGAGGGAAGAGTTTTACCTCAAATTCCAATGGACTTTGTTTATGGATAGATGCGATATCCCAGTGGGGTTGTTTTTGTCTTTAGTTGTTGTGTTTGTTTTACTATAGCCATCAAAACTAAACTGATAGCACTTACCTGAAATTGGTGTTTTACATTCAAGGTTGGATGACTGCGACGCGCAATTACATGTGGTTACCTCGTTCTCGTCCGGATAACTAAAAGGAGGAAATAAAATCATAATTTACAAGGCATAATGCGATCAACATTAATGTAACATCGTAACATTTTGTACAAACCGATACCCAGGGCCAATTTGCAGATTAGCCCCCATTTTATGCGCAACAATTGATCTTTGGAAAAACGTCATCGCACGGCAATCTTGTAAAAGTTAAAGGAACACGTTGCCTTCAGATTTCACAAAATTTCACGTTTGAGGGTGTTCCTTATACTTATTTAGAGTTGTTCTTGCAATAAAACACATTTAATGTGTTGTAATTAGTGAATGGTAATTAAAAAAAACAAACACTGACCTCTGACCCCGAAACATGGCCCGCGAAATATATACGTTTTTCAAGCCGTCAAAACGATCGTCCGTTTATGCGCGATGTACAGCAGTTAGGCTGGCGCCGTAGCCTGGTAAACCTACCAGAAGAACACGAGGTAACATACCGTTCACTACCATACGACGTTGTGTGAAATGTAAACACACCATTTTGCTGTCAAAATGGATCGCCGAAAAACACAGATTCAGCTCATTGCTCTACGCAAAGAGATGATTGAAGACACGTCCAAAAAGAAGGAACGGACACCTCGCCAATCAGGGTAAGAATAATGTAGTGGGACATGGACTAGCCGACGAGAGAGAGAGAACGGACCGTGATTGTTTATACCCAATGCAATGTTATTGTTGGTTATTATTGTGGACATGACACGTAAATTCACAGCCATGACAGCCGCAACACTGAGTTGTGAGAGTACATAAATGTACATGTACTATGACTAGTTTACATGTAATTTTGTAGATCTATTCACTTGGTGCATAGATGGGGGGTGGGGATTTTCATCGAGTGTCCAGCGTCCTAATGACTTGGCATAATTTACCCGAATTTACTTTGATGCTACAATTAAAAGAGCCGTTTATCTGGCTGGGAAGGGGAGGACTTTTGTAAAAATTGTAGAAGTACATTTTAAAAATACTAAATAGTACAGATTTATTAAATGTTTTTTGTATATTTTTAACAGTTTACCCAAAATATTGTACCCAAGTCAACTCGTACCCAAGTCAGCCCGAATTCTTTCAAAGAAGTGTGACCTTTCAAACAATAAAAAATAAAATTGTCGAGAACTAATAAGTTATATCAATGGTTATGAATTTCTTGTTGAAGGTACTATGTGAGCAGATGCCAGGACTTGGCGTAAACATCTTGGAGACCTCATCAAACCCAACCAAGCTGGTGTGTTTGTACCAACTGTAGGGAGATGCCAACACAACAGGAGAGGTCATGCTGCAAACAAAGGCCGGATGAATGCTTCTCAAACTTGGCAGTAAGAGACTGATTATTTCATACTGTCAATGGCATATATCGTTGCGGTACCCGCTGCCAAAACATAGGATTCGAACTGCCTCTAGCTGCCGGGCAACCTCGGTAGTCTAGTTGGTAAGACACTGCTCTAGAATTGCAAGGGTCGTGGGTTCGAATCCCACCCGAGTAACATGCCTGTGATATTTTTCACAGGACTCGGGGAAAGTACTGAGTATACAGTGCTAACACACATCGTGTATGGGTAAAACCAAAATTAATATAATATACACATGTACTGTCAAAGCAGTCCAGTTTTGTTACATGATATTTTGATCTGTCCGCCCCCCCCCCCCCAAAAAAAAAAAGGAAACAAAGTAAATATGTTAACAAACATTTAATAAGGAAACACAAATTTAAGCTTTCATTCATTGTAGTTACTTGTAAACAGCCTCCTTCGCCAACGTTGCATTACCAAAAAACTATACACTGAACAGCCACATCCCAAATTTTAATAACATCATGTCTTTGACCAGCAGCCGATTTCACAAAACTTTACGCAACTGCGTAAGTCCACTTGTGCAACGTTTATGGAGCAACTTGCGCCATTAAAATTGCGCAAGTGAACTCAAGCAGTTGCGTAAAGTTTCGTGAAATCGGCTGCAGGTAGGTAATATTTGCAAAAATGTCACTTTAATGAATCAACATCAAGTGCATGGGTTTTATATTCCATATACATGTACAAATAACCAATTTTTATTTTGTTAATTGTTTCAAAAATGTTTGTGTTTATATTTGAAAAGATCTTGAGGCACCTTGTTCTGGACCACCATTAGAGTTGGCACGACATCACAGGAATGACATGTACACCAGGGGAGCATGATGTACACAACAAATGACTTTGCCACCCAGCCAGCCTTCACAGACAACATGTGTCGTGTCAGAATGGTACTGGAAATAGAGTAACACTACCTAGTTACTGTTTGTAAAATCAGGGATATATTTCCAGATAGTTTCAACTTTCATGTACACATGATTTATGCAAAACAGGTTTTACAAATGGCAATATTCAACAAGTAGATTCTTATTCCTAAATTAACACATAATGTCAATATTTCAACTTATTATTATTTTCTTTTGCACATTACTTATGTCAACAAATCATTGAATGTGATGTGAGCAGAGTTTGTTTTCATCACAACGAAATAATATGATTAAGTTTAATTTGAAGTACATGGCCAATTGTTTATACAATCATCATATTTATTGTATTATTTATTTGACATTTCGATATTTTGTAACAACAAACACACTAGAACAAATACAAAAACATAAACAATCTGTATTCAAATAAATTTATCTGAAATATCTTTATTCTGTATTCATAAAGAGACATGGATCATAGATGCAACAAGTTTGATAAACACAGTGCCATTTCAAATTTTTAACCTTAACCCTTGCAAGTATATTTTGATTTCAACCACATGCCTGTTATGAAATGCATGGTCAGAATGATGTTTTAGAACTAGTCATATTGTTGACTAGCGTTGACTAGCAGACCATGTTGGTTCGAATAAGTAAAAGTTTTAAAGGAAAACCACCCAATTTCAAGTCCTACTTGTGTTGATCATTCTATTCTACTTTTAAAACATCCTTTCTAACCATATGCATTTTACAACCAAATCACTTGATCTAAGGCATTGGTCTCTCTAAAGGGACTTTATACCTTAGATGTTGGTAATTACTAATTTGTGATCATAAAACTCACTTGATAAAGTGATGAGAGGCATGTCAAAGAGCTGGTTTCTATACTGCAATGGTGTTTTTCTTTCACTGTTTCTTGCAGCTTATATTGCCAAATTTAGCCCAAAATAATTGTCACAGGTTTATTATTTTATGCATAAATATTGAGGAGATACACCAACTATTACTAAGGATACTGCATGGGACTAAAGTGTTCTTTGGCAAAGGACAAATTTAATTAATGTTTGCAAATACATCGTGTACTGCTGTAAATTGTAAAAACATTCAATAAATTGTCCATATTTATTTATAAAGTTCCTATAAATTTGTGACAAAGATTCTCTTTGATTACATACAAACTCTAGAACTTGCCAATAATGCTAATAATGCACTGACCTTATATCTTATGCACACCTGTACAGACAATTTTGTAGCCAAATTGTGGAAAGTTACATGGAAATTAAATTTAAGAAGTGGAAAATGTGGATTTGTGTTTTGCTACAAGTTCTTCTGTTGGTAGTAGTGGGGGTGGTGGTATTGGGGGGGGGGGGGCGGATGGCGGCTGCGGGTAGAGGCCATTCTTGCACCATTAGCGGTAAGCCTGGGCGACTAGTGTCGCACTCCAACTATTGAATCCTGAGTCGAGTCGCGACTATTGTTTTCAACTATTCGGTTAAACGTGCTACAAAAATAGTTTTAAAAAAATTGCGTCTACCTGTTTGGTGAACCAATTTAGTCGCTCATGACTATTCATGACAACATAATTTACTTACAGAACACAGTCAGACATCAGTGACACAAATCTTCAATCTTTTCCGCTTGAATTAGACTATATTGTGCTTGCGGCACACATTGCCACAGTGCATCGTGATAGTTAAAATTTTGTTGCGACTAGTGTCGTAGTCGCAACTATTGGATGGAGGTGCGACTAGTCGATTAGTAATTTTCACTGGTCGCCCAGGCCTAATTAGCAGAGTTTTCCTGTCCTGCGAAGAAGCTGGTTGTCATCTAACCGTGCTTGGAAAACTTCTTTGATGTACGTGTACTCTTTCTTGTCCATACCGGCTTCAATAATCACATCACCACCCAACTTTCACTGTGACCTGGGAATCAAGTATCAATACAAAAATGTTACAAAATAATAAAATTGTTCCCCGTTTCTGATTTTGTTTTGTAATTTTTGAAAAGAGTTCTTCTAGACTATGGCCCTTTTCGAAACCACGGCTTTGGCTTTGGATTCAGCTCGGGCTAGCTTGGCCCCGCAGATGTTTGGACAATACTGAGCGTGCTTTGCGTAGGGATTCAGACAAGGGGACGGAGTCTGAAGCCGAATCCATAGCCGAAGCCGTGGTTTTGAAAAGGACCTATGGAAGCTTCATTTTTGTGGACAAGAGTATTAATTTATTTTAGCTTTCCTTGCCAACTACCATTTGCAGTATGTGCTCCCTGTTCAGATGCATCGAACAGTAAATGTTGCTGTCAAATGATTCTGAGCAATGTAAACAGGAGCTACCTCAAATAGTACTGTCCAAGACCAAGGTTAAGGAATTACATCCCCATAATAGACATAAACATTATTTTATCTATAAAATAATGAATGTATACCCCGAAGAAAGGATCATGTTGGCAAATAAGACAAGTGACATCATCTATCCTATGGCGATGGACTAGTATTAGTAATAGACACCACTGTCCTGTTGCCCTGTGACTCTACATACGTACATGCAAACAGCATAGAGAAAGGACAGAGAAGTAAAGTCCCTGTAATTTTGTGTCTAAAAACGAACTGTGGGGTATAGGCCTATGTGACTCGCAATTGCATACTATACTTACGCGGTAAACACGGTAAACGCCTCTGACATGTCTGAGCAGATGTTTTGTTGAGAGGATGAATTCTCTAGCTGTAGTTTTGGTATGGGAGGTCATGACACGTCCATTTTCAACTCCACTCGCTAGTTAGTATACGGGTACTAGACATTTTTTCGTGTACAAAGTGTTCGCATTACTAGACTGGCCCCGCTAAAATCCTACACCGTACGAGCAAGAACCGTTCACTGCGTCTGGGGAGGTCTGGCCGCGGGGGATGATGGCCCGCTGGACGGCAGCCGCTCGGCCCCGGGACGTGAGCTGAACTTGCTGCTTAGATAGATTAATAAAAAGCTAATTCAACGTAGGCCCTTTTATTTTTGTTCATGAACTGTTTTTTTTTTTTTGAGTAACCATGGAGGAAGAGATAGATACAAATGGGTTCGTAAAATTGTTAATAATTGCTCAGTCGTATAGTTCAACGGCTGCGACTGGAAATAAGACTAGTGAATTTGGCGGCCATTTATGGGAGTCAAAATCTTGACCCCCATAAATGGCGGAGCGTTTTGTTTCGAGAAAGTTAGCAAAAGTGAAGCAATTCTAAGGCATGTTTGTGTAGATCATTATATTCTACTTTTTTAACATCTTTCCAACCGTAATAATTTTACATCAAACGCTTGTCATAGCCCAAAAACGCCCAACAAAGCGCAGCCCGAAGGCAACGTGTTCCTTTAATCAGGGTATTGTTTGAATTAATGTACTTTCAGAACTGACAGAAGTTTTTCTTTTAAAGGCAGCGGACACTATTGGTATTTACTCAGAATAATTATTAGCATAAAACCTTACTTGGTGACGAGTAATGGGGAGAGGTTGGTAGTAAGACATTGTGAGAAACGGCTCTCTCTGAGTAACGTAATTTTCGAGAAAGAAGTAATTTTTAACGAATTTGATTTTGGGACCTCAAAATTAGATTGTGAGGCACGAAATCAAGCATCTGAAAGCACACAACTTCGTGCGACAAGGGTGTTTTTTCTTTCATTATTATCTCGCAACTCCGACGACCAATTGAGCTAAAATTTTCAAAGGTTTGTAATTTTATGCATTATTGTTGAGATACACCAAGTGAGAAGACTGGTCTTTGGCAATTACCAATAGTGTTCAGTGTCTTTAACGAATACGATAACACTCTAGAAAACAAAATACATCTAGTAGAAAAACAAGTAAAAAGTGGGATACATCTAGACATAAGTTAAAGACCCTGGACACTATTGGTAATTGTCAAAGACCAGTCTTCTCACTTAATGTATCTCAACATATGCATAAAATAACAAACCTGTGAAAATTTGAGCTCAATTTGTCATCGAAGTTGCGAGATAATAATGAAAGAATAAACACCCTTGTCACACACAGTTGTGTGCGTTTAGATGGTTGATTCCGAGACCTCAAGTTCTAAACCTGAGGTCTCGAAATCAAATTCGTGGAAAATTACTTCGTTCTCGAAAACTATGTCACTTCAGAGGGAGTCGTTTCTCACAATGTTTTATACCATCAACATCTCCCCATTACTCGTCACCAAGTAAGGTTTTATGGAAATAATTATTTTGAGTAATTACCAATAGTGTCCACTGCCTTTAAGGGCAGGCAGTATAAAAGAAAACAAATTGTTTGTAACACACAGTCAAATCGTGAACCTAGTTGTTTTAACCACTTGTAAGCCCACAAGTTTATAAGTATAATGAACGCAAGCACACATTGCACTTTTCGAATCCTGTTTGTGAGTCCTGCTAATAATATTGTTCTTATCTGTTAATTATTCCCCTTTCTAAAGCATAAGGGTCGAAGATGAGCAAAGAAAACTTTGTGGGGTCTGTTGTTCCACTGGGGAGACCTCTATTATTCTTTAAAATGATTCAAACTGACATAGCATCTGAGGAATTTTGTTGACATTGTTTTAGCCAGTTTCCTGGTCAACTTGACCCGGAACTAGGTCAGGCTTAGAAGGACTCGGAATCGAATCCGGGTCGAATCTGACCCGGGAGATTTTAGAGTGAAGATGCCCGTATTGGCATTATCCCATAGTCTTTACACAGACAATGGGCCGTATTCATAAACAAATAGCAACGGGAATTCCCCTTAAAACCCTTCTATAAGGAGACCCTATTGTTCCCCCTTTGTGTTTTGACCTCGCTCTCCATAAGGGTACCATAAGGTAGATCGTACATGAACACTGCGTCATGTCAATCTTTAGTCAGTGCTTTAAAGACACTGGACACATTTGGTAATTGTCGAAGACCAGTCTTCTCACTTGGTGTATCTCAGCATTATGCATAAAATAACAAACCTGTGAAAATTTGAAACCAATTGGTCGTCGAAGTTGCGAGATAATTATGAAAGAAAAACACCCTTGTCACACGAAGTTGTGTGCTGAATGCTTGATGTCTGGACCTCAAAATCTAATTCTGAGGTCAAATTCGTGAAAAATTACTTCTTCTCGAAAACTATGTTATTTCTGAGGGAACCGTTTCTCACAATGTTTTATATTACTACTCCATTGCTCGTTACCGAGTATTGTTTTATGCTAACAATGTTTTTACGCTAACAATTGTTTTGAGTAATTACTAAAAGTGTCCATGCCTTTAACATAACGCCATTTAAAGCACACGTTTACAAGTATTATGCCTATACATGTACACTTAAAGAATCAAGTGCTTAAATTTGTCTTACAATTTTCCAGGAGTTTCCGCATTGGTTTTGTAAAGGGAAATAAAATGCTGCGATGAAAAACAGCATACAATCAGAAAAAAGAGTAATAAAATAAAACAATTGTACCGCCTTTGGGATTGAAATTGTAAAACTATCTTTACGAAACAGTTTCGTCAATTTACTGTTACTCAGTTACTCTTACCCGCCGTGGTAATCTCTACGCCGTCGGAACCTGGTTCCATCCCCGCCGATGCCGGTCCCCTCACCACCCACCGATGAAAGAACACTCCAGGCGGTTAAGCTGATGAGGACAAACTTCAGACGGTTTCCCGAAGTCATGATTCTAAAGATGTGGCCACAAAACAGCCAAAACTCACATCTAAGGATTTGGATGTCACAACCAAACGAGTGGTAAACTAGAACTATAGCTGTGATCATTCAACTTTGGATGTTTCTATGTTATGCATCTGTGTACATCATTGAAGCATGTTTTCTATTTAAAGGAACACGTTGCCTTGGATCGGTCGAGTTGGTCTTTGAAAAGCGTTCTGTAACCGTTTGTTATAAAATCGGTATGGTTAGAAAGATGTTGTAAAAGTAGAATACAATGATCTACACAAATATGCCTCGAAATTGCGTGGTTTTCGTTTTACCTCGTCGACAAACACGGTCGGCCATTTATGGGAGTCAAATTGTTGACTCCCATAAATGGCCGACCGTGTTAGTTTGCAAAGTAAAGGGAAAACCACGCAATTTCGAGCGATACTTGTGTGGATCATTGTATTCTACTTTTACAACATCTTTCTAACCATATACATTTCATAACAAACGGTTACAGAACGCTTTTCATAGACCAACTCGACCGATCCAAGGCAATGTGTTCCTTTCAAGCTCACTTCCATAGACACTGTTCCATCGCAACTACTGGATCGAACTCCGTACGCAAATTGTTCAAAGCTGAATGGCAGTGTTTGCTCATGACAAGACCTTTGCACTGCTTCATGGCCAGCATAAGCCTTGCTATGGAATTCAGTACTTATTCTTGAATTCTTGTTTTTTTGCGTTTACTTCCGCCTAATCATGCGTGTTTTCCCCTAGCCATTCGTTTTGTGTGTGGGGCGTCCTTATCACGCCCACACCAAACCGATTCTGACCCTATAAATAAACCTCTAAAACACAACGAAACCAAACGGCTTAAAAAAAAAAATGCAAATTTGAAATTGTCAAAGACCAGTCTTCTCACTTGTATCTCAACATATGCATAAAATAACAAACCTGTGAACATTTGAGCTCAATTGGTCGTCGAAGTTGCGAGATAATATAGACAGAAAAACACCCTTGTCACACGAAGTTGTGTGCTTTCAGATGCTTGATTTCGAGACCTGAAACTCTAAGTCTGAGTACTTCTTTGTCGAAAACCACGTTACTTTAGAGGGAGCCGTTTCCCACAATGTTTTATACTATCAACCTCTCCCCAATACTCGTTGCCTTTAAAGTTGATCCAGGACGAATGATTCATTGTTTGGACTTTTGGTTCCAAAATAGCTATTGATTTGGCGATAATAATCTAGTACTAACTATTGTTTTAGCAAAGCATTTCCTCATTTTTTTCAAAAAAAAAGAGAGTATTTTATCCAAGTACGAAACTTGGCACTGCAGTGTCTAACTACCTTTGTCTATAATTATGGTTGAAGCTTTACTTTTGTTAACTTTACTTTTTTAGACTGTTAATGGCCTTGGATTAATACAACCACAGAAGAGTTTTTGTTTTCATTTTCATTTTCTTCCATGAAATAACAGTCCATCATCTGATGTAGTACGTATACAATGTAGTTGATGTGTACTATTGTTGTTGTTTAGTGTTTTTTTCTGTATCTGCCCCTTAAAGATCCTTGACACTTTTGATAACTGTCAAAGACTAGTCTTCTCACTTGCTGTATCTCAACATATTACAAAATAACAATCCCGTGAAAATTTGAGCTCAATTGGTGGTCGAAGTTGCGAGATAATAATGGAAGAAAAAACACTATTGTCACACATAGTTGTGTGCTTTCAGATGCTTCATTTCGAGACCTCAAATTCTGAATCTGAGGTCTCGAAATCAAATTCGTGGAAAATTACTTTTTTTCTCGAAAAGTACGTTACTTCAGAGGGAGCCGTTTCTCACAATGTTTTATAATATCATCCTCTCCCCATTACTCGTTACCAAGTTAATTTTAACGCCAATAGTTATTCTGAGTTATTACTAATAGTGTCCACTGCCTTTAACCCTGCATTTCGGTAAAGTCAGTGGGGAAATCCCCATAGATCTTAGACCACTTGTGCCAGTTTGATTGGATGTAGTAGCAGGAAGGCAGCCTCCATGGATGTAGCAAGTAAACCAGATAAGCTTGGCCACTGAAGTTCTCCATTATATTTCTCACTGGTATATTGGAGGAAGTCAAGTTACCTTATTCATAAGAGGAGTAATTAACTAAAAATGCTAGTTGTGCCATACACTAAAAACCATGGCCCGCCCACCAAATACAGGGTTCGTACGGGCTGGTTGCATGTTGTGTCTACTACATGTTGAAAACTATAATACACGTACATTATGCTTTGAGTTTACTAACCGAAACCAATAAATGAATGACATACAATGCACAAACCGCATTTAAAAAACAACTTTTTGTTAGTTTCTGAATGCACACGAATTCGAATAAGTTGGTAGCGTTGTAAGGTCATCCATCCAATGAATGAAGTTTACCACCGTCATAACTTTTCATTTCTTTTCAGGAGCGCTGATTCAAAACACTGTTGTGAATATTGAAGTGAGCTTGTGGCATTCTGTCATGTGTGCGTAAATACACGTATTGTGTGGGTATGATGAGGGTATGAACGAACTTGTCGAGAGCTGTAGGTATTCATATTCAAACCGGGGGATCAATGGTTCAAGAGTTGGTTGAAGGTCCCCAGGAAAGTGTGCTCAAATCCAACGGGAGCTGGAGTGAATTTCACAAAGGTAGTCCTAACTTAGGACTAGTCCTAGGCAATGCTAAGAGATAGGACCAGTCCTAAGTAAGATGAGTTACTGGTCCTAACTTAGGACCAGTCCTATCTCTTAGCATTGCCTAGGACTAGTCCTAAGTTAGGACTACCTTTGTGAAATCCACCCTTGGTGCCAGAAAGGACGAACGAAAGCAGGTGGGGCAATAGGAGGTTCTCGCTTAAAGGTGTATACAAAAGGGGGCGGGGCAATAGACCAGTGTTAAAGAATATGTTGTTCTTTCTTTAAGTGCACAAAACGAAGGAAAATCCATACAGAGGGTGGTAGACAAAGTGTGGGGAGTCGTGGGTTCTTTAGTGAAAACAATAATCACAAATTTAAATAATAAACACAATAATACATGCATGACAATAATTCTTATAAATTATTTGAATATTAATACACTATTTAAAAATTAAATACTTAAACGCCGTGCACACACATTGTTCATCATAAAGTACAACTTCCGACCGAGTCTGTTTGCATCAGTCAGAAAACCATAACGATTATTTGTAGCGCACTTGGAAAACCAAAAACCAAAAACCGAGTCCCTCCGTTTCGCAACTCTCTCAATATACAGCTCTGCGTGCAAGTAGCGAACAGCGCCCTCTTTTGAAGTTAATCTCCCTCAATCCCCATCTTCGCTTTTTCCATTAATCATGCATCCGATTACACGGTACACTTTAAATGGCCTGCCATAAAACGTCTCCGCTGGTTATGTCGTTGTAATCTGTATTTAAATTCATTTCTCAAATAAAACACAGATTTCATTCTCTATGAAGTCGTGCCGTTAAGTCTGTTTGAATGAAACGGTGTGGCAGCAGAGTTTGTCCCCGGAGATTATGTGTGTGCCCCCACCCCCTCTCCAACGGCGAACTATGTACAACTTACACATGATATAGTGCCCTCTTTTGAAACATCCTCCGTCAGCCCACATTAATTTCCCATAAGGGGACAAAATCTCCAGCGGACAGGTTTCCCCGAGAAAACCGCCAATAAATCAAGCTGTGATTATCAATGCATAATTAAAGACTATATTATAGTTTCGCAATGAAACCTTACTTATAAAAAAATAAAAGGAAGTATTTATCCTCAAGGGAGGTATATCTTCTTTAAAGAGCTTTATAAAAGTCTTGTTGAAAAACGAAATTCATTGAGTGTGTGCAGGCTATCAGCTTCTCACACGACCACCTGTGTGTTTTTTCTACTATACGGCAATCAACATTATTATAAACAGAACGATAACCTGTGGAGTGTTTCACATGTTATTTTCCTCGACATTGACTGCAGTAACTCAGGCAGTAATACTTCTCTGGGGATTGTCTGGTGATACGAACCTCATAAGCTCCAATTTTTGGAAATTGGAACAAACAATTTTCTCCATTATCCCGATAATAATATTATAGCCCACATGCATGACCAAGCATCACGGCGTGGCAGAAGATTCTGCTCCCCGGTGATTCGGTCCCCCCTAACGGCGAAACTACATCCAATAGCGCCCTCTTTTGAATAATCTTCCTTCATCCCACGTTAATTTCCCAAATGGGGAACATAATCTCAGGTGGACAGATTTTCCTAATAGGACACCGGCAACCATCACGTCATGCTGATTTTAAAGGCACTGGACACTATTGGTAATTACTCAAAATAATAGTTACAGCATAAAAAGTTACTTGGTAACAAGAAATGGAGAGCTGTTGATAGTATAAAACATTGTGAGAAACGGCTCCCTCTGAAGTAACGTAGTTTTTGAGAAAGAAGTAATACATTTTCCACCAAAAACATTTGAATTTGATTTCAAATGTTGGGATACACCAAGTGAATAAACTCGTCCTTGTGGTTACCAAAGATGCCCAGGGTCTTTAAGGCAATCTTGTACGAAACTATAAAAACTGGTATATGATTACATGTCAACTACAGCATAGCGTCCATATTGCAGTTTGATTTATTATTAACTAAAATTTGTGTATGTTACTTATTTTATAACGCAAACGTATAGTCAAAGAAATGTTGTTTGTTCCAGAGTTATTTGTATGTATTTCTTGTGTGTGTTCGTATCAATTATGCCTGTTTTATTATGAACTTTAAATAGACGTAGAACAAGCACCTGAGAAAATTACAAATTCCCTTTTATCTTTTCCAGTTTGGAGTGGCTTCTAAATCAGGTATAGCTGTGTTGAAGTGGACAGCACCTTTTTGAACCAATTCTTTGAGTAATAATACTCCCTGAGTTCGCGTAGCGATAGACGATATCCCCCTTTAGGGACTGATCCAATATTGACTTATGACAGTGACAATTATTGGCGGCTTACAGACCCTCAGCCCTATCAGATTTAGCATCAACTATGCTCGCTGAGTCCCGAAGACTGTTAACGAAAGATAAATAGACGTAAAAGCCGAAACCTCTTTCTGCCCTCCCCCCCCCCTCTCTCTCTCTCTCTCTGAGCCGCGGTGTGCCGTTGCAGACGACTAAATAACGCATTGAACTGATGTTACAGGTTTATCTGCTCAATAACCGTACTTGCGCTGTATGGTGGTTTCTATTGTCCATAACAATAATAATATTACACAATTTCTAGCAAATGATCCAAATTAACCGCTTTATCTAGTTTAAGGAACACCCTTAAGATATTTCGCTAAGAGTATGTTATAAATAGGTATTTGACGATTTTGTTGTCGAAACTTAACTGAATATCATCAGTTTTGACCTTTACCAAACCCCTGTCTTCTTCTCTAGATTTGCGACAGTACACAATATATTGTCATAAATGAAAGGGATCAGACTACTTCAGCTTCGGTTTGAAAATAGGGCCCTTTCAAAATTGCCAAAGGGTTTCAGTTCAGGCTTCAGCTAAGAGCCAAGCTTAACTAATAATAGACTCACACCTATGTTCTAGTTTTGGCTTTAGCTTAGACTCCTGATTGGATTCAAGCTTAGGTTCAAGCTCATACTCCTGTCTTACATTCCAGGTTAGGATTCAGCTTAGGATAAATCCTAACGGTCAAGATAGGCTCCAGCTTTGTCAAAAGCTTAATCGTCAGTTTTAGGCACCGTAGGTTATTAGAAACGTGTACTTTTAGCTGGAGCCGAAGATACAGCGTTTTTTGAGAAGGGTGCCAGTCTCTTTTTTTTGGTATGGGAGACCCTGGAATGCCAGGTGGCATCATACTTACCATTGATATCGTCCTTTATTAATAGGACATGACTTTATAAGCCAAACACCCCCGTCATGGCGTCACACCTTTGTAAATAATATTGTATAAGGAAACGGTGCTAAGATATAATGTTATAAACAAGAGTTTCCTTGACAATTTGGAATCCATACGTCATACGTGCAACTGCTGCCATGGCTGCTGGATGCGCCGTCAACGTTGACAAATAGACATGTTTATCGATCCAGCCATAGTCAAGGCTGAGAGAAGCTGTCGATTCGGACACAGCTTTATACGTCATCCCTGACTGCTCTATGTATAGCGTCTCACACTTAAAGGAACACATTGCCTTGGATCGGTTGAGTTGGTCTTTGAAAAGTGTTTATAACCGTTTGTTATAAGATGCATATGATTAGAAAGATGTTGTGAGTACAGAATACAATGATCCACACAAACTTGCCTCGAAATTGCACGGTTTTCCTTTTAACTCGTTGACTAATATGGGAGTCAAATCAGACTCCTCGTTCAGAATCACCTTCTCTGACCCCCCCCCCCCCGAAAAAAGCGAAAAATAAGATGCAAAATTGAAATTGTTGAGTGACCTGGAACCGGCTAGTGGCCATACGCATCTTTCCACGGGTGAATCCTGCCTCTGACTTGTTCGAAGGTTAACCCGTCCCTGTGGTATTCAAACCCACGCAAAGGATGACTTGCAAGCTCCAAAAAAGAGCTATCGCATATTATATCTATATCTGTTCATATATAAATATAACTAAACAAATCACGACAAAGCATTGTGTGATATTTTTGAAGAGTAGTTTTTGTCCCCGAGGCGGACACTTTGCGCTGAGAGGGAATTACAGAAAATCTTACACATTATCGTGACACATTATTGTGCCCCTGATGTTTTTACCTCTGGGTTTTCTAGGGCAGAGTTGTTTTGTCAACGAGGGACATGGTCGATAGCGTGTGATGCTAAAACCTATTTACAAAGTTTGTGTGAGGTTTTAATAGAGTTAGGGAGAGGGATTTACCTGTGTACGATGGACACACTAGACTTTTTCTTGTACTGTACTGAAGACGTAAGAGAACCAAAAAGTGGGGGAAGGGGTATTATGTGAGATGTCTTGTATTTAAAAGACGCTGAACTTTAAGGTTCCTCTTTGCCCTGGGGACGCTATTTAACTCAAGATGGGTTCGAATCATCTCTTTAAAGGAACACGTTGCCTTGGATCGGACGAGTTGGTCTATAAAAAGCGTTTTTTAACCGTTTTCTATAAAATGCATATGGTTGGAAAGATGTTGTAAAAGTAGAATACAATGATTCATACAAATTTGCCTCGAAATTGCATGGTTTTCCTTTTACTGTGCGAACTAACACGGTCGGCCATTTATGGGAGTCAAAAGTTTGACTCCCATAAATGGCCGACCGTGTTAGTCGACGAGGTAAAAGGAAAACCGTGCAATTTCGAGGCATGTTTGTGTGGATCATTGTATTCTACTTTTACAACATCTTTCTACCCATGTGCATTTTATAACAAACGCTTTTCTTGGACGAACTCGACCGATCCAAGGCAACGTGTTCCTTTAATACGTACAGATCATGCACCAGACTAACTTTTATTTTATTTATTTCTTCTTTACCCTGGAGAACCTCTCAGTGAAACACTGTTTTTCAGAGGTGCCCAGCAACTACATACACATTAAAATTTAAAAAAAAATTGTTTTGTTATAAAAATATGTATATAAAAATATTAATTAATATTAAAAATAGAAAAACAGCCAAATTTAAATAAAGACTATGGATAATTATACCACAACACTCAACAGCACAAAACAATTACAACAAGCAAAATACCATATAGACAATGATTAAAATTCTGGTCCAGCCAGGAAAAACACCACAAGCCCCATATATTAGATTTTAAATAGGTAATGAAGAGCAACTTAAACATGCAGTCAAACTGACGAACAGCGCCCTCTATATGGAAGGGTGACTTTGAAAGGGTGGCTTACTAAAGGCCGTGTCCGAATTAGCGGCTACGGCTACGGCTACAGCTAGATTTCCGCGTCACCATGCGTGGAAGCATAAATGACGTCCTTAGCAACACCCTTATGCAACAGCCAAAGCCGTAGCTGTAGCCGCCATTTCGGATACGGCCTAATATTGGATGCATTGTGAGTGCCACAGACCTTTTCGCAAAATACTCTTTAGGAGAAAAGTCTTTTCCCACCTTTAAATCAAGACAAATTATTCTGTACTACACCAAAACAAAACAGCCATAATACAGTAAGTTGCGATCGGTAATAATTGATTAGCAGAGATTGAAGCGTGTATTATCTTTCCAGATTCCAGTTTTGTTTTTCTTTTCCTGTTCTTCCTGCTCAAGACGTAACCGAGCCGAACAGACGTGCTGTCGGTGATGTTTTCTCGAGTCCTCCTTGCTATGAAAGACGCTCGGCAGAGCGAAAAAAAACACCTGAGCATCCAGCAAACGCGTGTCGGTGACGACAACCCGTTTAATATAAACTCTTTGCGGAGAAACATCACGACCGGGATCGTCTTCCATAATCTCACCCGTTGATTGCCCCTAATCCAGGCAGGCGACTGACACACAGCATCGTCTTTCAACTGTTTTTCCAGTCATCGGACAAAATGGGGGAACCTGTTTTTTTTTTACCTCGCGTAGACAAACTGTTGACACAGTACTTTTTTTTTCTAAATTCGATTTTTTTTTCAGTGTCCTTTTCGCGCAATCTCGCCTGTAATCACTGTTGGTTTATGCAACAGCTTCGTGTAGTCAACGTGTCAGGTTTCAGGAGTAATGGGTGAAACACAGCACTGCATTTTAAATTCATGATTTCAACCCGAACATGCACTTGAAAGTTTAAACTTGACGCCATTCATAAAAAAATCACCCAAAGCTCCAGTTGTCACTTTCTCAGTTACGAACGTCACAAAATGACACATATAATGTTGCATGAGACCTAAACGTAGCCTGGAACAAACTCCTTGTCACCAACTTAATCTTGAATATTTCACGCGGCGTCAAAAGGATTAGTGTGCAGGATTTTGTGCCTTCATTTCCGTGGTTGGGGACTTTTAAGTTCTTGGACAAAACATTGATTGGTACAGTGGTGACAAAATATTCACTTACAGTATTCATGATTTGTGTGATCAACCATAGTAAAATGAAGCAAAAAACGGTGGAAATTTGGGCTTAATCCGATGTGTGAGTCAAGAGAAATTAGTGAAAAACCATGCACATGTAATCACATTGTCCTTAACGTTGGTTGTAACAAAGTGAAATAAAGTGTTGCTTTTAAAAGAGCTTTTCAGATACAGTTTTCTTGAATGTCTCAAATTCAGACGGAAATATTTTACAGAGAGTTAAAAGTAAAGTACACTGACGTTTATTTAACGAAAATACGCCTCTTAAGGCACAACAAGTTGCATTCTTTTTTTTCTTTTTTTTTCTTTTCTTTTTTTTTTTTTTTTTGGGGGGGGGGTGTCTTGGCCAAGCGGTTTAGAGCGTTGAATTCAAGTTCTGGTTGTTTGGGTTCGAATTCCAGTCATTACACTTGTGTCCTTGAGCAAGACACTTCGTTACAATCGCTTCTTTTCTTTCAAGAATATGAATTAATGTATGCGAGAGTAAAGCGCATTTATTATTGTAAAATGCTCTTCATAAGAACTATAATTTTTTTTTTAACCATTTGTCGTGCCCTCCCCTTTAGGGTTGAAGCTTGTCTCTTGATGCATAGAGAAACATGAAGAAAAAATAATCACGTGAATGATTTTGATGAGAGCATGTAGTCATCAAGCCGTTAATGAACCGAGACACAACAGGTAGACGGATGAGGCGACCGCTTACACTAGTCAGCCCCCTGTCTCGGCCTGTCACTGTCTCACTCTTTGCCTTGATGGAGTGACATAAATTGAAGGTCAGCAGAGAGGGAGAGAGAAAAGAGGAGAAAGCCAATGTCACCATCGACGGTGGAGTCCAGGAATCGTCTGACTGTCTAATCGATATCGCCAAAACACGCTCCAGGCGTTTGTCGATTGATTAAAAAGAAATGCCGTTCAGATTAAAGGTACTAGACACCTTTTGTAATTGTTGCCAAAGACCAGTACTCTCACTTGTAAATCCCAACAAAGGCATACAATAACAAACCCGTGGAAATTTGGGATAAATTGATCATCGAATTTGCAAAATAAAAGGAAAAATACCCTTGTTGCATGTACTTTGTGTCCTTTCAGAATGATGCCTAATGAAAGGCTTCAGCCAAAGTATTTTATTATTTGAGTGAGGAATTACCTCTTTCTCAAAAACTCCTTTTCAGAGGGAGCCATTTCTCACAATGTTCTATATTGCTCGTTACCAAGTAAGTTTATATTTATGTTATTTCTAACAATTATTTTGAGTAATTACCAATAGCGCCCAGTGCCTTTAAGTTTGCTGTGGTGAAAAGCGCCTCGGATGTGCACACCGTGTGGACTGTTGGGGGTAATGTTTCGGATTATTATCTCGGGAAATTGTTGAGCCAGGTAATCAGTAATGTTGGATTTATCACTTTCTCCCTGCTGGAGAAGAGGCGCTTTTTCAGAAGGGAAATAACTGACTCTCCGGTGAATGAGCTTGTCAACGCAAAGTGTTATTTACAATCCACGTTTAAAAAACTTGCTGGGATGACCAATAAATTTATTTTTCCCATTCAGATCAGTGGCTCCCCTCATAAGTAATGCAAATACGGTATGATGCTAGAGTTTATGGTGGGTTCGTTAAAGGTAGAATAAACACACAATCCAAACGAATCATAAAATTGGTATCAACGTTTCAATTACAACAGCAAAAAACAAACCCAAATACGGCCAGTGAACTGAGACTTTTGTTACTCGGTCTGTAAATCAGAAGGTATCTTTTCGAATACATGGATGCTGTTTAAAGACACTGGACACCTTTGGTAATTGTCAAAGACCAGTCTTCTCACCTGGTGTATCCCAACATAAGCATAAAATAACAAACCTGTGGAAATTTGAGCTCAATTGGTCGTCGAAGTTGCGAGATAATAATGGAAGAAAAAACACCCTTGTCACACGAAGTTGTGTGATTTCAGATGCTTGATTTCGGAACCTCAAAATCTAATTCTGAGGTCTCGAAATCAAATTCAAATGTTTGAGTGGAAAATTACCTGTGTCTCGAAAACAACGTTACTTCAGAGGAAGCCGTTTCTCACAATGTGTTATACTACCAACAGCTCTCAGTTACTTGTACCAAGTAAGTTTTTATGATAACAAGTATTTTGAGTAATAACCAATAGTGTCAAGAGCCTTTAATGAACGGTAGAATTTGAGACTTTGAGGTAAGAGGTAAGCTTAAACGTGCGTTATTACGTCGTTGGTCCAATTGAGTTAATTCTTTCACATTCTAATTTTAAATAGTGAGACTTTGAAGGGGGTAGTGGGCAATAGACAGCTCAGGATAAAATGGTAAAAATTGAGAATTGGTGAAGAGTTTTTCCTCCTGTATGCAGAGAAGTGTAATAGGCTAGAAAGAAACATCCAGCTTTAATGCTACTCTCAGCACAACGTAATTCCTTCAAATTGCAGCCCATGTTTTGTCATCACTGCATAATGTCAAAACTACTCAACGACTGTTGTAACTAATTTAATAACGCCTGCCTCCAAGATCGTTTCGATCGTAAGATCACAAGCAGCTAAACAAAACGTGACCGTGAATTTGTCAACTCGCAGGAAAAGCCGGGAAGAAGCTCTTCACAGTTTCCCCTCTCCTCCCCAAACAACTCACCCTAACCACGGCATGTAGCATTCCTAAACATGATTCCAAGCCTGTATTTCAGAGCTCTGTCATTTCCACAGTGTCAGCAGTAAACATGTTACTTCAGGTAGCTTTATACACCGACCATTAAAACCCTTAAAGACACTGGATACCTTTAGTAATATTGTCAAAGACCACTCCTCTCACTAGGTGTATCTCAACATATGCACAACATAACAAACCTGGTTAAAATTTGAACTCAATTGGTCGTCGAAGTTGCGATAAAATAGTGAAAGAAAATACACCCTTGCCACTCAAAGTTGTGTGCTTTCAGATACTTGACTTTGGGACCTCAAAATCTTAGGTCTCGAAATTAAATTCAAATATTTTAGTGGAAAATTACTACTTTCTCGAAAACTACATTACTTGAGAGGGAGCCGTTTCTCACAATGTTTTATACTATCAACAACTCTCCATTTCTTGTTACCAAGTAAGTTGTTTAATAATATGCTAACAATTATTTTGAGTAATTACCAATAGTGTCCAGTGTCTTTAAAACAAGATTGAAACAGTGCCCGACACAAATCGCTCATGGTTTATTCAAAAGAATTCCCGAATTGGTTTTGTTTTATATGTGGAGAGAGGTCGGGAGAGAGTACGGCTGTATTAGTCACTGGTTCTGGCCCACTTCACCGCAGCTCAGAATAATTCGTCTTGTGGCAAATACTTCGTTATTTTGCTGGAGGTGTTTCTTCGTCCCTTCCTAAAATGTGTTGCCTTTACGCCTAGCCAGAAACAAATCATCTCGAATTACCACGGCCAGTGTAAATGTGCCCCCACGATAAATTGCGTCACCTTCTGGTCAATTTGAAGGGGTTTCGCATTAGTTTCATTTTAAACAGAGGTTTGTGGATTTATACGATGTGTCTGTTTGCTTTAACAATCCTGGTCGTGCCCAAGGGTCGCAATTTAAGAATCGCTCTTCGATGATCTAGATGTGTTGTTGTTGAGGGAGCGAGACTCTGATGGAATGCCCACTCACATAAAGGTATACTCTGGAAAATCAGAGGCTGTTGTTATTAAAAAAAAAATGTGTTTTTGGTGTGTCGGTTAGAAACTGATGCAGTGTAAAATAACACATCAAGTAAACAATGTGCTGTTTTCATTTTCAACTGTAGTGTGGCATTTCAAAAATCGGCTTTCTACCCATTTCTAACAATATTATAGGCTTTGTTTTTATCCACAAGTTGAACAAGCTATGAAAATATCCTATTAACATGCGATGTTTTCCCGTCGGCTAAATTAAAATACTTAGAAGTTCACAAATATTTCTACTAATTTCTGATCACATATTCACCCAACTCAAAATAAGTAACAAGTTTAACAGTTCAATACACTCCAATTAAACCCTGTAATTTTATACAGTACAATAAGCGCACATTACCCCCCCCCCTTAAAAAGTGATCGAAGTGGAAACAAGAAAAGAACACTCCAAGAGCAATCTCGAAATCTGCTCTGGGCCGGTTTTTTCCCCGGTTTTGTTCTCCTTTTTCTCCCTTTTTTTTTTTTTTTTTTTTTTTTTTTTTTACATCATCTCCAATCACACGCGCATAGGGCCTACATGTTATTCCTGAATCCTAAATAGAAATCAAGCGAAGGTACACATTAAAGGCATTGGACGTCTTTTGTTACACTGGCAAAGACCAGTATTTTCACTTGGCATATCCCTATATAAAGTATAAAATAACAAATCTGTGAAAATGTTCACTCAATTGGTAATTCGTGATTGCAAGAAAATATAGAAAGAAAAACACCCTTGTTGCACAAATTTGTGTGCTTTCAGATGGCTTATGCAAGACTAACCGAGCTGAAATATTGTATTATTTGAGTGAGAAACTACTTTTTTCTTCAAAAACTACGTAACTTCAGTTGGAGCCGTTTCTCACATTGTTTTATACGATCAACAGCTCCCATTGCTCGTTCCCCCTTAAGTTTTTATGCTGACAATTTCATTCAGTAATTAATCAAATGGTGTCCGGTGCCTTTAAATACATGAAATCTTGTAGCCAACCACGTATACAGCCATTTATTTATTTTTTTTAAAGTTATTTCTATTTGTACATTTCATCACTGTACATGTCGCTAAACGATTTGCGTGCTACTCCCCAAAGAGCCCGGAAACCGAGGGTATTTTTACACGCACGGGTTTTCGTTTCGAGAGTTTGAGTGAACCGCGTCTTTCTTGAGTGAATCCAAGTAAAATATTCCACTTTGGAGTGGCCTCTTAGAAACGTGTTTTTTCTTTCTTCCCACCTCTCTCTCTGTGTCCTTTTCTAGAGCAACCAATCCAATTTGAATTGGATAAAGAGTTGTAGACGCAGGCTAGTTGCGTAAAATGTGGATAGTTTTCTTCAACGGCTGTAATTAAGTGAAACCATTCCACAGCCACTGTTACAATTCACAGAACGCCAAGCTTCTTACAGGCTTCTTATTAATATCTTTCTGTTTTAAAGGAACACGTTGCCTTGGATCGGTCGAGTTGGTCTTTGAAAAGCGTTTGTAACCGTTTTTTATAAAATGCATATGGGTAGAAAGATGTTGTAAAAGTAGAATAAATGATCCACACAAACATGCCTCGAAATTGCGTGGTTTTCCTTTTACCTTGTCGACTAACACGTCGGCCATTTATGGGGGTCAAAATTTTGACTCCCATAAATGGCCGACCATGTTAGTTCGCACAGTAGAAGGAAAACCACGCAATTTCGAGGCAAACTTGTGTAGATCATTGTATTCTACTTTTAAAACATCTTTCCAACCATATGCATTTTATAAAAAAACGGTTACAAACGCTTTTGTTTTGACCAACTCGTCCGATCCAAGACAACGTGTTCCTTTAAGTCAGCCTGGCCGAATGTCTCTCAACACATAGACAGACTGTTATTATAGACAACAAAGGATGGTTATGGTATGGCGACATTTGTGTATGAGTGTCAGGGATGTCTTGGTTCGATTTACTCTAAGAAGGTGTCAATTTAAGACACAAGATTAATTCCAATTGATTGGATACTTCTTGTCTGAGGGAAAAAAAAACGTCAGCTGTTAAATGAACAAATTGATAGGAAGCGTTGCTGTCGTTCTGTTTCAGATACAAGGCTGAAACACTCAGGGGAACTTTGGACTCAATTTCGTTGGAAACAGGGCTATTTTCTATTCTGAAAAACCTTGGTAATGTCAATTAAATGTAAATAATATTTTTTTATGACCAAGTTCAAGATACAAGTATAGAAGATCCAAAGCAAATATAGATTGGTACATAACAATCGGAGTTATTTTAAACATATAAAATACCAAAACAGTGTTGACAAGATAACGCCATTTAAAGGCCGTGGACACTATTGGTAATTACTCAAAATAATTATTGGCATAAAACCTTTCTGGGTAAACGAGTCATGGGGAGAGGTTGATGGTATAAAACATTGTGAGAAACAGCTCCCTCTGAAGTGCCATAGTTTTCAAGAAGGGGAGAGGTTGATGGTATAAAACATTGTGAGAAACAGCTCCCTCTGAAGTGCCATAGTTTTCAAGAAAAGAAGTAATTTTCTACGAGTATGATTTCGAGACCTCAGACTTAGAACTTGAGGTCTCGAAATCAACCATCTAAACGCACACAACTTCGTGTGACAAGGGTGTTTTCTTCTTTCATTATTATCTCGCAACTTTGATGACCGATCGAGCTCAAATTTTCACAGGTTAGTTATTTTATGCATATGTTGAGATACACCAACTGTGAAGGCTAGTCTTTGACAATAACCAATAGTGTCTACTATCTTTAAACGACGTTTATTTATTTACAATTTTTTTTTTTTTTTGTTACTCATCTGCGATCTGCAAACCTCCCGAAGTCCATAAGCTACAATCCTCGTTGAAACAAACGATAGCAGACAAACTCACCTTTTCCCATTTCGCTCTCTCCACCATGGGTTTACATCTACTCTTTGTGCACCCTTGGCGTTGTTATTCCAGTTGCTTGCTACGTGACGATGACTACTGGATAACAATCCGGGATGCAAGATTATCTCAAGGCGGATCAGGTGTTTAGAGACGCTGTTTTTATTTGGCCACAGGTGGATGGGTCCTCCTGGAGACCCCCCCCCCCGCAATCCCAAACCAAGACGTCCCCTCCCCCCCAAAAAAAAAAAAATAAAATAAAAAATACAATTCCACCATAGGCCTTATAACTATGCAGGCCTAGATTTTCCCAGCCAACCCCAGCCAAGTAAAACATCATACAATGTCATTAACACTCATTCAAATTCACGCATTTTAACAAATCCACTCAAATGGATTCATCAATAGTTTTAGCTATTAGGCCTAATACGTTAAATTTCGTCTTAATGCACACACGATTTCATTCCTCTCATTCGGTTTCGTTTTATCAGCCATTATGTTTCTTTTATAGGTATTCCAGACTACACTCTTAAGTTGTATTTCTACAACCTATTTTCACTTGGAATTGAAGGGTTGACCAGCCTCTTGCTGCCGGCTTTTTACGAAATTCAATGAACCTTGCGGCCTAATGAAATTGAATGACCTTATTTTTTGACCAATGAATGCAAAAACTGTAAAATTAAAACACTCCCTCTGCTTTGACTTTTGAATGCTGATTCAACGGAGTATTAATTTCCAAGCGAAATTGAAAAAGACAGTGATGCATTTCTGTTAAAATTGGCCAGGGGATTGAATGAGTACACTATATAATGTTAATAAGAAACACACTTCTTCTAAAAACATTTTTTCGTAGTGTTAGAAATCATCTGCGCGGGTTTATTTTGAATAGTCGTCTAAAGTTCTTTTGAAACAATGAATAGGCTACATTGAGGAATACACATTGACAATTTCTCAAAACAATTAAAAACCAAAAAACAAAACAAAAACTTGTTCAAAATATTTTACAATTATATTTTTAAATGTTCTTGATTCTACGGACAATATACATACCATTAATCTTATTATGGGATGCCGCTTTGAACTGCTTAATTATCATGACACAATAAACAGACGTATAACAGTATTTGTTACGGTGAGAACTTTTGCAACGTTGTCTGAGTGTATAGCAAACCACTTTAAGCAAAAACACATCACGTTACAATAGTATTTACAAAGTTTAGTCATAAGATCTACTATGGCACCTTAAAGGAACACGTTGCCTTGGATCGGTCGAGTTGGTCTTTGAAAAGCGTGTGTAACCGTTTGTTGTAAAATGCATATGATTAAAAAGATATTTTAAAAGTAGAAATGATCCACACAAGTATCACTCGAAATTGCGTGGTTTTCCTTTTACCTCGTCGACAAACACGGTCGGCCATTTATGGGAGTCAAATTGTTGACTCCCATAAATGGCCGACTGTGTTAGTTTGCAAAGTAAAGGAAAAACCACGCAATTTCGAGGCAACTGTGTGTGGATCATTGTACTCTGCTTTTAAAACATCTTTCCAACCATATGCATTTTATAACAAACTGTTACAAATACTTTTCAAAGACCAACTCGACCGATCCAACGTGTTCCTTTAAGCTTCGTTTTCAAACTGTTTAGTTTTTACCTTCCCAATGCTTGGATACCATTTTTTTTTCCAATGTATTTTGGATAAGGTTGATCTTTGTTTTTCTTTTTTTTTTTGAAATACGATTTGTAGCAGGAGGAATACCTGTATACCTTTAGGGCAACGTGCTTTGGATGTTGAAGATCCTAACGTTGTCTTTCATTCTGCTTTAGTTTCATAAATTGTCAAGGGGATCGATGTTCGTTAAGGCCATTGGGTTGAGCATAGTGGTTTGTCGACACGATGTTTCGAACTTTGTCGGGCACAATGCCAGAAGCATTAGGCGAAACGTAACTTTGTCGGAAACACAGTCTTTCACATGGGCCACATGATGTGTGCCATTACTGTATTTTGTACACAACATGTTTTAAGCAAACTAATAATTTAATAAATATACGTCGTTTTCAATAAAGGGATACTTAATTTATAATAATTTAATTTTCTGCTATTAAAGGCTAAAAAACAAAATATTTTGAAGGGACAGTACATACATTGCAGTAGTTTACTTTCGACGGACAATTGATTGAAAACCATGATATTCGTGACAAGCGTATCCAGCAAGAACAGCCCAAAACAAAATGGCGCCACAACTCTGCCATTAATGACGCATAACTGTATGTAGGTGCCGTGTCGTATGAATTAAACCACATTTCTAGTCGATTACAGTTTAGTATAAAACTCATTTATCATTTAAAAACTATTCAGTGATATACTTGTCACCCTTGTCGGCAGTTTAACCACGAAGGGGAAATTTATCGGGAAAGGTGCCAGAAGAAACAGCGAGCAATTTATGTTAAACGCTTTGTCCAAAGTATGAAATGGACCCATTACGCTTACATGGGGGAAATGCCACATGTTATTGCTAGAGGCAAATAATTCGCACCCACATAATTAGGGTAAGCGGAAACATTTGGGGCTTTTGGCCGAGACAGATTAGTTGTAGGTTGCAATCTTCTTACTGTCCATTGATACGCGGGTTATAATTTGCTAAGCATTGCTTTACGAAACATGATATGCGATTGCTCAGTGCAATGATATACAAAATCAAGACTATAGACTCAATACGTTTTTTGTTTTTCTTTTCAAAAATATGACATGTTAAGGGGAAATGACATCTAAGGTCAGTCCACAGATTTAGTCTGCTACTAATTATGATTTTACAACTACTTGTATTCTAATAGCCCCAAAACGATGACCCTGCGGTCCTCGTACTGCTTTCTAATAAATTATTTTACCATTATTTTTTAGCTTTTTAAATCGCCTTTGAGAAAAAAAAACTCTGCTTACGGTCAAAACGTGGGGCCATTGACCATGTTGGCGATAACCACAGGTAATTGAGTTTGGCAAGCAGTTTGAAAACGCTTACACCCCTTTTCCCCTCAATAAATTAAACAAAGCATTTGCAAAGGGTTGTTAGAAATTGTAGATGTGGTGATTAAGAAGGATTTAGGCATAATTAAACTCTTAAGTACAACGGTGTACTAATCTCAATCATGTTCGAAAACTGACAGCGGAGCTTTCCTCAGACAATATTTACCATAATAGCTTGAAGTGGATTTTAAAACCACTCGATATACAACACTGTGCAAGGCATTTGTTATATAATGCACGTATCTACAAATAAGCGCTTGAACAAAAACACTTTTGATAAAGAAAAGGTTTGAAACTTTCGAATTGTATGACCGATTTTTTGTGTCGCACTTTATAATAAAGGTTTTTTTTATTTTATATAAGGAGCAAACGTGAACAATAGCCCAACATACATTGACATGGTCAATGCACAGAATGAAATTTGAATCAGACTGAAGGATCTTAAAAGAAGAACTCTTATGGGCTAATCTAAAATCAAATGGTTCCCTGCAGCTCAGATTTACCAGAAAAGAATAACAGAAAAACAAAGATATAATGGTATCAAGGAAACACTGAATTATGTAAGAAGGAGGTGTCCATGCACACGGCATTTAAATGACTGAACTCTGGGTTTCAAGGATGATGCGGTGCTGTCAGCAGCTGTAACACCGGGCGAACACCCTTCTCTTGGCAATACGTTTAACTGGGTCCGTTTACCTACATTGGAAAATCGTAAGCTTTAATAGCTCTACATTAATTTTAGTAAAAGTACCTGCCACAACAAATACGGTTATGCTTATTGACTTTCAGTTTTTTTTCTTTCTCCCTGTCCAACCAATAGCTCAATGACATTCGGCCCAGAGTTCATTTTCAAAAAGCTTTTAAGCTCACAAAGCTGCTAAGCAAACAACAAAATAAAAACTTATCAGCAGAAAATGTTAACCAGCTGAGTTGCCGTGAAGTTGACACAATTGTGACTGGTGCCCCACTACTATAGTTGTGGCTCACTAAAGAACTTTGCTAAGCAAACATTGTTACTAAAAAGCTCTTTTAAATTATGTTTAGGTCTTTAATAAACAGTTTATTTAAAGATACTCAGTCGTAGTCAGTTCCTTTTCGTGGTAAAATCTGAAATTTGATCAATAACAAAGTAAATTTGTCTTTAAAGTCCCTCGTAAATGATTGTCTCGAAATCTTCGAGTAACTTTCTATTGTTGTGCATTTAGAAGTTTATACACAGAGTCTGGTTCTCATGGTAGAATTACATTCTACATTCTTAAAAGTCCTGAAA
Organism: Asterias amurensis; assembly: GCF_032118995.1. NCBI lineage: Eukaryota > Metazoa > Echinodermata > Asteroidea > Forcipulatida > Asteriidae > Asterias > Asterias amurensis. The sequence goes on along the minus strand of NC_092652.1, from coordinate 23,360,565 downwards.
TTGTTTGTCCATTTTAGTTGATCGGGGGGGAGGATATGAAATTCATGGTCCGGAGTCATCATCAATCCTGAAGGAATTTCGCCCTCAATATTCGCTGTCTTTGTGATCGCCACCTTGAGAAAGGATCGAAGTCAAGCGGTCTCTCGATAAACGCTGCATCTGTTAAAAAAAATACAACAAAATAATATAAATGAAATAAATACAAAATCAAAGACAAAACTGAATAAATAATTAACAATGGTAATTTATACAACGTCCATACAAAAAATGTTCCAGGACGCTAGACAAGAATAGCTTTTCAAAATTCCCGCTGTTAGCTTCACGCTGAATCAGAGGATCGGAGAGATTAATCGTGTCAATAGGAGTTACAGCAACAATGGAAATGGGCACTTTTTCACCTGTAAGCACTTACCCGCGACATCAATACTCGACCGATTATAACAAACAAGGTGTCAACATCACCGTAATAAAATGTTCCGTCTCCTGGTATTCTCATTTTTAGAATTTAATGAGTAACAGTTTTAAAATTATAGGTGCTTTTACAACAGCCGAGTTATTTTTTATAAGCTTGTAATAGTCTTTATTTGTTTTCACTGCAACAGTTTTTTTGTCGAATGGTGATTGGTAGATTATCGGAAAAAGTTGGTGCTAAAAGGTATTTAAAATGTATAAAAAGGAACGTGCAAAACAAACAACGGGGCCAACAATAAAGTGCGCCACCAAGAGTTGTATAAAGCTGACTGTGTAAAACATCTGTTAAATCGTTTGACATTACATGTCACCCACACCATAATGTACACAGTCAAGTGGGAGACAAACAAACTTCTAACAAATTTAAATTTGTTTTCTTTTTTTTCCAAGTGTGAACTTCATATTGTAAATTTCATTTGTTTGCAATTTTGTTCAACTGACTTGGACTCAAAGGGCCGTGTACTTTGAGTTACTCAATTTGAAATCCTTGAAAACGGAGCATCGTGATGGAGATGCAACGTGGGTTACAATTATTGTTCACCTCCCGGTAAACTTGTTGTCAGTCCTTCTTTTTATGAAGAATGACCAACCATAAAAACATCAAGATTAGGAAATTTAGCAATGCAACGCCATTCCTATACTGATGGGCTACAATTTTCCAAGACAAAGAGATCCCCCCAAAAAAGTATTGCTTTTTGAGTCACAAAACGCAGAAAAAAACACAGAATTCTATGGAGGTTGACGTCAACAAATGACGACCAGTGTCCCTTTAGCGTAAGTGGTCTTTGACAATAAAAGGTTAAACATAATTGAAATCATTTAAAAATAAATCAAATTATATGAGTAACTACCAGATTAATACAGAAACAAAATTGCCGCTGTGTTGTTTCGGTCAACAAAGGAACTGACGTCATCGCTGGTGAGTTGGCCACTCCCAAGTTTATAGAAGAATTGTCGAAAAGACGCATCAACCATATATTGTGGTTAATTAACAATTCAGAATGTTGAATGTTGAATACAAAGAATGACCATGTTTGTCATAAAATGTGGCATTGCTTTCTCAGTTCTTCAAACAAAATTCAAAGAAGACGTTGGCAAGGCCCAGATGTATCTACAATGGTAAAACAGGCCACAAATTACCGGTCTATATTTTAAATGACCCGGGCAAACTAGATGTCTACGTGTCTCAACTGTTTGTGGGGAAACAGCTTAAAGGAACATTACAGAATTGGTATAAGAAAAATACTCGTCTAAGACCACAGATTTACATAAAACTTACATGGTCTAATGATGATGATAGTAGAAAACATCACTTGAAATATTTCTGTCTGAAATTTCATCTTTGATGAGATAACACAAACTTATCTTCCGTTTGAAATTTATCGATCAGTGAACATTTTTTATTCATTCATTTTGTAATCGATGTCGCGCAAAATGTGTAATCGGTTTCTAACTATTTTCTTGTGACCTAGATGGCCGATCGATCTCAAACTTCTACAGGTTTGTCAGTTTATGTATATGGTGGATCAAATAAAGTACTTACACTGCGTGTAACAGATTTTTTTGAAGAAAAGAAGAAGAAGAAAAAAAAAAAAAATGTAATGTTTCTCTAAAGGAACACGTTGCATTGGATTGGTCGAGTTGGTCTACAAAAAACGTTTGTAGCCGATTTTTATAAAATGTATATGGTTAGAAAATTGTTTTAAAAGTAGAAAGAAAAAAAAAAGATCCACACAAATGTGCCTCGAAATTGCGTGGTTTTCCTTTTACTTTGCGAACTAAAACGGTCGGCCATTTATGGGAGTCAAAAATTTGACTCTCATAAATGGCCGACCGTACGTCGACGAGGGAAAAGAAAAACCGTGCAATTTCGAGACATGTTTGTGTGGATCAATATTGTATTCAACTTTTACAACATCTTTCTACCCATATGCTTTTTATAACAAACGGTTAATACAAACGCCTTGTATAGACCAACTCGACCGATCCAAGGCAACATGTTCCTTTAAGGAGCGGAGAAAGAGATCGCCAGGAAGGCGCAGTCTTAACGAGACGCAGCAAATGATTTACGGTAGTGATTCCACTCAAAGTTCAGATTACAATTCATTTGTTTGCTTCATTTTAAGTAGCGAAACTTAACTGCTGTAGAAGTGTTCAATAAAAAAAAAATATACAAACCGGTCTAAGGCTACCGTACACAGAGCAAAATGAAGACGTTTTCTCGGAGTTCAATTTAAGATCGCTAAAGTATACATTTAAACAGGCTAATTACAGGCACAGCCAAATTTATTCCGCTCGCATCAGCCCGTAGCAAGCATGTTGTTGTTGGAGAAATAGTGCATATTATTGTCGTCAATAAATTTTGCCCGATATTAGTATTTCTCTATAATTTCGAACAGAGCGCGAGAACATAGATATTGGAAGCTGTTGTCACCCAGCGAACGAATACTAAAAGAGTCTCATTGGGAAAACAAAATAATAATAATCATCATGGTTGATTTTTTTTTCTTTTTTTTTAATTAAAAAAAATGAGAAATGAATAAGACAAAAAAAGGTACAAGAAAAAAGGAAACAACAACAAAAACAAAAACAAGACCCACACACTCAATAATGCAAATACAATTTCTAGGTTTTATGAAATATGACGAGGATTCTTCAATATCTGGACAAAACCATCGAAATGTAAACAACACAAACAAAATGTTCGGAGGGGTGACGTGAAACAGTAATAATTGTGCTTTATTTGGAAGAAATGTCCACACTAATAAGAGAGTTTTGGGTTCTTGCCATTTACCCTCATTTTGTGTTTATTTTGACCCCTCGAGGCATAGCAGCAGATTCAGTCCGTGACTGATTCACTTCATTAAAAACTAGTCCCCCTCTTGCAAATGTGAAAGTACTTTTACCCTAAAAAAAAACCGGAATAAAATTATTGGTTTGTTGTTTATGAAAATATACGACACTTAGGGAGGTTGGGGTTATTGGAGTGAACGAATTCCGACGATGCCTCATAAAACCTGCCAGTTGTTAGAACCCTACCCTTATCATACACGCATGATTAACATACACACAGGTATTACAGTCTATTAAAGTAGTCCTAAATTTGGACATTTCCCCTTTCTAAATGAGTTCTCCCTTTGATGTAGTGCCGTGATTGGTTGACATTTTAACTATGTCGTAACCCGTCCGGCTTCCCTTAATTCAGCCACTTTTGGGAAGTCGTGACTTCTCACGGGATCTCAGGGGAAATAGGCGCGGCATGCCTGGACGGGTCCCGTTCGTTCACCGGGCCATACATGCGTCCACCACTCTTGTTATTTTCACTTTACTATTTCCTTTTTCTTCTTCTTAACATCCTGCGTGGCCTAGGTAGAGGGTCAATCGGCATGACCGACTTAGCGTGAGTAAACCAGTTATAGGAACCAAGCGCGGTTGTTGCACTTTTTAACCCATCATCAACACAGTCCACGCGCTAATGAGAGCGCCGCGATCCTTTTTCCATCTTGCATACTGAGGAGATAGTTCCCGCATGCTCTGGCAACTCTGCTGGCAATAAGCGTGTAGACTTTTCAAATTCAAATTCGTTTATCTAGACGCATTGATACCTATAGGCCCTACCCTGACTAAAAACCAGTCGACACTAATGCCTTTAAATGTAGCTTATATTACAGGAACGGTTATGATAGACAAACATTGGTAATTGTTTAATTTCTGTCTGAAAGCTGACTGAGTATAAAGTTCATTCTAGATCAATTTTTGTGTCTGAAATATTTCTCTCTGAAAATAAAGTCATATTCGAGAAAACTAGAACATGATGAAAACAGTGCATGGTTTTTAGTGATTTTTTTCTTCTTCTGAAACACACATGTGGATTGAAGTCAGTGGACACTATTGGTAATTGTCAAAGACCAGTCTTCCCACTTGGTGTATCTCAACATAAGCATAAAGCAAGAAGTGTGAACATTTGAGCTCAATTGGTGGTCGAAGTTGCGTAATTACTGTAAAAGAAAAACCACCCTTGTCCCCACGAAGTTGTGTGCTTTCATATGCTTGGTTTCGAAATCTCAAATTCTGAATCTGAGGTCTCGAAATCAAATTCGTGGAAATTACTCTTTCCTCAAAAACTACGTCACTTCAGAGGGAGCCGTTTCTCACAATGTTTTATACCATCAACCTCTTCCCAATTACTCGTTACCAAGTAAGGTTTTATGCTAATAATTATTTTGAGTAATTACCAATAGAAAGCACAAATTTCCATGGGTTCCTTAATTTCATGGTTGGTTAATCTTAACACGCATGTCTGCGACTATTTTAGTCAGCAACACCAATCCCAATTAACTTCTAACAAACTACTGACATTCAAAACATTTATTATTCCTGTTATGTTGCAGGTTTTGGTTGTCTATGTTGTTCTTCTATCTTTAAAGCTATACTTTATGTATAATGTATGCAGTAAGTAATTACTCTTTCAAACCACAAAAATATTACTAAAAACGACCAAATTCTACAATACAAAGGAGGGATATTTCAATTCCATTTTCTTGCCAAAAAATTGTGAAAGTATTCTTTCTTTCCAGGTCAACTTTCTAAGCCCCCCCCCCACCCCCCAACACGTACAAACATTTATTCACGGTTGACATGGCTGAACCAGATCCTCCGTTTAATTGGAGGTAAGTTCCCGAGAGGGAAGGGGTTTGGAAATTAAATCAGGCCTCGGCAGGTATCGTAATCGGCAGCGGGCCGACACCGGGCACAGAGACCCGTAACTCTGTTACAGTAAATGTAGGGAGGGGAAATTGGTTGGGGGGAGGGGGTCGCTAATTCTCTTGCCAAACGAGGTTCTTGGCTTGGACGTCACGTGTCATGCGTTGATCCTTGTGATGTTTACCCTTAGCGGATACTTTTGGTTTGATCAGTTTATTGGGGAAGTTGTTTGATTAAAGACACTGGATACTATTAGTAAAAATAACAAACCTGTGAAAAGTTGAGCTCAATCGGTCATCGAAGTTGCGAGATAATAATGAAAGAAGAAAAAGACATCCCTTGTCACAAGAAGTTGTGTGCTTTCAGATACTTGATTTCGAGACCTCAAATTCTAAATCTGAGGTCTTGAAATCAAGTTAGTTGAAAATTACTTCTTTCTCGAAAACCTCTTTACTTCAGAGGGAGCTGTTTCTCACACTGTTTATACTACCAACCTCTACCCATTAATCGTTACCAAGAAAGGTTTTATGCTAATAATTTATGTTGAGTAATTACCATTAGTGCCTTGGATCGGTTGAGTTGGTCTTTTGAAAAGCGTTTGGAACCATTTGTTAGGAAAAGCAAATGGTTAGATAGCTAATTTAAAAGTAGAATATAATGCTCCACACAAGTATGACTCGAAAATGCACGGTTTTCCTCGTCGCAAAGAAAGACGGTCGGCCATTTTGTGGAGTCAAAACACACATTCACTTTATGTTCGAATATGAATTTCATGGATTTCTTTGTTTTGTATCATCACTTGTTCTTTTACGAACCTCTTATCAAACATTGGTTTGTTCGAATTATTTTTGTCAGTCAGCTTTTTGGGGGTCAGGGAATCGGAGCAAATCGACTCGTTCTAGATCACTCACTTGCTTTAAGAAGAAGAAAACCCTCCAATAAAAAAAAAACAGAATTACCTTAAGCTGTATATATTTTTTCGAAACAGGGCAAATGTAATTGCTATTTGTTTATTTTACAAAAGTAAACGCGGGATAGTGCCTTACTATGTCCGTACTCTACACACGTGTTCCAATTTTACCCGTACACGTTTCGAAATGCACTCAAATACAACTTTTATACGGATGTACGTACACTTCATTAAACATATAGGTCTGTCACAGCCAAGAAACCCTACAGTACTTCATATATTATTAGACCTATATATGTGGAAAGTGGATTAGCTCAAGTGGGAGACATCACGATGTATGAGCTGTACGCGATAAACGTTCAAGGAAAATAGATCAATGTTGTTAAATTAAATCAAGTAGTCTTCAATACAGAAAGCATTCATTCAATCGACATGTACAAAATTCCACCAAATTAGGGGGTCACATTAAACTGATTTCTTTGTTTTGTATCATCACTTGTTCTTGTATGGACCTCTTTTCAAATGTTGGTTTGTTCGAAATATTTTTTTTCAGTCAGCTTTTTATTGGGTCAGGGAATCGGAGCAATGTAACCGACCATTTTTTTTGCATAAAATATGTGGAATTGTAAAGTTGGTGATTTCGGACTCTCCAAGTGGTAATTTTCAAGCCTAGTTTTTTGATTCACTTTTCAATTGTTTTCTTTTATTTGACGGCCCCTCGGTTGGGGGATAATTTTATGGAGTGTTGAGCTCACAGAATGATATTTAAGAAGGCTTTTATTTCATATCAATATTTGACATCTTGACTGTAAACAAAAAACACTTTATATTCAAACATGTATAGGAAACAAGGTGAGGCAAAGCTTTTGTCTTTTCCCTAGCTTTATCCTTTCCCTAGAAAACTGAACAAAACTTGAAAATATGCTATCATTTTTATCCCAGTAATTTTCATTCCCATCCTTGCCCTATCTGCGTCTTTGAAACAAAGTGCCAACCCGACCGTGATGGGTTTTCCGGTCACTTCGGTTTAAACAAACAGCGGGCAAAGTGAAAGGTGATTGTTGTTAAGCCTCAGAAAACCATTATTCACGACAGTAATTCACAGTAATTCAGGACAACAAATGGTGGCTACCGTTATGTTTTGTAAACTACTCTCTAAGTGCAAAAAGTGAAAAGGCAATATTTCAAGATCCATATGAAGGACAACTCTTTTTCGAGTGGTCTTCCACTCTTTTAGATTGAAGATTGCATCTTTTTGAGTGATTTTTCACTCTGTACTGGAGTGAAACCCCTCTAAAAGAGTGAAATAACCACCACTTTTTTTAAAGAGCCATATCAGGGACAACTCGAAATGTATGAGAGTGCATGAACAAGAAATACATTTAAAAAAAGCTAATCATCTATTTTAAATCCCATATCAATATTTTTCAGCAATCTTGCACATCAAAAAAGTGTTTGACATTTCAAATAACAAAACTGTTAAATGGATAGGGGAATAGCTTTGACAAAATATTCGAAACAGTTGAGGCAAAAGCAATCTTGGGTGGGATTATTTACTCCCAAGACAAAATAAATCATATTAGTGGAGCTAAATGCCAGCTTTCTGAAAGCGTCTACCTTCAATTATATACCCTACTCCTCCACAAATCATATCATACACCTCACTGTCACAAACGTCATCAAGTTCCATCAAGTTTTTGAGAAAGCCGCGATTATTGGTTTGTAAAGTGTGTCCAGTGATTCTGTGCACGTTTGTATAATTATGTGTTGAATGAACTGCATCACACAACCAAAAATAACAACATCAAGGGGAATATTCCATAGATTCAGACATAATATTTTCTATATGACAAAGTATCACAATATGAAAAGTGTGCACTTAATTAAACATTGCACGTAATTAAACATTGTTCATTGTATTCAACTTTTTAAACATCTTTCCAACCATATGCATTTTATAAAAAACGGTTACAAACGCTTTTTAGAGACCAACTCGACCGATCCAAGGCAACGTGTTCCTTTAAGAACAAAATCGACGTGAAAACGCATTATGTGCCGGCCTGCAGTAAACGCAATGTTCATACACCTGACTCCCAAAAGCCAAACTCAAAAAATAAACCCGATTTGAAACGACTTATCAGAGATTTGGGGTCGTTAGTTCGCTCGAAACGTGTACAACCTGGTCGTATTTTTCTTTTGCGAAAAGATCATATTTCTCCGAGTTGATATAAAATGCTTTCAAAAGGATGATTGTTTCATCAGAATTGTCAATTCAGATAAGCCAGCGTTGTTTGCTGTGCGTATCGAATTCCTGTAATTGCATTTTTCTATTTTCCCATTGTAAAACCAATAGTGACATAAGGCAGGTAGCAGTTGCAGACTCCGACCAGTAACGATCAATTCAGAATGTTAACATATTTCCGTTTTTGTTGATTTACATTTTGCAGTTTACTCCCCAAGTCTGCAAATTTCCGAAAATGGAAAAAAATCAATCGTTTTAAATCTATGTTGTGGTGAGGTGCTGAATTTAGTAAACTCTTTTTAGAGATTACCCTCATAAACATCGCAAATTGCTCCTCAAGTATGCACATTTCCGAAAACAATAAAATCAATTGTTTTTAAAGCAATCTTGTGAGGCACTGAATTTGGTCTATAAACACTATTTAGGGCTATCCCTTGTGTACATTTGCAATTTGCTCCGTTAGTCTGCAAATATCCGAAAAACTAAACATTTTTTTTTAGTTATCTTCATATACAGCTTTTAGAGCTGTCCCTAGTACGTATTTGCAATTTGCTACTTAAGTCTGTTACTTTCCAAGAAAGACAAATCAACTGTTTTTAAAGCTACTTTTGAGGCGCTCAATCTAATGTAACACCCACTTTTTAAAGATATCGCTAAATGTACATAATTTGCATTTAATTCCTTAAAAGGGTGTATGTACTTTCTGTAGGACAAAAAACACAACGTCTACAGATTTACACTAAACTTAGACAGTTTGAAGATAATGATAGTAGAAAGCTTCCCTGAAAATATTACGTGCTGAGGTGCTGTAGTTTTTGGGTAATGAGTAAAACAATGTCATGAAAATTTTCGTCTCATGAGACCAACATTATTTTAAGCATTTACAAACGTATTTTCTCAAAAACTACAGCACCTCAGTAAGTAATATTTGAAAGGAAGCTTTCCACTATCATTATCTTCAAACCCTGTGAGTTTAATGTAAATCTATGGACATTTTGAAAAAGGACCCAAATCCTTTAAGTCTGCACATTTCCGAAAAACTTAAATCAATTATTTTATAAAGCTATCTTGTGAGGCGCTCAATTTAGTGTACACTTTTTGTTTAATTTTCCTTATATACAGTTTGCAGTTTGCCTAAGTCGGCACATTTCCGAACAAGGGTTAAATCAATTGTTGTTAAAGCTATTTGTGAAGCGCTCAAATGAAGATTCGGGCAAAAAGTATCAACTCGCGCTTATGAACGTACTCCATTGACAACTTTCCTATGAAAATCGATGAGTTACGTTGGATTGTAAAAACATTCAGCTCAATTCCCACTGCGGACTAATGCAATTAACATGTACTTAAACCACACACATAAAATAATGCCCCGAATGACTTTATTATTAAATCAACAACCATCGCCAAATCTCTCAACTTTTATTGCATCAATTTTGGGACCCACAGTCCGTACGATCTTACAGTAAAGTATACATGACTGCGAGAAACAACCCTAGGAAACGGTCGATCGCATTGATTACAGACTTTGCAACCGTCATGACGGTTGTATGACGGTTGTCATGTCCACTTGTGTGCAGCAGGAATAATGGAATCTGGTTACCTTTATATTAAAATGGTTACTACCAGACTCTTATGTAGTTCCAGCCTCGTTGAGTCATTTGACTTAGAGAGAATACATCTATAATGATCTAGTCTTTATGATGAATGTTCATAGCACTGCAAAAAGTGCGGGTGTTAAAACTGACTCCAAAGTGCCTATAATGTGACAACACCCATGGTGTTAATATTAACATCCACTTCTGTTAAAGCCAGTGGACACTATTGGTAATTGTCAAAGACTAGCCTTCAGAGTTGCTGTATCTCAACATATGCATAAAATAACAAACCTGTGAAAATTTGAGCTCAATCGGTCATCGAACTTGCGTGATAATAGTGAAAGAAAAAACACCCTTTTCACACGAAGTTCTGTGCGTTTAGATGGTTGGTTTCGAGACCTCAAGTTCTAAACTTGAGGTCTCGAAATCAAATTCGTGAAAAATTACTTCTTTCTCGAAAACTATAGCACTTCAGAGGGAGCCGTTTCTCACAATGTTTTATACCATCAACCTCTCCCCATTACTTGTCACCAAGTTGGTTTTATGCCTTTAAGTCTGCAATTTCCATTCTGAACTAACGGAATTATACACTCCAAATATGGTGTTAAGATTGACACAACGGGTATTGTCACACATAGATAAATAACACCAAATAGGGTTTTAAGATAACACCAATGTAGGTATGTAGAAGTCAGTGTTATTTTAACACAACGTGGTGCTAATTTTCATTACTTTTCGGTTGTTATAATGTGTCAACGGGGCCAGGCTGATTTCAATAAGTTGTAACTTTTGGTAATTGTCACTTGGTGTATCTCAACATATGCATAAAATAAAACATAAAAACAGTGAAAAATTGAGCTCAATTGGTCGTCGAAGTTGCGAGATAATAATAATAATAATAATAATAATAATAATAATAATAATAAAAAAAACCTTGTCACACAAAGTTGTAAGCTTCCAAATGCTGGATTTCGAGACCTCAAATTACTTCTTTCTCAAAAACTACGTCACTTCAGAGGGAGCCGTTTCTCACAATGTTTTATACTATCAACCTCTCTACCCATTACTCGTTCCCAAGTAAGGTTTTATGCCAATCATTATTTTGAGTAATTACCAATAGTGTCCACTGCCTTTAAATGGCAGTCGCATTTTGATTGATTCACCACGCGTTGAACCTTACCAACAAGTATTAGCTTTTGAACTCAAGTCGTCATTCTGAGTTCTGCCCAATGCCCCAAATTCATAATTGATCAATTGAAATGCGATATGTATCAGCCAATAATCTGCATTTAGAAACATGCATTGTGGGTAATGTGAGATTAAAAAAGTCGACATTTCCGCTCCTTCAGCTGTTGCACAATGCAATAAAGGGGCTAGTGTCAATGGGTTCAGTCACCCCGGCTACTCACCCCAACTACGATCGATCGGAATATTTTAGGATCAGAACACAACTCTTGTCACAAAGCTTTTTAGCGAAAGCAAAGGAGAAGAATAAAACCCTCGATTTAACCAAATGAAAACCTTAAACTGATTGTCAGGCACACCCCAAAACAAATCAACTAAAGTGCTAACAATATTCCAAGCGAGTCGATTTCAAATGGATAATGGATTCGAGCCACATGAATGTTAAAATTTGAAAGAAGTTTGCCACTTTAGAGTGAGGATGGTCTATTTTAAAAATGCAAAGTGAAACATTGCAACTGATTTATTAGCTGGATTCATATTTTGTATACACCGTGGGAACATTTCACTCCTTATATAGGCATGGTATTCAACTTTTGGTAAATGTCAAAGACCAGCACCCTCACCTGGTGTTTCCCATCATATGCATAAAACTACAAATCTGCGACATTTGGGCTCAATTGATTATCGAAGTTGCGATAAAATATTGCAAGAAAAAAAAAAGGGAAAAAAATATTGCATAGAAAATTTGGTGTGAGAAGTTACATATTATTTACATTACTTCAGAAGTTTCGAACACTGTTTTATAATGTCATTACAGCGCTTCATCTTTGCCAGATTTAGTTTTAGTTTTGGTCATTTGTCCAGAAATTGTTGCATTTCTTCGTACAGTATTCTTAACATATTCAAGAACGTAATTATAAGAAATATGAACCAAGAAAATGTCATCAGATATCTGGGTCTGTCTTTCTTTCAAAAAGCATTGTTTATAACGACAGCACGGTAAGGGTGGCAATGCTCTAGTTACATTTCTAACAAAGACCGTTTTCGAATTGCCTGGTTTATTCGACCTATAAACGACAAAAGTCAGTGTTAAAAAGACTCCGTTTGGCCCAGGGGAAATTTGTGTGTGTGTAGATTAATAACTAGTTTCCATCCACAACAAAAGCTTTACACCGAATAACCAAGCCCCCAAACTGATCAGTTCTATTTATATCCATTTCTTATCAGTATTCCCCCTTAAACTTGATATTTTTAGCCTGGCCAGATGAATACAAATCCGCATGGGGCTCTGATTAGTTAACTGAGATATTCCAACCCGACGACAGCCGACCAACTTTGTTTTGTTATTTTGTTAATTGTGACGTCCAGCTCTGAGGTAAACCAGTCTCCCCCACCGTCAATCTGTCCATCACTCAATGTTTCATATCAAAGATTCCCTTTCCTCGATTTACAATCAAACATTAGACGACTATCTTTCGGATTAATTAAATGCCGACAAAAGCTGAGAGGGGAACTGTTTACACCTTTGATTTGGTGAGATGGATACAAGATGGAGACTTTAAGACGATGGTTATAATGCCCAAGGCCCCTTTATATTGTTCATAACACTTGCCTTAAAGGGAAAGTGTTGATGATGATGTTGTTATTGATGTTGTTGTTGTTGCTGCTGCTGATGTTTGTGCTTTTGTTTTTGTTTTTGTTATTGTTGTTGATATTAATGTTTTGCTGTTGTTGTTGTGTTGTTGTTGTTATAGTTGATATTGTTGTTGTTGTTATTTTATTGTTGTCGTTATTGTTGTTGAGATTTCAAAAACAAAACAGGTGAAAACATCGTGAACATACATTTGTTTGCTGTTGTTGTTGCTGTTTTTTTTTCATCGTCGCCGTTGTTGTTTCGTTTGAAACATTACTACAATCAACATCCTCTCATTGTCAATGAAAAAACCACAGTACAACTTTGCGAGAATGTTTTTTTTTTAGACATGACGTGATTCTGTGTACGTTATATCGGGTTTATGTCGATTGTGCCGACGGAATTAAGAAACAGTGGTTTTGGGCGTCTTAAAATATTATTTCACCAACATCGGCAGTATTTCGGACGGTCACGTCAGGTATGTTGATATGAAATGAATTTCATATAACATCGAGCTTTCAAAATAAAAAATATAATTTACTGTTCACGGAAAGTGCTAGTGCTGAACTCCGTCTATAAAGAGACGTTTGATGCTGCGAGCCTCAATGGGTTAACTTTGTCTTACGATCTGTGGATATATTGACGGACAATATTTGATTGTCTTATTCCCAATGACAACCAGGTACCATTGTTGTGTAAGAGTACAGTAGTGACCTATCTTTAAGGGTCATATATTGATTGCTAGAGTCCATTTTAGTGGTCACGTTTGACCTGTACTCCGGATGGTCACGTCTTGAAAAGAGTCTATGCCGTGCTTGTTTAAAAACCACGGTTGAGAGCAAAAAGATTGGTCTTGTATACAAAAAAAATATTCAATTAGAGACCATCTAATTCTAAAGTTCCCTTGACTGAAGAAATAATCGGCATAAATCGCTATCTCAAAATACTAACAAATTAATATGACGACAATGCACCCCCCCCCCCAAAAAAAAAAAAAAAAAAAAAAAAAAAAAAAAACGAAATGGAGAACCTTAACTTGCGAATTCATATGGGTCATTTTGTTGGCCCATACCCTAAGTGGGCCAGAAACTATACGCTTCAAGATAGATGAGTTCTCTGTAAGTTGTTTTGTTTTTGAACTGTTATGAATATCCACCCTTTATATTATCTCGCTACGTCTTGAGAACAAACCGAAAGTGACAAGCGCAACACATCTCTGAATTTTTGGCGCACAAATAAAAATTCGTCCCGAAGTTAAAAGTCAGTGAAGTGGTCTGAATAAAAAGATGTGTAATAGTGCATCCAAGTAACCATTCATGTACTTCAGTAAACGTCCAATTACCGCCACTCGTTTTTTAGTTGAAAATATGAATATAATGAGAAAATTTTCAAACTGCAAGACTTTATAATCAATATCACGGAATTCTCTGTGTATTAATTTTGCTTTTTACCCATACACTGATGTGTGTTAGCACTGTATACTCAGTACTTTCCCGAGTCCTGTGAACAAATATCACATGCATTATTTTACTCGGGTGAGATTTGAACCCACGACCCTTGCAACTCTAGAGCAGTGTCTTACCAATTAGACTACTGAGGTTGCCCGGTAGCTAGAGGCAGTTCGAATCCTATGTTTTGGCAATATCACGGATTCTCTGTGTACTCTTTTTACTGAAATTCGAGGAGAAAGTGGCCAGATTGTAATTGTACCAGAGAGCAGCTACAACCAAAAAGTTTCCGGGCCCTTGAGCGGCCCGAGCCCCACGCCATCAGTGCTTCGCGCTGCACCCGCTTCTGAGATTGGTACTGATTTATAAATTGGAGCTTCATAACCAGGCTTGTTTTCATTGCCTCCCAGTTCCTCACCCCATCATCAGTCAAAATGAATTATAGGTCACCTGCAATTTATACTTTGAAATTGCTGAGAATTATCAACTTGGAAAATAGCCGTTGAAATCTCTCCCCCCCCCCCTCCATCTTAAAACCTGGTTCCGCCTCGGCTTCTGTTGAGAGCAATAGGAATGAATCAATGCACCTTTCAAACAACCATTGACCTGTAGTATTTTTTTCTCTCGAACTTTCCACCGCACTCTGAATGGCAACGGTAGAACGGAAATGTACAGTCAAGCTCAAAATAATTATTTGTTGCAACAAGAAGTGTTTTTGACGTGGTTACTGTTGAGGGTCAACAATCTGGGTTGATTTGCGGTTGAGAAAACTCTTACCTTAAGGTAGGATACCAATATTTGATTTCCTCAAATTTGACTGAATTTACTAGTGTTTTTCCATAAGAGCCCGTAGGTGTTTATCTCTTCGGGCACGACGTGCATGCATTATTACACAGGGCGTCAAACTGTTATTAAACGGGCAGTGATTAATCCGTGTTTGCTGCGATTCTCCTGAGTGGTTTGTGATTTCACTTAATTTCCTTTTACGCAAACCAATGTAGTTGTTTGATCGCTGCTTGTTTGATGTGGGAATTTGTTTGTTTGACCATCGGTGATGACCATTTTTTATCAAGCCACCATGACTGCCGTGTGCTTGAGAAACAATGACGTGTGACTGACGAGCAACGACTCTTCGATGGGTTGTGCCAAGAGTACATTCCTCCATCAGTTTCAGTTCATGCAACAAAGCACGTCGTCAAAACAATATTATCACAAGATATCACATAATATCACATTTGTTATGAAGTCAGGAAATAACAATCTTTAAGTGTTTTGTCTGGGACTTTGGGCGCTACACAACCTTTGAGTTTTGACGATTTGCGAACTGAACATTTGGACACACCATTTGTTTCAAGAGGTACGAACCGTATGATCGACATGCAAGTTTGCAAGGAAGAATATGAATTGCATGCAGAAGGTCAGATAATAATAGTCCATGAAGAGCTTTGAAAAGGAAATGCTTTCAGACTGAGAATCGTCTGTTGGGGGGGGGGGGGAGGGATTTTCGTACCCGTCATGTTTCATTCCTGTGAACATTGTTTACTATTTTAAGAATTGGATAATATTTCTCGGAAAAATAGTACGTGCAAAACAGTTAACAACAACACTTCACAAAATATCAAAATACATATTGAACAGCTGAAAGGGGTAAAGGTATACGTCTTTTCGTTAATGGGACATCAGTCCATTTGAAGGTATATTTTATATGTGTAAAAAGATCAATATTCGACAAGTGTCTGTCATTCAGATCGGTGGTTACGTTTTCTAAAAAATCGAAATTATATGTTTTTTTTCATTTCGGCAAAAAGGAAAGATAACTGTATCTTCTATTCATCGTTCAAAACTAAAAAAAAAAAAAAACAACCAGACGTGTATTTTGACGAAACTTTCATTTTTGTTGAAAAACCTATAACATTAGGACAAAAGAAGCATTTACTGTTTGTATTTTATACATATATTATCTTCCACTGAAATCAGAATAAAGATGTTATTGCATTAACTGAATTCCCAATCTTTTGAAATACGTCGCAATTTTACTTTATTTTATTTCCCTTCGATGCGCGAATCGGCAATTGAATCAAGCATTAATCATGCACATGGTTCACCTTCGAACATAAATGAGCAGTGACCACAGAGAAGTTAGTTATACAAATTATTCCTTTTTAAGAGTAAGACATTACAGACCAGTTTGTGTCCCCGGCCTACATACCTCCTAGGAGTCTAGTACTCGTTCATTTCCATCCTTTGTTGTCAAACATAATTATACATATTCGACTATTAAATTATATCTGTAACTTTCATATTTTTGTCAATGATAGTAGATATTTAGGGAACAACATTTTATTGTAAGGCAGGTATAGATGATGTGATCGTGGCTTTGATCTAACATGCCTGGAATTTGGCACAAGGTCAAAGATGAAACATCTGTCTGGCTTTTGTGTTATCGAATAAAATTTTCATGCCACAATTTAGCAAGGAACCTTGCTAAAACACTCTCGTGTGAAAGGGGTTACGATACGTTTTTAGAAGTTATGGCTTCAGGGTGCAGCAGGTCACCCACGGGGAACACTGAAAAGCCTAAGCCCCGAGATCACAGAACCTTCACACACCTTCACTAAATATAAACACAATATTTTCTTAGACTGACTGGATGTTGAATCTTCTTAAATCTAATTTCAAACCCCAAGATAACTCCTGCATCTTTGAGACATGTTTACGTTTTTCTCTTATTTTCATTGAGACATGTTTCTATTTTTGCTCGGATAGATAAACGAGTTACATCTGACAGGGATTTTTTTTTTTGGAGTGGAGACAAACAATATAAAGTCCCGAATGCGCCATTTTTCATTGTAATGGCTTGGTTTGACAATTTGCCTTGAGATTATTGTACAGACACCTTTGGACTTTTCTGGATAGCTGGAGATCTAACATCCCTTAACAACATGGAATTACTTAGCCACGCATAAACCCTGCAGAGCAACGGGCCTTGCTTAAAGCATTCAATTACCTACGAGAAAAAGGAACTAAACAATCGAATCTATTTAGGGGTAATTGGGATTTTACTATTTCTCAAAACTACATGTGATACAAATTCGTAAGTAGTAGTTTTTGGTTGAATTTGAAGCTAAATTATTTTGCAAATATTTAGCTTTTATAAAACAGGTGAATTTTGTCACCTTCAAGATATATTTCAACTAGCTAAACGGACAATTTTACGCTTTGAAGAAAATTGTTAGAGACATATAACATTTTTAAAAGAAAGTGAATTGACGACAATACTCACCGTTATCAGTAAAAAAAAAACTCATTCTGAGCAACTTTGTTTTAATCTTTTGGGTAATGTTAAATTTTAACAACTGGAAATCGATGCTGCTGGGTGAAAATGGTTGTTGCTTTCATTTATCATTTAGTATGAGTCAGTGAGAATTTTAATGTCATTATTTAGGTAAATAAAACAATAGTCTACAGATGATGTTCTCAGTTGCCTATTTTATAAGCATTAATTTAGTTTGTACTCACTTGTAAAAATGTACACAACCGTTCATGTATCATAAACACGTTTCGAGAAGGAATAACGCAAGTCATGGCAGGCTACGGGGGACTCGTTGGAGTGGGGGTGGGGGAGGGGGTCCCAAGGGCATTGCAAGATCCACAAGACAGTATTGATACATTTGTAATGTTGTCTTTTGAAATACTGCTTGTGTTCACTTCAAACCACCGTTTTCACTTTGCGGTTCGACCGTATACGCTGCTCTCCCTGAGCGTCAACGATAATAAGGACAAAACGAACGCCGGCTTGACTTAAGTGGGTGCTCCCTGGTGAAACATGACCCACATGGACGCAGGTCTGAAGGGAAAATACGGCTTTCCCATCCAGGTAAAATTGGCCATTACAGTAATAACGAATGCCATATCAATACTGGTTAAACACTCGCCCTGCGCTTCAAGATGTTGGAAAATAAAAAACAGAAAACCCAGTGTTATAATAACAATCTGACTGCCACTGTTTTAAAGGCACTGGACAACCTTTGGTAATTGTCAAAGACCAGTATTCTCTCTTGGTGTATCCCAACATATGCATAACATAACAAATCTGTGAATTTTTTGGGCGCAATTGGTCATTGAAATTGCAATGGAATAGTGACAGAAAAAACACCGTTGTTGCACAATAGGTTGCGTGCTTTCAGATACCTTAAAAAGGCTTCAGGCTTGAAGTCTTTCAATAGTTGAGTGTGAAATTACATCTTTTTGAAAAACTACTTCAAAAACTACTTCAGAGGGAGCCGTTTCTCACAATGTTTGATACTGTCAACAGCTTTTCACTGCTCGTATACTAAGTTGTAATGCTAACAATTGTTTTGAGTAATAACCATTAGTGTCCAGTGCCTTTAAAGACAAGTTACCTGTAAGGCATTCTTTTAGCAGTTTGTGTTATGTTTTGTTGCTGTGTTGGCTTAACTCATTTTCAGATTGATCGGTGTGCAAAGAGATGGGTCGATGATTCCCACGCTTCCCAAGTTTCTCCCATCATCCTCCCCCTCTTTTTTGTAAAAAAAAAAATCTATACCCGTAGTTTGGTTCAACTGTAGCAACTCAACTTGTGAGCAGAAAACGTCGATTTCAAAAGTTATAAATGTATGGGTTTTTTCCACAGAATTTTTCACGGGAAAGTACTGAGTATACATTGTTAAAATACATCGGTGTTACGGGTAAAACCAAAATTAATATTCTTCATCTCGATGCAAATTTAACATCTATGAAAATCTAAATAAGGAAATACAATTTAAATCTCCATCTCGCTAAACACAACCTAAGGCATCGGCGTCCGGAGCTCCAGAAGCTGCGAAGACGAAGACACCTATTTAGATAAAGTGGTAATTGAACGCGCCAAGTCGACTTATACAGAAAGTCAGAAGTCAACTTTCTTGATGATGAATCTCGAAAAAAATGTCCCTTTTTTCACGAGCCCGTGGTGACTTCCTAAATCTAACACCACGACCTGCCTTGAAAGTGTAACTCGGCAAAAATGACTTATTAATGAAACTGCTATGTCGACTTGCCGCGATAATGTATCTTCGACTATCGACTGACTGAGATGAGACGTCGTCTCAATGTGATAATACATCTGGCCATGATGTGTCAACTTGCCGTGATGATGTATCTCCCCATGCCGACTAACCGTGGGTCTAGGATGTCGACTTACTAAACAACAAAAGTGTCGACTTCTTTTGATAATATTAGTTTATATCCGGCCACGTCAACCACAAAATCAAAGACTCAATTCATTACTTGGACATGGCGAGATGAACAATGACTTGTCACCTGGATAAATAGTATGGACCTAATTAAGCTGTATACTTGAAGATACAAAGTCAGTCAAGGCTGTTTTATGGTTGGTTATCACCTAATGGATCCAATGTGCTTTTATTTTGTGTGTACAGTTATTTACACAATTAGGGCGTGGGATTCCATTAAAGTAGTCCCCATTATTTAAAAGCAAACTGCATCAAAAATAGCTGAGTCTTTCTCCTTGCCCTTCCTGGAATCGGACGGCTACGCCCATGAAACTAGTCCCCACCCTTGGGACGCGGCGATCCAGCAGTATGTGTATTTTGTGGTGTGTGGAGATTGGGTATCAGACACTGACGTCATCAGAAGTAATCAAAGCCTAATACCATTGATATCAGTGGGGGGACGGGGCACTACTAAATCACGGGTAGAGCCGGAACTGTGTTTTTCTCCCCACAGTCCTGACTCATTATTTAGGTTAAGCAAATGTACGGCACTCAATTGCACACAGTCAATATTTACCGGTATGTAATAATCCCGGCAGTTTTGTTGTTTTCTTTTGTTTTGAGTAAATTACAAAACGAGTCCGGATGCTGGCACATTTGAAGGTTCGTAGACGCCGTTGACGGCAGCGAAACCACGGCAAGACAATCTACGAACACCTGCTCTTTGTCGAGACCGTTTCATGGCTATTAACCATTACCATTGGTCTCGCTGATAATTTTGTTTCATATTTTCTCGTTTGACTTCTAAATTAAAGAACATAGTTATATATCCGCAAAGCCCCTCAAAGACAAAATGTCGGGAAGTTGATGACCATCGGGTTGTTTTGACGAGACAAAAACAGAATCCAGCGTGACAAGAAGCAGCTATGTTTTTAGTCTATAGAGCAAGGTTTTATTGACGTGTAGTTTTCAGGGGTGCGCGTAAATCAAGCAGCATCCGCTCTTCTGGATTAAGTTTGGCCGAAGAAAAACAGCAGAGCGATCTTGAGCCCCGGTAAATGAAATAAAATAAAGGTATATGAGAGGGGAGATTTTAAAACAACACGTTCTCGGGAACAACCCTTGATCTTCAACGTGTGAATGGAAATTGACAACCTTCAATAAAGAGACAACAAACACCATGTTTGTATATTGAAATTGAAGACCGATTTGTATTCCTTAAAAGCATTCGATATGGCTACTTTCTAACGCAAAGTTAATATATCCCTCTACCAAGTCTTCCTCAGATAGAGCCATAAGAGTCGTTTTGTGATTTCGAATCAATTTTTAAGGGTAGGTTAGCGACATGAAAACTTATGTTGTATTTCCTCGGTATCCATTTGCTATCACACAACTAACAAAAGTATCCGCATCATTTGAAAAGTATGTGGCCCCCACATGAAAATAATATGTTAGTACCTCTGACTTTTTAATAGTCAAGTTGGGCTTTCTTTGAGGATTTGTTGTGCATTTAAACAAGAGAAAACTAAACAAACACATTTGTGCTACATTTCTTAACAGCTATCTAAGCACAAAACGGTGCGGAACACAGCATAAAGTCGGTTTACCACACAGACAGTTTCCAGCCAAAACACCTTCTTCTTAATAAATTATTTGTTGTACGGATTGGATTTGCCTGATGTGTTGGTTGAATACTAGAAATGAGCTTGTTACTCTATAAACCACTGGCTTGTCTTTAAAGATTGGGACGTACAGCAGCCAGAGATGCGGTTGGTAGAGCTACCAGGTGTTATTTCTCTAAAGGTAAATGATTTCGACGTTCATTGTGAACATACCGTAACTCGTTTGGCTGTTTTCTCAACAAGTAGACACTGCAATCAACTGCAACTATGTGACTTTTGTCGTATCTTTCTTTCATCATGTTGGCTAAAAGTCAGCATTACCCTGACCAAAAAACCAATCTATGACCCTACCTTTAACTAGAAACGAAGGAGCCATTTTAGCGGGAAGATTGCCGCGCACAGAGTGTACTTAGAGGGAGGAGGAAATGAGAGGAAGATGGAAAGAGGTCGGAAGTTGAAACCAGAGAGCCCATGCCTTCAGGGAAATGAGCGCGAAGTGTAAAAACTATGTGCGAGGTGCTTTAATTGTTGTCCCCATTTCGTTTCTGTACCGTGACGCGCGTGTAAAGTGAGCTTGCATATCACATAGAACTGTTGGTGACAGTTACAAAGAAGGTCTTAACTGGGAACCGGATTTCGGGATTTAGTTTGAAATGGTGACATTTCCACATTAAGACAAAACTCCATTTTGCTTCAAGTCACTTGGAAGTGGTATTTTGTCAAAATAAAGTGTTTGTCACTAAAATACGTGTTTTGATGAGTGGAATATGAATAAACAATTAACTAAGGTTTAAAAAAATGAGTTTCCATGTTATTTACAAATTTGAAAAAAGCCCGACCCGAGAGGGCGCTGTTCGTGACGTCAATCGAGGCGCGATGAATCGCATCCAGTGCCAACACAACACAGTGACGCTTGGCGCAAGCTAAAAACATGCCCTCAAAGTTGAAACAATACCTGATTTTTTTCACTTTAGACAAATGCTCTTTTAGGTTCGTTACGTCTTTCAGGTACCTTCTTCGACTTCCCCACTAGCTGGAATTTTTTTTTTTTATTGGGATGGCGTCATGTTTTAGAAAAGAACTTTTCTCTTCATGTCAAATAATGTGTAGTGTATTCCGGATTCTCGAAGCACGACAGTGTGTATGGTGCACAGCGCTGGAAAAGACGTAAGACCGGACCACTTTGCAAATTGACATGTCCCATCTTTAGTTGTTTTGCTGCATCCAGCAGCAATACACCTGGTCAACATTGCCGGAAAAATGCAAGAAAAACCCTTTTCAAAACGTACAAATTCACGACTAAGACTTGCATGTACTTGCACGTACGTGTGTTCGATGTTCGATCGAGGCAAAGTCTGCCTCGATTGACGTCACAAAAGGGGTAGGCGGAGTCACCCCCACACAACTTTATTTAATTTTTTAAACATATAAATCGTTAAAAAACAATTACTCAAAAAATTATTTTATTGTTCAGGAACATATACCAATGTTTGAAGAAAAGAAATTCTATTTCCAGGTGCCTTTCAGTGATGTTATGCAAGGTATGGCGTGTATACGGAAGCTTGCATAAGTTTGAGAACCGTTGGTGATGACTACAGAAAAGGTCTAAAACTAGAACTGATCCGGTCCAATTTTTGGAAAACTCACATCAGGCCTACCGTGAAGCATTGACTGGCGTGTGTAGGCGTAAGTGAGCTTGCATATCACAGGGATGAGAACCGTTAGTGATAACTACCAACAAAAGTCTGAAACTAAGATCTGGATTTTGGGATTTAGTTTTAAATTGTGACATTTCCACATTTGTAGAACATTTTCCACACATTTGCTTCAGCAACGTTGGTGACAACTAAACAAAAAATCAAAAAATCTGAAACATAGGAACCGGATTACCGGACTTTGTTTAAAATGATAACAATTCCACTTTTTAAGAAAACAACAGAGCTATGTTTCTTCTCTAACCACCTGACAGAGTTTAATAAGACACAACATAAAACAGAGTCAGATTTCAGATGAAATAATGAAAAAGGGAAGTTCTATGAAAATGGATGTACACACCGATGGAAGTAACCTTGTAAACACATTGCGGTTAATGTCGGTACTCCGCTATAACAATTCTACATTATCGCCACGGTCGTTTCACGGCTTAGTGTATATATAAGAAAAAATTACATTCGCTTTAAAAGCGTTTCCATTTTCCATTAGAAATTGTTTTGAGAGCTGATATTTTGTCCTGGCGATCCATTAAAATACTCCAGTTGGTTAATCACAACTTCATGGTTTAGCTCCCCATTGAAACAGAGGACTAAAACAACATCTGGGGGGCCGACAAAGTGAAGACATCCTTGCCTGTAGCTTTCGTGTATTTCATTTATTTATTTTAAATCTTCGGACGGAACTCTTTGTTGGCACTATACTGGGCCCCTGTTCCAGCTTCTCAGATCCAGTGATTCCATTAGATACAATGATATTGGAAAAGCGTGCACTCAATATGCCCAAACAGTACACTGCTTTCAAGTCCGCAATAGAATTTGACTGCGTATCTCTATGCGACATGACTGAGGTCAAAGGTTAAAGGAACACGTTGCCTTGGTTCGGACGAGTTGGTCAAAACAAAAGCGTTTGGAACCGTTTTATATATAATGCATATAGTTGGAAAGATGTTTTAAAAGTAGAATACAATGATCCACACAAGTTTGCCTCGAAATTGCGTGGTTTTCCTTCTACTGTGCGAACTAACACGGTCGGCCATTTATGGGAGTCAAAATGTTGACCCCCATAAATGGCCGACGTGTTAGTCGACGAGGTAAAAGGAAAACCACGCAATTTCGAGGCATGTTTGTGTGGATCATTGTATTCTACTTTTACAACATCTTTCTACCCATATGCATTTTATAAAAAACGGTTACAAACGCTTTTCAAAGACCAACTCGACCGATCCAAGGCAACGTGTTCCTTTAGACCAAACGCCAGTTTTTAATGCCGGTGTCAGATGCAATTTTGTCCGCCATGCAATACTGTCCGCTCCGGACACTTTTGCATATGCAATCGTGTACGGGGCTATGCACCATCCGGTGGACATGTACATGGGTGGACATGTACATGACTGTTTATGTATGTGCGCGCGTAAGCGAGCGTGCATGCACTGAACCTACGTATATGCAGCATGAATATTCACGTATATGATTGCAGCGAATACCCAACGGTCGAGTATGTCATTCATGACATGCACATGATATGCAAATGTGTCTG
The DNA here is from genome assembly GCF_032118995.1 of Asterias amurensis. Taxonomy (NCBI): domain Eukaryota; kingdom Metazoa; phylum Echinodermata; class Asteroidea; order Forcipulatida; family Asteriidae; genus Asterias; species Asterias amurensis. Next base: position 23,336,272 of record NC_092652.1, on the reverse strand, counting down.
GGTGGACACAATTGCGAAATGCAGCAGCGTCCCGGCGGACACGATTGCATATGGAAAACCGTCCGGCGGACATTATTGCATATGCAATAATGTCCTCCGGATAGTATTGCATAGAGGACATATTTGCATGCGACACCGGTCTCTGGCGTTATTCACGAGCCTCGAAGTGTGACGTCAGATGTTCAGGCTAGCACTGTATAAAACTAACAGTGGCACAAAGATAATTCCTTTGTTTACTGGGTCAAAAAAAGATACATTGGCGTACAGAAGGGTTTTTGTCTTTTTAACAATGGCACTCTCAAAAACTGCGGTTCATCGACTGATGCATGAGTGTGGCAGACAAAACTCGGCCAAACCAAATCGTTGCCTATAAACCTATAAAGTCAAAGTCTTCACCATGGCTTTTTAAACCGTCCGATTTGTTTTAGTCCTATATAAATGTAGATGTACAACCTTCCCTGAGAATTTCATTTCAAAATGTGGTTGCGTTTAAGAGATATCGCCGTTAATCCTGAGTGAATAGCAGCGAGGTTTAACTGCACGTTACGCGAGCAAACAAGTGGTGAACGTGAACGTGAACGTGAACGTGAACGTTAACGTGAACGTGAACACCAAAACAATTGTGTTGTTTCTAGATGACGCGTCGCCACGTTTGGCTTATTTCATGCTCACGTATGACGTGACCTGATGTGAGAAAGGGTAACTTCACGTATGCTAAAAAAAATTGGAATTTTAGCGACACAATTTTCTGACGTTCACGTTCATGTTCAAGCAGAATGTGCAGCTGAACCTCTCATATGTCTGCATGAACATGGACGCGATAATGCTTCTCGGATTAAAATTTCGCGCACAAAACCGTTATATGTTTAATGTTTACATTATTTCGAATTGAATTGGTTCAATATTCTTTATTCTATGAAAGGTTTTTGTTGTCATTGATTTTAAGAGTGGTTATCAAACGTGTACCTTCCCTTTAAAGGAACACGTTGCCTTGGATCGGACGAGTTGGTCAAAACAAAAGCGTTTGTAACCGTTTTTTATAAAATGCATATGGTTGGAAAGATGTTTTAAAAGTAGAATACAATGATCCACACAAGTTTGCCTCGAAATTGCGTGGTTTTCCTTCTACTGTGCGAACTAACATGGTCGGCCATTTATGGGAGTCAAAATTTTGACCCCCATAAATGGCCGACGTGTTAGTCGACAAGGTAAAAGGAAAACACGCAATTTCGAGGCATGTTTGTGTGGATCATTGTATTCTACTTTTACAACATCTTTCTACCCATATGCATTTTATAAAAAACGGTTACAAACGCTTTTCAAAGACCAACTCGACCGATCCAAGGCAACGTGTTCCTTTAACTATATGACTAGGAAACTGAGGTGATGACTTTGAACATTGATTGCAAAATCCAGCATTGAAACATAATTAATGACAATGTTTAATTGTGTACATCGTCTCAAGGAGACTTAAGTAATTAGCCTGGTTTTGTGTAATCATATAAAATGAGTTGTAATGATGTTGTATGGCATATTCCCTTCTAAAGCCACTGGACACTCTTGGTAAAATACTCAACATAAAATTTAGCATAATCGTTAGGCAGCGAGCAATGGAGGGCTGTTGATAGTATGACATATTGAGAAACGACTCCCTCTGAAGTAACGTATTTTAGTTTTCTCTCTAAAATAATAAAGACATCAGCTGAAACCTTTTATTAAGCATCTGAAAGCACACACGTTTTTGTGAAAAAATGGTGTTTTTTTCTATCATTATTCTCTTGCAACTTCGATGACCAATTGAGTCAAAATTTCCACAGATATCTTATTTTACGTATGTATTGGGATACACCACGTGAGAATACTTGCCGTTTGCCAATTGTTACCGCAGGTGTCCAGTGCCTTTAACGTCTCCCAAGGGGTTGTTACCCAAACTGACTTACCATCAATTGCTGCCTTGTCTGTGTCCATTTGCTCATCTCTAGCAAAGTCCGATGGGAAGTCATTGTTGCCTGATTGGAGAAACACCTCATTCCGTTTGGCATAGAAGGGAGATCGCGGCATTTGCCTTGGCCGTGAGGGGAAGGATTTGCCATAACGTATTATAAGGTCTGGTTTCTGTGCTATACACGTGTGAAATGTGACTATGACGAGTAGCGACAGAAGAACACAATAAATTCCTGGATAGGGCGAGATAAAAGAAAGACAAATATTAAAAGCAAAAAGAAAAACATACGGAAAACTGGACTTTTAATTTCTCTTGAAACAGCCTATGTCAAACTGTGTAGCACAAGTTTAGTCAACATTTACAAGTACTGTTTTATTGTTTATTGAACGTTTTGCTGCTTTTTATTATCGTGCAAATTAAGTTTGAGTTCTCTACTAGATAAATTATATACACGTGCGAATTGAGACTATAGTCAGTATATGGACAGAAGAACAAAACAAATTCCTGAATGGGGCAAGATACAAAATAAATAAAAAAACGTTAAGAATAACTTAATTCAATAATGTTTCTTCATCTGGACAATAGTTCCTTATACGTCTGAGGTCGACCAACTATAGCGTCTGAAGACCCCAAAGATTGATCATCGTTGCTTATTTCGATCGCAGCAATCGAAATAAGATTGAGTGGAACGTGCGCAGAATCCAAAACAAGAAAGATATTGAGACAGGTTTTTTTATTCAGAACTAATACACCTCTCAAAAAGGAATGTTCACAAGTTTTGATCAAGTCTATTAGTAAAAGTTAGGTGTGCACGTCATCAGAATGAAAATAGTCAAAAATGATAAACAAGGAAATTTATATGTTCACAGATTAGCGACGAACTTACATGATATGCAGATTGGTCCTGGCGAAAAGCTTTGTTTTAATCGAAAAAGGAATGCTTGAAATGCGATAATATTTATTTTATGAAGACTTATTTTTTCTTTAATTTTTTTACAAGCTTATCGCCTTATGTATGCGTGACACGCGCAGAGTGTGGATACTGGTCTTTGTCTGTGTGCTTGAAAAAAAAGGCTATTGTTTTAACTCAAACGTGAAAGGCAACTTTACGGTATAGTTTCGTAATCAGTTTCAGTTGTTAAAAGACTTCAAAGGAATTTATGTATTTTCTATTTGGGAGTAGTTGGAAAGAAATCTCACTAAATAAGAAAGGTTTGGTTATTAAGGAAGTAAAAAAAAAAGAGAGAAAAAAAAATATAAATATAGCGAAAATTCGGCCATTAACTAAAATTGGCAATGTTTTGGACACTATAGAATTCCTCTGAACATTGAACTAAGGGTGGAAAGTACTTCCCCCTCTCTCTCTCAAAAGGAAAAAGGTAAAAAAGAGTGAGCTGAAAAAGAAACGGTGTATAAAAGCTTTTGTGATCCAATCTGAAACATTTCAATTACGATCAAATGAGTTACACACAATCAAGCAAATAACACGGGCCATGATCCTTGTAGGGTGTTTACACAGACTTCCATTCGGCCGTGGAAACCCCATTTATCCTCCATGAAAAGGGACTGCCAACCATCGGTGAAGCTGAACCAACAAGTCAAGTTCAATATTGGCATATTATATACACGGAACCGATAAAAAGGTTCTATTACCTACAGTGCCATAACAAGACATATCGTTTTACACTCTTGCTGGTGCTATTTGGCAAAGACAATCCGACTTTAGAGTGCTGCGGAACGAGGGAGAAAAGCGATAAAGAGGAAAGATCGTTTTCATTGTGCACAATCACACGGAGGGAAATAGCAACGAAAACGAAAATATAAACAATACAACGCGAACTTTTTTTTCTTTTCTTTTTTCTTCAAGCAACAATGACAAATATATCACACTACTTTGTATTCACTAGACACGTTCTCGTCAATAATAATTAAATAATTGCAATTTTTTAGTAAGTGACTCTTATCGCAGAACAAATGTCGAACTTTACATACATTTTTAAGGTAACCACTGTTCGTTTGAAAAAAAACCAGCAAAATTCACCAAAATACATTCGTAAGAGTCACGGTCTACTGAAGCCCAACATGTCAAACAAACTATACAACTCGATAGCAAATGGCCAGAGCAAGGCAAACAATGCAGTTTTTTTTATAATGGCGCATATTTGCCCCAATTACAGCATCCAATATTGATTTTAATATTGGATGAAATGTCTGAAGCTCATTAAGTCAGACTAATCCCCATTTGGTTTGTTCTTCAAGTCGAATCTTAGCTTCAAGTCAAAAGAAGATTGACGGTTGGTGTATATTCACTACAACATTGTCGATATAAACAGTTGGTATGAAACTTCAGGCATCACAAAGGATCCTAATAATTTATTTGATTTTTGTCCGAGTGACAAAACGATACACACCCGTAGCAGTCAGTAATTATTTTCAGAAATGTGTATGTCTTTCTAGAATAACATCTTGACATAAAATGAATAATCTTGATATCATTATTTCCAAGTATAGCACTTAGACTTCACAAGCCATTTAGTAGTACCAGTCAGACTCCCTGCGATGTAGTCAATACTATCATTTATTCAAATAGTACTTATAACTATTGTTTCCTATAAGCTGAACGACTTTACTCTTCCACCACATACCTGTTCTTTCCATGATGACTTCAACCCGGGGCCTGGACACCTCTATCAGAATGCACTCCTCTTGTCGATACACACACACAGACAACTAAAAGACGCTCTTGAGTAAAAATAAAACACGTTATACTTCGCCGTCCTCTAAACACGCACCCGTACTCACTTATAACCGCAGTTGCGCTGTCTTGCTCTAATATAAAGGTTTTGCTCGCAGACTTGAATATCCACTGCGCGTCACGGATCGTAAAAACAGTCTACATCTGCGGAAGGTTTTTGCGTCGGTGTGTACGCAATCCTAGTCATCCAATTGGTTGGAATTTTGTTCATTGATCTTTCTCAGTCTTTGATTTCAATATTTCCCCTATTTGTTTGTTGTCTCTTCCGCCTACTCAACGACTGACGTTTGATTAATTGATTGTACATAAATGGAAAGAGGTTATAGCTTGCTTGTGGTTTTCTCACTTTCTGGTTGTTGACTTTGGGAGAGAAAATAGGGCGGACGAGTTGAACTAGATGAATCAATCAAAACATTTGGCGCAATTTTTTAGAACATCGTGGGGAATAGGGTAGCACTTTTGGTATTTACCACTAAAAAAATATAGGTTTTTCAAATATATTTTCTCTATAATCAGTTGACGGATTACTACAAAGTCTATGTCAAAACGGAAAAGCGTGAATGTTTTAAGAAAAATTAGGTTGGTAAATTTCCAGCAATCGCTCGTGAATACACCCCAAAACAAACAAACACAGAAGCACGAACCCAATTAAACAGGAGCAAACAGGAGCAACCTGTCCCGTGTCACGTGATTGATCGGCAAATAAATTGGCGCGATCGAGATTATTTAATAACGACAAACTGTTACAAATTAAAAGCAGACATCAGAACAAGGTCTTGACGGGAAGTACGTTTAATGTTCTTTTTTGAAATCTAAAATCTAACCTATTTTAGAAAAGTCACACCAGAACAGTTCCGACTGAAAATGAGTGGTGACAAAGCCAAGGAAATAATATCTTAGCACCCCACCCCGTCAGCCAGTGGAAACAATATTGCCTATTACAATTGCTTCAATTGAAATAAGCCAAACATGACATGCATCTGTAACATTTAAGGGATACAAGAGGGGTACACAGTTAGTCCTGAAAAGGGCACTTAAAGCCAGCTCAAACTGTAGTTTTTATGCATGTTTTCTCAAGAGGTGCAACTAAATGTATTGAAAATATTACGATAAACCCTCTTTTCTCTTGGCCATTTGTTTATTTTAAAGGCAGTGGATACTATTGATAACTGTCAAAGACTAGCCTTCACAGTTGGTGTATCTCAACATATGCATAACATAACAAACCTGTGAAAATTTGAGCTCAATCGGTCATCGAAGTTGCGAGATAATACTGAAAGAAAAAACACCCTTGTCACACGATCTTGTGTGCGTTTAGATGGTTGATTTCGAAACCTCAAGTTCTAAATCTGAGGTCTCGAAATCAAATTCATGGAAAATTACTTCTTTCTCGAAACCTATGGCACTTCAGAGGGAGCCGTTTCTCACAATGTTTTATACCATCAACCTCTCCCCATTACTCGTCACCAAGAAAGGTTTTATGCTAATAATTATTTTGAGTAATTACCAATAGTGTCCACTGCCTTTAAGTAGTGAAAGTCTCACGTAATGGTTGTGAAAATTTTCTGCTATGCGTGTAAATAACGCCCTCTATCTCTTTCTTGGCCATCTTGACGTGGTGTACTTGTATGTATGTTTGTTAGTTTTTGTCCCTCCTTTGTCCATGTTGTATTTATATAATATTTACTTCCATGCACAATGTTTCATTCCAAGAACCTCTACTACGGCTTTTGACTCTAACTTAGGCTCCGCCCACGTGTTTACGCCCTCTACCGAAAGCCCGCGTTTACAAAACAACTAATCGAGCCAGATCCAGAAACCAGATCCTAAGACAGAGCCGAAGCCAGAGCAAAAGCCACAGTCCCCTTTCGAAACGACTGGATTTGGCTTTTGATTCGGCTCAGGCTAGCTTGGCCCCGCGGTTGCTTTTACAGTTACACGTGCTTAGTGTATACGCGCCCAGGGCTTCAGACGAGAGAACGGAGCCCGAAGCCGAAGACAAAGCCGAAGCCGTGGTTTCGAAAAGGGCCATAGTCAAAGCCAAAACCTACATATCCGATCCTTAGCCTTATAGTCTGGTCCCTTTGTGTATAAAAAAAAAAAAAAAAAAATTGAAACGTTTCAACAATAACTGTGTTTGACAGGGAACAAGACGACAGTACAGCAACCGTAAAAAAAAAAAAAAAAAAAAATGGTTGTTTAATATTGAGCGTCAATGACAAATCTATTGTTTCTACCCTTTCATTGTTGTTTCTACTACATTTTGTTTTCAATTGACGTAAAATTAATGGTACTTTCATGTTTTCAGGTTGACGTTGATTATAAGGTTCATGAACAGAGGGTCGATTTTTAAAATGAAACTGTTGTAAAACGAGTATACCTACACTTTGTTGTCGCTTGGATCATGAAGTGACCTATCGGTCAAAAATCACACCAAATCGATGTTTGTAGAAAATTGTATATACTCATTCTAGTTTTCATCATGTTTCAACACCTACGTAATTGTTTTGGTAATTACACCATTACTATAGTATAAACTACGTATTATATTTGCCATTTTGGTGTTTCCACGAAGTGACCTATATTGATCGGTCACTATATTAATGACACACAAAACATAATTCAAGCGCTCGTGTACGCATTTTGTTATGTTCGACCTATTGATATGAAGCTTATTTGACAAAGTGACCTATCACATAGGTCTCAATATGCATTGGTTTGTACACAGCGCCCTGCGGGCAAAACAAACTCAAATATTCATTTTCATTGAGTGACGTATGTGTTAAGGACCTTCTTACTCAACATAATAGTTGCATGAATGAAACGAAAACTTATTCATTTGGCAGTTCTGGTCGAATGCCGAATCAAGTTTATTTGTCTCTTGAAAAGAACGTAGGCCTATACATGTTTGTTTTTAAAAACGCTCAATTGTTTTAATTAAAGGTAAAGTAGTTAAACAACTAACCTGTGACATTTTAATTTTTTTAAATTGTAAAATTATCTACCTGTAAATGTAAGACCAGACCACAGCACACCGGTGTACAAACGTGTTTGTTCAATCAACTAGTTAAAATATATAATCAAAGAGTAAATATTTTTAGGAACAATCTAAATCAACAATATTTTCTTCACAACCTACTGTTTCTGTAAAGGAACGTTACAGAATTGGTAAGAAACAAAAATCGTGAAGACCACAGATTTACATAAAACATACAAGGTCTAATGATTATGATAGTTGAAAACATCCCTTGAAATATTTCTGTCTGAAATTTCATATTGTATGAGAAATAAATAATCTAACTTTGCGTTTGGAGTTTACCGCTCCGTGAGCGTTTTATTCATTGTTATTTTGGTATCGATGCAATGCAAAGTTTGTAATCGGTTTTTCACTATTCTCTAGTGACCCAGATGGCCGATCGATCTCAAACTTCTACAGGTTTGTCAGTTTATGTATATGGTGGGTTGCACAAATTACTTAAACTGCCAGCAACTGTTTTGTTAGCAAAAACCGGTTTTGTAATGTTCCTTTAAACAACCAGTTATTATGAAATGACGAACGAACTATACGCATTTCTTGTATAATATGCAGGCGCTGAAAAAAAGGCAACCGAAGAATCCCCAAACCGTTATACCCTCACCTGTGTTTAACTCACCAAAGCCACTAAATATTGAGGTGCAATTTAGAGCCAAGAGTTGCACACATCTTTCCTTGTGGAAAATTGCTCGCTGATTTGTCCGATATTCCCGCGGGCCAAATCGAAGTACACTGAATATACCGGAGTGGATTGACCTTTTGAACGAGGCCCCGCTACTCGAGTCGCTGTTTGATAGGCTCTCGAGAGCTCTCAGCAAGCCGTTATTACACTACAGTCGATTTGTGTAAAACACACGCCAACAACAAAAAGCCAAACATTTTTCACCGCCAACTTTTGGAGTTCGGTCATAAATTAATAAGGATGCGGTATGCCCCCTCTCTATATGCACGGTGGTCTAACTGACAGCATTATGATAACATGACTTATTAGAATGCTACTACTAAGCTACTCCGTACCCATGCCGTTGTATCATTCTACATTTTGGCTCAAAACTAAGTGTCATGACACATCGAAAAAGGGACATTTCACTCGCTACTTCTTGTGTTCGTTGACCAAACACGTTGTGTGTTTTACTGGAGCGGAATAATTCATGATTCGTTTATGGACGAGCAATTGATTTTACTACACATTGTTGATTTTATTTAAATCGATGTAAGTTTTTAAATGTAGCCTAAACCCTGTCCCCAAATGTAGCACCAAAATCTTTACCCTGAATGAAACCCGAACCCTGTCCCAAAATGTAGGCCCGTTCTTGTCCCTGAATGTGTCCCCAACCCTGTCCCTAAACGTAACCCCAATCCTGTCCCTAAATGTAGCCTGGTTCCTGTCCCAAAATGTACCCTGGTTCCTGTCCCAAAATGTACCCCAGTCCTGTATCATGATTATCCCTAATGTTGTTGTTCTTATAAAAAGAAGAAGAACAAAAAACTTGGGTATTGTCACATAATCAAACTCGATAACAAAATAGCCAGTTATTGAATTGAGTCAGGATGTAAATCGTATTTATCAAGAATCGATGTTGTAAACTTACTGTGCCTGCATCGATTTGCAAGATCGAGATTCTGTGAAATGAGTTTAAGAGTTGGCGGGAACAAATCTCACAATTTTAAGTATTTCTGATGCAGTTTTTCTGGTCTCGATCTAAATAGGTAATCACTCCTTTATAAAACTCATATTTCTGTCTTATTGATATCACTTAAATCACGACTAGTCTAATCCATCGATGTGAAAACCTCAACCAAGTTTTTAAAAAGACTAAGCAAGTCTGTTTTCTTTTAATTATCTGCAATCCTTGAAATGCAAAGTGATAGGTAATAATTTACTCTTTTTGTAATGCTAACTTTTCAACGTATGTGAACATCTTTATTGATTCATATAATCGTTGAAGAGTCTCTTCCAAACACAGCACATCAGCAGTGTTTCAATGAATATCTTTAACGACAGTGAGTTAAAGATTAATATATTATTTCAAGCTTCTGATAGCGATAATGAGGTTTGCACTACTATTGATGCCCAAATTAACAATTACTTTTATCTCAATTGATGTATTGAAAACAAGACCCAGGCATAATCTGATTTTGTTGCCACCGAAGTCAGTGCAATTTCGAAACAGTTTGACCTTTGCTTTTCCGTAAACCAGCAACCAACTATACACCACACCTCTTTAAACTTAAAGCAACACTTTCATAAAGTAACACAATCCACTCCGCGTATAGCCCGAGAAATTGTTTCAATTATCTTTAATGTGTAACCGAATTCCGCTCTGGCCGAATCAGAACGCTACAATTTAGATGTTGAAGCTGAGAACCAAGCCCCGGAGTCACTCAAGACAAAAACACAATGTCAATAAATTACTGGGTAAATCGTGCCGGGATACCGTGGAATGCCTGGCTATGACGGCCGGACCAACGCGGCCACCTTTGCAGGTGTCCGGTTGAATCATAACCACGAGTCCTTTCAGAAGGTAAACGATGGTTTGGTCATCAATACAGAAAGGGCTTCATTACGGAAGAGGCCCCCTTTCTCGGTTTTTGTTATCGGGGGTTTCTTCCTTGCCGAAGGGTTAAAATGTGGCGTTCCCGTACTCTCCCCCGGAGCTCGAGGTCGAACGGAGCCGACGTTGCCGGACCAGCGGTACCTTCAGGTTAGGTCAACCCCCTCTCTGCGAACAACATACAAGAGTTACTGTTTTGTTTTTAACGGGGGTCTTTAGTGGCCGAGAGCTTTCTCTTGCGCCTTGTGTGTCTCAGGATAAAAACTGTCTTAAAATTGTTCTTGTGTTAGTTTTTAATGGAAGGCATAATTTGCAAATTTAGTCGTAGATTGTCCGATGTAATCATGAATCTTTCCTCCGTGCGGTCCCAGAAAAGAAAAATAACAATGCTTTTTCAATTACGGCTTATATATAATGATGAGGATATGTTTTTTGTGTAACCATTTCTTATTGCCTTAGGAGGTACCAAATGTAATAAACTGTCTTTTTATACAATGAACATTTCATAATAATGATGATTTTAAAAGTAAAATGAATTGATCAGACTCGACATGTCGTACAACTATATAACCGGTCCATGTTAATTTGGTGAGTATACAATTTACCACGACAACTTTCATATGCACTTAATTTCGTCTGTTTAGGCATGTTAAGACCATCTGTATTTTACAATACGTCTAGACAATATTATGTCAGTCCCATTTAGTCAACAAAAACACAATGAACAATCGACTGTTTCCGACGAATAATCATAACCCACTGTGACCGACAAGTTCAAGTATCTTGTCTAGCAAACCAGTTTGCTGAACCTGCACTGTATCCGAAAAACTGTTATTGCTGACTCATTACGCCACCCCCCCCCCTAAAAAAAAAAAAAAAAAAAAAAAAAAAAATTGATGGCCGACCCACTGTGATCGACAACCATCACTGCTCATCCAGTATGTCCGACAAAACATCATGTCTGACTCACTGGGATCGAACACCATCATTGGTGATCCAATGTGTACGACAAACCATTGTTGCCGAACCACTCTGTCCGAAAACCATCATTAATACAAACTCAATGTGTTCGACAAACATTTATGGCTGACCTACTGTGTCCGACATGTTTTTTTTTAAATGCTTGCAGTGCGTTTTGAAAAAAAGTGTAATAAATAATTAATATGCCTGATAGAGAAATTGATGGTATATTAGTCAGCAATGGCAATGTTTGTGTGTATTGACATTCCCTAAACCCCGATGTATCAATTTCAAGCATTCATTTTGCCAAATTGGAATGGGGAAAGCTTCCACATCAGAGCGAGTGGGCGAAGTGCTGGTTCTCATCGATTTGCGGAAGTTACTCAGCCGTTTCACGTGGATTGGTTGGATAGTAAGAGGGGGGAGAGGGGGTAGTGTAGGAGGGGGAGAGGGGGTAGTGACTGATGCGGTGATAATCGTCATATCTTAGTTGTCAATAAATGCTACATCTTATCTAAAACAAACAGTTAATGGCCTGACGTTTCTACCCTAGCAGAGTCTTTATGTGAAATGATTCTGCTTGGGTCGAGAAAGACTCTAATAGGGTCGAAACGTCAGACCAATAATCATTGTTTGCATTTATACCATAGGTCCTTTTGGTTGGTAAGCAATTTGCAATGGCTAATACTATTTCATATTATTTTTACATTACACTTTTGTAATGAAACCGAAGAAGCTGGCATTTTATTTTATTTTAGGGTTGAACAAAGACAAATTGACTAGAACGGGATGTTAACCAACGACCAACGGTTTAACGTGCCGGTGCTCTACCGACAGAGGTTTCTAGCCCCTATGGTATCAGCGGTCTTCCTATCAGTCAGTGTATCTGTTCGGGTGCTATTTAAAACCTATACAACCGTTTATTGACGTGTAGCCGTGGATCACATACACATTTACAATACAACACGGGAAGGGGCAGAAGCTTACTTGATAAAATGGTAATGGTAGTTTGAATCCCCTAAAATGTTTTCGTCTGAAACAGCCCCATAGGCTGTAGATCAGGAGTCAATAAAGGTATGTCGACAAAATCGCCTTAACCTTCATTTCCTTTAAATAAAAATTAAACTAATTAGCCATGTACGCAAATTGGCCCGATAGATTTTATGTACATTGTCCGTAAACTGTGCGATTTTTATTTTATTTTTTATACAGCACAATTTGACGAAATTCGTTCAGAGAGAGGGAAAAAAAAAAACACTGAAACATCTCTCTGTTGAAGTAATTATTCTTTCGGCGAAAACCCGGTCATGCAGCCTAAAGTCTGAGAGCCCATTTATTATTATCTCCATACAAGTAACCGATTATCAATCAGTCAGATCGAGAAAAAACAGCGTCTGAAGAAACCTCAGAATCATCGTTGCTTATTAATTTACAGCGATCACATATAGTACGCATCTGTTGAATCTCTTCAGTCGTTGGTTTCACCAACTCAAGACCACCGAGGAAAATCAAGACATGACCAAATATGGCATATTTTTTTTTAGACAACTGAATGATTAAAACTCGTTGCGGAATGTGCTTTTTCAAAAAAAAAAAAAAAAAACAATATCACAATCAATTTACACAACATATTGAAAATTCGTCACCAAGACAGGGGAGGTGGGTGTTGTCTTAAAGGCTACAAATCTTAAGATCAACTCAGCATTTGTTTTTTAATTTAACTTTTTAATATAATGTGAAACCCTTCTTTTAAATGTTATCTCAATTCCTTCACCTTTCCCATTGACATTTGGAGAGCCTTTTTTGTTTCATTTTCAATTCTCTCTAACTTCAATACCTGATTGAAGACAAAGAAGACACCGACAATCAAACACTGATTAAAAACAGGTCCTTAATGCTCAACTACCCATTCCCTTGTCTCGTAACCCTATTTTAGATTTCCAGTGTGTGACAAACACATAAATGCCTGCTTGCTTTTTGCTAACAGGCTACTGTATATAGTTCCACCTATTCATTTCGTGATGCACGGTATCCGGGTGGGGTATTTGCATAACAGCATCAGCGTATTGACAAAGGAATTTTACTTTATGTATGGATGTCTTTGCCTGCTCTAATTTTCAGCGGTATGAGATAAGTTTGTAAAGGGCATGGATTCACAACCAATGATGAGCTGAGCTATTGAATTTCCTTTGTGTGGGGAAAGTACAGGTTAACTATCGCTTACATTTAGTTCGAGCCCCTCTTATCCACCGAGGAAAGTAAACACTCATCTATTTAAACCACCCTTCTCGAACTATCTAATAGATTTTAACAGCTTGTATCTTAATATACTGAAGGCAAATCGGGGTTTATTTGTTTTCGTTCATTGAGCTACTAGATGGAAGGTATCCGTTTTGTGACCACTCGTAAAGTTAATGTAAATAAAACTTAAAGGATTAGAAATACAGCAGCTTTTGTTATAAAACATTTCGAGAATCAGCACTTTGAAGTAATGTGGTTATGGAATTAAAAGAAATTAGTTAAAACAAAACGAAATCTGAATTGTTATTGACAGTTACGTTTCTCAAAATGTAAATCATACCAGATATGCGATAAAATCGAATACGCTGGTAATCACATAATGTACACTATTTGTAATTAATTGATTTAATTGACTTACTAAGAATTGTTTAGAAAATGTGATAAATGGCAGTTCTGAAGCTTACTATTTCAGATTTTCTTATTAAATCGATTGAATATTGCGATCAATTTTGTGGATAAAGTACAGGTGTCTGTGGCCTTGTTCCGAATCCACGGCTTTGGGTTAGGATTTTCGACTTCAGGCTCTCCGTTCTCTCGTCTGAAGCCCTGCTGAGCGCGTACGCAAAGCACACGCAAGTTGTCAAAACAACCGCGGGGCCAAGCTAGCCTGAGGCGAAGCTGGAGCCGAAGCCGTGGTTTCGAAAAGGTTTTTTTGTCAAAACCTCTACCCCAGCGGGGGACTAAACGCCCTCAACGTTGAAAACCGTCAGTGTTTCGTAATTGGGGGGGGGGGGGGTGGTACCCATGTACGTTTCCACGGAAGACACATTATATATTTTTTAATTTGAATGCACCTTCTGACCTTGTTTTATATAATTCTTCAAATCTCAGATTGTTGACCCCTGCACAGTTTTTACAGAGTGCCTTTGTACACGTAATATCATCTAATTAAATTACATTTCGTTGCACAAGAATTGTAATTGTCGTGAGAAAGCCGCAAATCACTTTCTTAGAATTGCTGATAACAATGCAAGATTAAATTAACAAAGGATAATTAATTGCCGATGCCTGTCGTCACGTATGCTGATTATTCAGATAACAGAAGTACATTTACAATGTTTGTAACTAAAATACAATAAATTCCCACTCTCCAGATCTTTTTGTGATGTCCTTTGGAAGGAAAGAGAAAAGGAAATCGTTGACTTCGTGACATCGAACACTGACTGTAATATTTATCAAGCTGTATTTTGTGTTTGTGTGTGTGTCCTTTATATGTACTGTCGCTACGGGGTACTTTGACGCCCACAATCTGACGTTTCATGAAGACCTAAAAGGTTGTTTTCTGACTTAACCGGGGTTCATTCGTCCCTCTTCTTCATCTGTCTCAATGTTGGGTTGAAAGGAACACGTTGCCTTGGATCGGTCGAGTTGGTCTTTGAATGGCGTTTTCAACCGTTTGTTATAAAATGCATATGGGTAGAAAGATGTTTCAAAGGAGAATACAATGATCCACACAAATTTGCCTCGAAATTGCGTTGTTTTCCCTTTACTTTGCGAACTAACACGGTCGGCCTTTTATGGGAGTCAAAAATATACAGAGAATGATCTTTTTATTGTGTTTATTTAAACTTCGAGTGTGTTCTTTTTACCTCACACGACTACTGATTTAGTTTGCAGTTTCCTTTAAGAACTGTTTTTTCCCCTTTCTGTAAACTGAAATTACTGGTCGGAAGTGCCATTATTTCTGAGGCAGCTGTTCAAATGGTAGACAAGGACTTCCAAAAAGTGTGTGTGTGTTTTTTTTTTTTGTTTTTTTTGTTTTTTCCTTTTCTCTTTACCTACGACCGAGCTAGCTTTGTCATTGATGAATCGATACCCACTTAAAAATAATGAAAAAATTATAAATGGTATTAAACAAAAACAATTTATGTAAGGTTTTTCCTACAAAAAAAATCTCTTCGATTTCGCAATGACACTATATATTTTAAAAGTGTACATTTAAGGAACACGTTGCCTTGAATCGGACGAGTTGTTCAAAAAAAAAAAACGTTTGCAACCATTTGTTATAAAATGCACATGGTTGGAAAGATGTTTTAAAAGTAGAAAACAATGATAGACACAAATTTGCCTCGAAATTGCGTGGTTTTCCGTTTGCTTTGCGGAACTAACACGGTCTGCCATTGTCGACGAGGTAAAAGAAAAATCATGCAATTTCGAGGCATGTTTGTGTGGATTATTGTATTCTACTTTTACAACATCTTTCTACCCATATGCATTTAACAACAAACGGTTACAAACGCCTTTCAAAGACCAACTCGACCGATCCAAGGCAATCTGATCCTGTAGTGTTCGATTCACGCGTTTCAGAAAACATCACATCCGATATAAACGGAGAGTCGAGAAACTGAAATTGCTAAATGTATTCGAGGCACTGGACACCTTCAATAATTCTCAAAGACCAGTCTTCTCACTTGGTGTATCCCAACACACGCATAAAATAACAAACCTGTACAAATTTGAGCTCAGTCGGTCGCCGAAGTTGCGAGATAATAATGGAAGAAAAAAACACCTTTGGCACACGAAGTTGTGTGCTTTCAGATGCTTGATTTCGGGACCTCAAAATCTAATTCTGAGGTTTCGAAATCAAATTCGTGGAAGATTACTTCTTTCTCGAAAACTACGGTACTTCAGATGGAGCCGTTTCTTGCAATGTTTTATACTATCAACAGCTACTGAGTTTCTACTAATCTAGATGCACTTTAAGTTGCCTCCAAGTTGCCTGTACTAAAAAAATCAAGTGTGTGTGACAGAGCGCCGA